>NC_058084.1:233848074-234154655 GCF_014858855.1 Bufo gargarizans
AAAACACGTGGATCATTATATCCTGACCTTACCTCACTCCAAGAGCAGTCAGCTCTCACCCGTGAACATTCCATATTACCCCATGCACAACAGATGGTGTCCAGTCGGGGTTCTGGACGCTTACAAACAGCGTCACAAGTTCCTACCCTCTCAACCGCTACTTCAACTGCATGGGTCAGTACTCACCACCACCACCTTCATGACCTATGTCAGGTCATCCCTCACACAACTGGGCCTCAACGCAGCCAACTACTCAGGGCACTCCTTTCGCATTGGGGCCGCGTCCACGGCCTCCAGTGCCAACATCCCGGCTCATGTCATCAAGAAATTGGGGCGCTGGAAGTCATCCGCTTACTCACGTTACATCCCCAATCCAACACGGGAGTTAAGAGATGCTTTCCAAAACATGTCGGGTTGAGCTTTCATGTAAATTGAATACAAAAATCTTTCTCAGGCCTACCTCATCCTCTGTTTCGGCACACCACAACCGACTACGCTTATTCCCTGATTTCCAGGTTTCTTCACTGTACTACCGTAAGCGCCTTACACAAGTGTGAAGTGTCATGGTCTTACCTTCTCACTGTTCTCCTTCGTTTGACATGTGCTGGCGGCCATCTTGGTTTCTGGGTTTCTTGTAGCCTCCCACCCTGCGGCTTCTCCTTCCCACTGGGAGGAGCTGGATGCCTAGCTCATATATATAGGAGGTCTGTGGCTTCAGTTCCTTGCTTGGTCCTCCTGTGTTCACATGCTTCTAAGACTGCTGCTGCTTCTGGTTCCTGATCCTGGCCCCGTCTGACTACCCCGTTGGTTCCTGATCCTGGCTTCGTCTGACTACCCCGTTGGTTCCTGATCCTGGCTTCGTCTGACTACCCTCCTGGTTCCTGACCTCTGTCTACGCTAGACCCTGCTCGGTTTAGCCATCCGTTTGGACTTTTGCTTACAGCTTGATTTTCAATAAAGCCTTCTTATTTCCACTTATCTCTTGTTGTACGTCTGGTTCATGGTTCCTTGACATGAAGGCTTTTGCCTGGATTTGTGGGAGGGGCTGAGGTCCGCCTCCAGCCTATTTAGGGCACCCCTCTACCTGGCTCCTGTACCGTCCGAGGTCGGAGCTTGACCCTCCCACCACTCCACTCATTTACAACTCATTTCTTCCACATCTCTTTCCTTGGGTGAGCCCTCTTCTTTCTCAGGCCTACCTCATCCTCGGTTTCGGCACACCACAACCGACTACGCTTATTCCCTGATTTCCAGGTTTCTTCACTGTACTACCGTAAGCGCCTTATACAAATATATATATATATATATATATATACACACACACACACACACATGTGTGTGTATATATACAGGGTGGGCCATTTATATGGATACACCTTAATAAAATGGGAATGGTTGGTGATATTAACGTCCTGTTTGTGGCACATTAGTATATGTGAGGGGGGAAACTTTCCAAGATGGGTGGTGACCATGGTGGCCATTTTGAAGTCGGCCATTTTGAATCCAACTTTAGTTTTTTCAATAGAAAGAGGATCATGTGACACATCAAACTTATTGGGAATTTCACAAGAAACACAATGGTGTGCTTGGTTTTAACGTAACTTTATTCTTTCATGAGTTATTTACACGTTTCTGACCACTTATAAAACGTGTTCAATGTGCTGCCAATTGTGTTGGATTGTCAATGCAACCCTCTTCTCCCACTCTTCACACACGGATAGCAACACCGCAGGAGAAATGCTAGCACAGGCTTCTAGTATCTGTAGTTTCAGGTGCTGCACATCTCGTATCTTCACAACAGACCAAAAGTTTGGACACACCTTCTCATTCAAGTTTTCTTTGTTTTCATGATTATGAAAATTGTAGATTCACACTGAAGGCATCAAAACTATGAATTAACACATGTGGAATTATATACATAACAAAAAAGTGTGAAACAACTGAAAATATGTCATATTCTAGGTTCTTCAAACTAGCCACCTTTTGCTTTGATTACTGCTTTGCACACTTTTGGCATTCTCTTGATGAGCCTCAAGAGGTAGTCACCTGAAATGGTTTTTACGTCACAGGTGTGCCCTGTCAGGTTTAATAAGTGGGATTTCTTGCCTTATAAATGGGGTTGGGACCATCAGTTGCCTTGTGGAGAAGTCAGGTGGATACACAGCTGATAGTCCTACTGAATAGACTGTTAGAATTTGTATTATGGCAAGAAAAAAGCAGCTAAGTAAAGAAAAACGAGTGGCCATGATTACTTTAAGAAATGAAGGTCAGTCAGTCCGAAAAATTGGGAAAACTTTGAAAGTTGCAGTCACAAAAACCATCAAGCGCTACAAAGAAGCTGGCTCACATGCGGACCGCCCCAGGAAAGGAAGACCAAGATTCACCTCTACTGCGGAGGTTAAGTTCATCCGAGTCACTAGCCTCAGAAATCGCAGGTTAACAGCAGCTCAGATTAGAGACCAGGTCAATGCCACACAGAGTTCTAGCAGCAGACACATCTCTAGAACAACTGTTAAGAGGAGACTCTGTGAATCAGCCTTCATGGTAGAATATCTGCTAGGAAACCACTGCTAAGGACAGGCAACAAGCAAAAGAGATTTGTTTGGGCTAACGTACACAAGGAATGGACATTAGACCAGTGGAAATCTGTGCTTTGGTCTGATGAGTCCAAATTTGAGATCTTTGGTTCCAACCACTGTGTCTTTGTGCGACGCAGAAAAGGTGAACGGATGGACTCTACATGCCTGGTTCCCACCGTGAAGCATGGAGGAGGAGGTGTGATGGTGTGGGGGTGCTTTGCTGGTGATACTGTTGGGGATTTATTCAAAATTGAAGGCATACTGAACCAGCATGGCTACCACAGCATCTTGCAGCGGCATGCTATTCCATCCGGTTTGCGTTTAGTTGGACCATCATTTATTTTTCAACAGGACAATGACCCCAAACACACCTCCAAGCTGTGTAAGGTCTATTTGACCATGAAGGAGAGTGATGGGGTGCTGCGCCAGATGACCTGGCCTCAACTGTCACCGGACCTGAACCCAATCGAGATGGTTTGCGGTGAGCTGGACCGCAGAGTGAAGGCAAAAGGGCCAACAAGTGCTAAGAATCTCTGGAAACTCCTTCAAGACTGTTGGAAGACCATTTCAGGTGACTACCTCTTGAAGCTCATCAAGAGAATGCCAAGAGTGTGCAAAGCAGTAATCGGGTGTGCACAAACCAAATGGCATGGGTAAAAAAAGGAGGGGAGGGGCCCGGCCCGTAAAACGGGACGGGAGTGGCCCGGCCTGTAAAATAGGACAATGATGGAGGGATCTAGACCAGCTGCAAATGAAAAAAATAAAATCTGTGCAGCTATTCCAGATGTTGTTGTTCTTTCTTCTTTCCAGCAGTAAAGGGGTTAAATTAGCAGTGGTGGTGCACCATAAATCACAGCAAGCCACAGCAGCAAAGGCACAGAACCTCTCTGCAAGCAGTCACCAGCTAGAATGGCTGCTTGCAGGGACGTTCTGCCTCTTCCTGTGCAGCTAATAGCGCTGCCATTGGCTGGCTGGCCATTGGCAGCGCTGGCAGGGGACCCAAAACACTGGCGTCCCCTGCCTCACCTCGGATGTGACCGATGCTAACCAGTTCAGCACCGGCCACTGACCTCCTCCCGACACAGGCTATCCAGTGAGTCGAACGCACGCCGAGCCGCTACTTCCAGTCCCCTGGAACGCAAACGATACTTACGGTTTACTGGAGCGCAGATGTCACTTCCGGTTTAGTGACGCTGCGACGCTCCAGATTTAACCCTGAGGAGTTGTAGAATAAGAGGAATTGGTGCTTCAGGTAATTGCACCGATTGTAACCCTATCTGAAATCATATTTTATGGCAAAATACAGAAGGGTAGAGGGGAGGTGTGTATGGGGTTTGTTTTTGTCACCTCTGGCACATAACCAGAGGGAAAGATATAACCCGATTTGCTGAAAGAATATATAATTCTATGTCACAATATGGGCTATTCTATGATGTATATTCCCCATATAGATGGACAACAAGATTTTAATATTATGCCTCAAACTACTACAAATAAAAAAGGACACAGATACAACAATTGTAGCTCTTCTGATCTGGGGGTGTATAATTAAATATTTATACTCATCACCTGACAGGATCATGAAAGTTTCTAAGATATAATTAATGTTCATAGGGTTAATCCTGATATAACTGAAAACCGTTTTTAGTTCATTTTTTTGAGTGCTTTTTCAAACTGTACTTTGCTTCTTATGGAAACAAGAGGGTAAGATCAGGGCAGTTTCTTGGCAACTACACCTCCCGGTTTTACGTCGCTATTCCATTGATCAGGGACAGTGTTTTACTACAAAAAACATGTGTGGGTAAGCCTTTCATTAAGACCAGAGGGTGCTTGTGAGTGACACCTGTATATTCATTCTGCTTCATTCCTCAGTATCTTATTATCCCAGTCTCCTTTCCTAGGGGATATCGGGATGAGTTTAAGGACTCGCCACTGGGGTGATTTTATTATTTTTTACATCATTAACATGCTCCCCTACCCTTTTCCTGAACTCCCTGAAAGTTTTTCTGATGTAATCTTTGGGGCATGGGCACTGGCAGATATAGATTACGCCTCTGCTTTTACAGTTTATAAAGTCCCGAATAGCGTATGTTCTTTGGGTGGCTGATCATGTGACAGTCTTGACTGTGGAGATGAACTCACATGTTTTGCAGATCCCACACCTAAAGATCACCAGGGGACAGCGATCGAGCCATGTTCCTGGTGTCACTGGGGGTACATAGTGACTATGTACCAATCTATCTCTAAGGATTCGGCCTCTCCGGTAAGTTATACTCGGATGAGGTGAGATGTTCTTAGCAACACTAGAGTCCATTTGTTTTTAGGGGTGAGTAGCGTCTCCCTCTGTGTGGTCAATGCATGCTGGAAGGCATTTCTAAATTGCCCTTGGGGTATCCTCTGTCATTCTTTTGTACAGTTTCTTGGATTCACAATAGAAGTCAGTTAATCCTGAGCAATTCCTGCTTATCCTCAAATACTGTCCTCTAGGGATACCTCTTTTTTTGTGGAATAGGATGATGGCTTCCCTACTGCAAGATAGAGTTGGTGGCTGTCAATTTTCTAAAAATCGTGCTGGTAAGTTTTTCACCCCTTTTACGTACAGTTACATCAAGGAAGTTGATGCATTCCTTCTGCATTTCAAAGGTGAACTTGGGATCTATGTCATTGATATTAAGGACATCCAAAAATTTGAAACTCCTTACTGCTGCCACTCCAGAGCACAAACACATTGTCTATATGCCTTGTCCAGTAGGCTATTTTATCATTTCACCAAGTATGATGGCCCGGAAAAACGATGTTGCCCTCCCACCAGCCCAGGAAGAGATTGGCATACGTGGGGGCACAAGGACACCCCATTGCCGTCCCCCTGAGCTGGTGGTAGAACTGCCCAATGAACAGAAGAAATTGTGCCTTAGAGTGTAGTCAAGTAGAGTCAAAATGAAACGATTGTGGTCCTGAAAATGGTTCCCTCATGTGCTCAGGTAGTGTGAAACCGCTAGGAGACCATTGTCATGGGGGATACTACTATACAGGGACTCCACGTCAATACTGAATAATAAAAAGGAGGATAATAAAAAGGAGGAATCTATGACTAAGGTTTCAATTTTTTTCAGAAAATCGATAGAATCTCTTATATATGATGCGAGAGACAGCACAAACTCATTCAGCACTTGGTCAAGGTATAGTGCACAATTTTGTGTGATAGAATTCACGCCAGATACTATTGGGCGGCCTTTTAAAAGGGTCATCCATTTGTAGACCTTGGGAAGCCCGTAAAAAGTTGCAATTTGTGGTGTGCCGGGTAACAAAGTGGTATTCTGACTTGCCGATGACCCTTCTCTCCATTCCTGCCTTCAGGATTTGCTGGAGTTCTACTAGATACAAATCAGTGGGGTCACCCGGCAAGGAGATCTAAACAATTATTTTTTTATACATATCATGATTCAAAATTACTAGGATTCCACCCTTATCCGAGGGCTTGATAACAATGGAATAGTCTTTTTCCAGTGTCCTCAAGGCCTCGGATTCTCCTCTAGTCAAGTTTGTAGGCTATGAGGGGGAGATCTTCAGTTGCTCCAGTTCAGAGGTTACCAACTGTTGAAAGAAGTCAACATATTTGCAGTAAGATAGTGAGGGCATTTTTGTACTTTTTAGGCAAGTTTTTGTGAAAGGGCCCTCTCCTGCTTTTCTTGAGCCCTACTCCCATAAATCCATCAGGGTTGCAAGATCTGCTAGGTCACTTTCTTGTATCCCTAGTCTGTCATATGATTGTTGATCTGTTATATCAAAGTACTTCCTCCAAAAAAGGTTGAGGTCTTTGAGCCAAGTGAAAGTCTTAAACTCGGTTGTAGGGACAAATGATAGTCCTTTATTCAATACCGAGATTTCCAGGGCATTTAAGTTACGTGCAGAGAGGTTTATGACCTGCAGGAATATGTAAAAAACTAATAAAATGTAAACAGAATGTAAAAGTAAATTCCCCATTAAAAGTGCCCTGTCTGACCCAGGAAGAATAACAGCAGCAACTTTTAAGATTAAAATAGACAAATCGCCAGGACCAGATGGCATAGACCCCGTATTCTAAGAGAGTTAAGTAATGCCATAGCCAGACCCTTATTTTTGATATTTACAAACTCTATACTGACAGGGAGTGATCCACAGGATAGGCACATAGCAAATGTGGTGCCAATATTCAAACAGGGTGCAAAAATGCACCCCACAAACTATAGGCCGGTAAGTTTAATTTCTGTTGTGGGTAAACTGTTTGAAGGTTTTCTAAGAGATGCTTTCTTGTAGGATCTCAATGAAAACAAGCAAATAACATCATATCAGCATGGCTTCATGAGGGATCGGTCATGTCAAACTAATTTAATCAGTTTCTATGAGGAGGTAAGTTCTAGACTTGACAGCGGTGACTCAATGGATGTCGTATATCTGGACTTCTCCAAAGCATTTGACACTGTACCACATAAAAGGTTAGTATATAAAATGAGAATGCTCGGACTGAGAGAAAACTTCTGTATGTGGGTAAGTAAACTGGCTCAATGATAGAAAACAGAGGGTAGTTATTAACGGTACACACTCAGATTGCGTCACTGTCACTAGCGGGTCAGATTGGGTCACTGTCACTAAGGGGTTAAAAATTCGGCCCTATTCGCTTCAAAATATTTACTAAATATTTCCAAAATTGTAAAACACTGGGTTACACTGACATGGAAAATGACCTAGGAATTTTAATAAACAGCAAACTAAGCAGTAAAAAACAGTGTCAGGCAGCTGCTGCCAAGGCCAATAAGAAAATGGGTTGCATCAAAGGGGCATAGATGCCCGTGATGAGAACATAGTCCTACCACTTTACAAATCACTAGTCAGACCACACATGGAGTATTGTGTACAGTTCTGGGCTCCTGTGAACAAAACAGACATAGCAGAGCTGGAAAGGGTTCAGAGGAGGGCAACTAAAGTATGATTATCAACATTAGGGTAATCCACTTTAGAAAAAAGACGACTGAGGGGAGATCTAATTACTATATATAAATATATCAGGGGGCAGTACAGAGATCTCTCCTATCATCTATTTATCCCCAGGACTGTGACGAGGGGACACCCTCTGCGTCTGGAGGAAAGAAGGTTTGTACACAAACATAGAAGAGGATTCTTTACGGTAAGAGCAGTGAGACTATGGAACTCTCTGCCTGAGGAGGTGGTTATGGTGAGTACAATAAAATTCAAGAGGGGCTTGGATGAATTTCTGGAGTGTAATATTATTACAGGCTATAGCTACTCGAAAGGGGTTGTTAATCCAGGGAGTTATTCTGATTGCTTATTGGAGTCGGGAAGGAATTTTTTCCCCCTTAACCGCCTCCCGACCGCTGAACGCACGGATGCGTCCGGGAGGCGGTCGATTCATTCCTCATGGACGCATCCGTGCGTCATCTCGCGAGATTTCGGACTGAGCCGGCCCGCGCATGCACATCGCAGGCCGGCAAATGAACGAGAACATTTTCGTCACCAGCCTGCCAGCCAATGATCGTGGCTGGTGGGCTGGCGATTTTTAAAATGTCGAATCAGAAGCCATCTAACACATCATATTAGTAAATATGATGTGTTAAATGGCTTCCCTGCTCCTCTGCTGGTCCTTTTGGTCGGTTGGTTCCAGCAGAGGAGCAGGCTTCACAGTGAGTACACCAAACACTACACTTCAGCCCCAGATCACCCCCCTGCACCCAAATTAACCCCTTGATCACCCCTTCTTGCCCCTGTCAATCATTAGTGAAAGGGAAAAAAGTGATCAGTGTAAACTGTCACTTTTTCTTTTTCACCGGTATTGACTTTTCGGTATTAGGATAGTTTAGGCCCCTTGGTTAGGTAGTTTAGCGATCAGTTAGCGGCCAGCCCACCGCACCGCAGTCACTTATTCGCTGATTAGCGTATCGCTAATCAGCATTTGTACTTTTATAGCATCTGTAAGTCATCAAAACTGATCACAGTCAGATCTATAATAGTATTAGTATCACCTTAGTTCGCCCTCCACCCAAAACGCTGTGTTTTCCCGATCAGGCCTGATCGGTCACCCACACGTGCGTTCACCCACGCCCGCCCCGCCGCAGTGACAAAAAAATTATTTTTTTTGATCACTGCACATTCAATTCACAAGCGCTGCGGCGATAAAAAAAATCAGTTATGATATTTTTTATCAACCGCAGCGGCCTCCGGTACTTTGCTAGCCTCCCATTTGTAAGACAGGCTTGCTTTTTTTCTTGGGTAGTCTCAGGGAATACCCCTAAATTTAGTTGCCCAAATGTCAAACAGGGGGTATTCTTCTGAAGAGGCCTACACCCAGTCGGATGAGGAATGGGAACCCTCATCTGATGAATCTAGCGGGTCAGAATATGAACCTGTAGAAAGCAGTGGCAGTCTGACTCAAAGTTCGGACGAGGAGGTTGAGGTCCCTGATAGCACCAGGCGTACCCAGCCCTGTGTCGCTAGACCACAGGTTGCGCAGGATCCGCTTCAAGGGCAGCAGAGTGGGGCTGGCGCTGTCGGATTACGTGGTGAGGCATACACCAGCAGCGCAGCCCATCCTGGACCTAGTACCAGCACTGCCGTACAACATGGTGAAGTGGTGAGCACCAGAAGGGCAGTTGTAGCTGGTACGGTGGCACGTGCAGTAGTTACCCCGTCGCAGCCACCGCACAGACAGGCCCGTAGAGCCCCTAGAATCCCTGAGGTGCTGGCAAACCCTTTTTGGCAGTCCCCAACTTCAGCCGCACCTGTAGTTCCCCCTTTCACCACCCAGTCTGGAGTTCGGGTTGAGACAGCTCAGATCGGTTCGACCCAGGGATTTTTTGAGCTGTTCTTAACTGCTGAGCTCTGGGACTTAGTTATGGCAGAAACAAATCGGTATGCCACACAATTTATAACCGCCAACCCGGGAAGTTTTTATGCTCAGCCTTTCCAATGGAAACCAGTCCAAGTTTCCGAAATTAAAATTTTTCTGGGCCTTCTCCTCAACATGGGTCTAACTAAAAAGCATGAATTGCGGTCATATTGGTCCACGAACCCAATTCATCACATGCCCATGTTCTCTGCTGCCATGACCAGGACATGATTTGAGACCATCCTGCGTTTCCTGCACTTTAACGACAACACCACTTCCCGATCCAGAGGCCACCCAGCTTTTGACTGGCTCCAAAAAATTTGGCCCCTCATAGACCACTTCAACCAGAAATTTGCAGATTTGTGTACCCCAGAGCAAAACATCTGCGTAGACGAGTCCCTAATACATTTTACCGGGCACCTTGGCTTCAAACAATACATCCCAAGCAAGCGTGCCCGGTATGGGGTCAAATTGTATAAGCTCTGTGAAAGGGCCACAGGCTATACACACAAATTTTGTGTCTATGAGGGAAAAGATCAGACCCTGGAGCCGGTTGGTTGCCCTGACTACCTGGGGAGCAGTGGGAAGACAGTCTGGGACTTGGTGTCACCCTTATTTGGCAAGGGGTACCATCTTTATGTGGACAATTTCTACACAATTGTGGCCCTCTTCAGGCATTTGTTTCTAGAAAAGATTGGCTGCTGTGGCACCGCGCGAACTAGTCGCGCGGGCTTCCCCCAACAGCTCGTTACCACCCGTCTTGCAAGGGGGGAGAGGGCTGCCTTGTGTAACCAAGAACTGCTCGCGGTGAAATGGAGAGACAAGCGTGACGTTTACATGCTATCCTCCATTCACGCAGACACGACAATCCAAATTGAGCGAGCAACCCGTGTCATTAAAAAGCCCCTCTCAGTCCACGACTATAACCTTCACATGGGAGGGGAGGACTTCAATGACCAGATGTTGTCTGTATATTTAATTCAATTGGCTCTGTATAATAGTTTTGTTCTCTACAGTAAGGCTGGGAGAACACGATCCTTCCTCAAATTTCAGGAAGAGATCATCGAGAACCTCCTATACCCAGGAGGTTCCGTGGCCCCATCCACCAGTGTAGTTAGCCGTCTACACGAGAGACATTTCCCCAATGTCATTTCTGGTACCTCAACCCAACCGTCACCCCGAAAAAAAATGTTGTGTCTGTAGCAGGAGTGGAATAAGGCGTGACACCTGCTATTTCTGTCCTGAATGCCCTGATCACCCTGCACTATGCTTAGGGGAGTGTTTCCGGAAGTACCACACACAGGTACACCTAGCATAGGGATCACATCTCACCAGGACAGGCACACGGGGCTATTAGGGCCCATTTACACACACAGCTGCTGCAAACCTCTCCTTTCACCTGGGACAAAGTGCATAACGCACTTCGCTACATCTTTGGGCGATTTGCGCTTTGCACATTGTCCCATGGGGAAGGAAAGGTTTGTCCTATAAAGGTAAAAAAAAAAAAAATTAAAAAAAAATCACCAGTAAGCAAAAAGGTTAACATTCAGTTCAAAAAGTTAAAGTTTATATGTTCTGTTCAAAAGTTATTATAAAGTTAATAAAATTATTGCGTTGCGGCCTGTTTTTTTCTTTTTTTTTTTTTTTTTTTTTTTTTACTTTCCAGGTGGACCAACCGATCGACTAGCTGCAGCACTGATGTGCATTCTGACAGAAGCATTACGCTGCTGTCAGATTACACACAAGTCGGTGTATTTTATTTATACCACATATGTGACACTTTTTTGCAGCCTAGATGCGCAAAGGTGCCCAAATTCCTTTTAGGAGGGCATTTTTAGACATTTGGATCCCAGACTTCTTCTCACTCTTTAGGGCCCCTAAAAAGCCAGGGCAGTATAAATACCCCACATGTGACCCCACTTTGGAAAGAATACACCCCAAGGTATTCAATGAGGGGCCTGGTGAGTTCATAGAATTTTTTTTTTTTGTGCATAAGTTAGCGGAAATTGATTTTATTTTTGTTTTTTCTCACAAAGTCTCACTTTCCGCTAACTTGGGACAAAAATTTCAATCTTTCATGGACTCAATATGCCCCTCAGCGAATACCTTGAGGTGTCTTCGTTCCAAAATGGGGTCATTTGTGGGGTGTTTGTACTGCCCTGGCATTTGAGGGTCTCCGCAATCATTACATGTATGGCCAGCATTAGGCGTTTCTGCTATTCTCCTTATATTGAGCATACAGGTAATGAGATTTTTTTTTTCGTTCAGCCTCTGCGCTGAAAGAAAACAAATGAACGGCACAGATTTCTTCATTCACATCAATCAATGTGGATGAAAAAATCTCTGTCAAAAAAAAAAGGAGGGGAAAGGCGTCTGCTAGGAGCTCCGCCCAACATCCATACCCACTTAGCTCGTATACCCTGGCAAACCAGATTTCTCCATTCACATCAATCGATGTGAATGAATAAATCATTGCCGGGAATTATATATTTTTTTCATATACAAAGTGTTTGCCAAAGCATAGGAACACCGCCACCTCCTTAGCTCCTATGCCTTGGCAAACGTATCTTTTACCGCAGAGGAGAAATCTTGTCTTGCAGCGCCGAATACACCGACTTGCGTGTAATCTGACAGCAGCGAAATGCTTCTGTCAGAATGCACATCAGCAGTGCTGCAGCTAGTCGATCGGTTGGTCCACCTGGAAGGTAAAAAAAGAAAAAAGAAAAAAAAACAGGCCGCAACGCAACAATTTTATTAACTTTTGAACAGAACATATAAACTTTAACTTTTTGAACTAAACATTAACCTTTTTGCGTACTGGTGATTTTTGTTTTTGTTTTTTACCTTTATAGGACAAACCTCTCCTTCCCCATGGGACAATGTGCAACCTTCCCCATGGGACAATGTGCAAAGCGCAAATCGGCCAAAGATGTGGCGAAGTACATTATGCACTTTATCCCAGGTGAAAGGAGAGGTTTGCAGCAGTTGCATGTGAATGGGCCCTAATAGCCCTGTGTGCCTGTCCTGGTGAGATGTGATCCCTATGCTAAGTGTACCTGTGTGTGGTACTTCCGGAAACACTCTCCAAAGCATAGGGCAGGGTGGTCAGGACAGAAATAGCGGGTGTCACGCCTTATTCCACTCCTGCTACAGACACGTCTGATATTTTCCCTCATAGACACAAAATTTGTGGGTATAGCCTGTGGCCCTTTCACAGAGCTTATACAATTTGACCCCATACCGGGCACGCTTGCTTGGGATGTATTGTTTGAAGCCAAGGCGCCCGGTAAAATGTATTAGGGACTCGTCTACGCAGATGTTTTGCTCTGGGGTAAACAAATCTACAAATTTCTGGTTGAAATGGTCTATGAGGGGCCGAAATTTGTGGAGCCGGTCAAAAGCTGGGTGGCCTCTGGGACGAGAGGTGCTATTGTCACTAAAGTGCAGGAAACACAGGATGGCCTCAAATCGTGCCCTGGACATAGCAGCAGAGAACATGGGCGTGTGATGAATTGGGTTCGTGGACCAATATGACCGCAATTCATGCTTTTTGGTTAGACCCATGTTGAGGAGAAGGCCCAGAAAAATTTTAAGTTTGGAAACTTGGACTGGTTTCCACCGGAAAGGCTGGGCATAATAGCTTCCCGGGTTGGCGGATATAAATTGAGTGGCATACCGGTTTGTTTCTGCCACGACTAAGTCCAAGAGCTCCGCAGTCAAGAACAGCTCAAAAAATCCCAGGGCCGAACCGATCTGAGCAGTCTCAACCCAAACTCCAGACTGGGCAGTGAAAGGGGGAACTACAGGTGCGGCTGCACGTGCCACCGTACCAGCTTCAACTGCCATTCTGGTGCTCACCACTTCACCATGTTCTACGGCAGTGCTGGTACTAGGTCCAGGGAGGGCTGCGCTGCTGGTGTATGCCTCATCACGTAATCCGACAGTGCCAGCCCCACTCTGCTGCTCTTGAAGCGGATCCTGCGCAACCTGTGGTCTAGCGACACAGGGCCGGGTACGCCTGGTGCTATCAGGGACCTCAACCTCCTCGTCCAAACTTTGGGTCAGAGAGCCACTGCTTTCTACAGGTTCATATTCTGACCCGCTAGATTCATCAGATGAGGGTTCCCATTCCTCATCCGACTGGGTCAGAAGCCTGTAGGCCTCTTCAGAAGAATACCCCCTGTTTGACATTTGGGCAACTAAATTTAGGGGTATTCCCTGAGACTACCCAAGAAAAAAAAAGCAAGCCTGTCTTACAAATGGGAGGCTAGCGAAGTACCGGAGGCCGCTGCGGTTGATAAAAAAAATATCAAAACTGATTTTTTTTTTTTTATCGCCGCAGCGCGTGTAAAGTGATTGTGCACTGATCCAAAAAAAAATATTGTTTTGTCACTGCGGCGGGGCGGGCGTGGACGAATGCACGTGTGGGTGACCGATCAGGCAAACACTGCGTTTTTGGGTGGAGGGTGAGCTAAGATGACACTAATACTATTATAGATCTGACCGTGATCAGTTTTGATCACTTCCAGATACTATAAAAGTACAAAAGCTGATTAGCGATATGCTAATCAGCGAATAAGTGACTGCGGTGCGGTAGGCTGGGCGGTAACTGATCCCTAAACTACCTAATGAATTAATCAATCTAAGTCAGCTGTAGTTGTTGCTATTTAAGAAAACTTGTGGCATTTACCTTATTGGTGATCCACTCTCTGCCATATTGATAGACATTGTTAGCAGCAGAGTTAAGAGCCTTTTGGATAACTTGTGCTTCAGGCAGCCAGCTACATTCCAAAGGAAAAAATGTCAAGTTATAAGTGAAATCAAACCAATAATTAATACGCAAAACAATTGTATCAACTGGCACATATTTTGTTCATTTCTCTTGTGATGTTGAGCAAAACTTTTGTACATTTTAATAATCCTGTTTAAAAATTCATTGCCTACCAAAATAACTGCATCTGGCAATGTTTCACCCCTTTAATTTCTGTGTGTGCATATATAACCACACTTGTAAGACTGTTTTATCTGCAACTGAGAAAATTGACGGTCCGTGGGTGAAACGCATTGTGCTTGTATTCTATTTTTCTGATACCAAAAAAATTGTTATTTTACCCTAGAAAGGCAGGATCTCAAATCTGTTATTTTTTATCTACACTACTTCATACATCTCTATGAGACTGCCTCCTTGGGAAGCGACCCCTACTCCATTTCAGAGGGCCCCATATGGGACGGTGCCCCCGTTCTCATAATCCTTAGGGGTACCATAAGGTTTGACCGCCTTCCCTGATCTAATAGTTATCCACTATCCTGGATATAACCAGAATACACCTTTACTAAATTATTGCACTCAATTATTAATGTATATACTGTTGTGTAGCTATGAGCGACTTACTTTGCCCATTCCGGATGATTAGAAACAGTTTCATTAATTAGATTGCTGGTAACTTTAATTATATGCACGCTTTCCTCATGAACCTGGAGAGAAACATTAGAAATAAAATAAAAATATAATAAAATGTTTCTATGATTGACTTCAGAAACAGCATATTCACATGCTTTGTTACACTGTCCAACATGTTTAACCTCAGCGTATACAAGGTACTGACACTAACAATGGTTTTGCTAAAACCGTTAACCCCTTCAGGACCCTGACATTTTTCACCTTAAGGACCAGGCTGTTTTTTGAAAATCACTTTATGTTGTAATAACTTTGGAGCACTTTTAGTTATCCAAGCCATTCTGAGAGTGTTTTCACATTACACAACTTAACGATAGTGGTAAATTTGAGCAAATAAGTTAGAAACCTGATGTTAACAGCTGTAAGGTACTGCTGGTGGTTTATGGTCCATTTTGGTGCTGACAGGTTCCCTTTAAATCTAGTGGACATCGGCGCAGGCGCACTGAGGGAGTGCTGAGGAGGCGAGCCTCCTTATCTCAGAGCGCCTGCGCCGAATCAACACAGGCTCGCGATTTTTGAAATGCTGACAGGGCCAGCCGGAGGAGGAGATCGCGGGTGGCCCTGTCAATCAACAAGAGGAGGGGGTGTTTTTTTGCGGCTGCTACCAGCAAGTAGATGCCCTACTTGCTGGTAGACAGGTAATTTGCATATCTTAAAAGTATGTTTTTTAACATATCTACAGAACGAAAATGATTAATAACATAATGTATAGCAATATCACAGGATAGGGATTATAAGTACCCCCCCCCCCCCCCCAAAAAAAAATAATGAGTTTAGTGGGGTGACGGAAGCCCTTTAAGAAATACTTATATAGACCAGGCACTACTGGACGCGGCAATACCAAATATGTTTATTTTTTATAAGATGGGGAAAGGGGTGCGATTTCTTTTTCCATTTATGTTTTTATGGGGGGGGGGTTTCAGAAAATTTGATCATTAGCTTGCTTACACCATAGAGTGCAGTGGTTTACCATTGCAAACTAAGGCAAAATTACAATTTTCCTTTTGACAGGAACCTAACTATGGCAGGCCTGAGAGCCTTCACAAGAGCCAGGCTTCCATAGCTACCCAACGGCTCAAACAATGTTGTCGCAGGGGATCTTTCTATGACCAGAAACATCTTGCTCCTGCTAAATGAGTTAAAAATTAACCCTGGCATCTAACATTTGCCATACATGTTAATTTGAATAGAAATGAGCTGTCAAAGAATAAAAATATTTAAAAAAAAACGCTTTCAAGCATTTGACTGCAAAAGTAGACCTTCCTATTAAGAGCATATTTACACAGCCACATTTTTATTTCATGAGCTGTTTAAAAAAAGGACAGCACTTGTACCCATACAACTCAATGGGGTATTCAAATATCCATATATTAGATTCATGTACCTGATTTGAGAAAACTCAATATATATCCTATATGGTCCGTTTCTGTTTCAGAGTAGAAAACTTTATGTATGCAAGTAAGAAAAAATGGAATGCAAATGTTTTTGCATACAAAAAATTAGGCACGGCTGTATGAATAAGCTCTTATTTGGAAAACATCAAATTCTTTATGAATATTTTTTTGATACAAACTTAATCATATCACATTTGAAACAGCAGCTTGTTTGTTTCTGCTCACTCATTACCTATCTTGAATATAAATTTTTAAGTTATACCTTGAAAAAAAAAAAAGAAAAAAGTTGTATGACCACAGTTATAGTGTGAAGTTAGTGTGTTTTATAATTACTGTAACATTCATTGGATTTCAGCTGGAACAGTGTCAATTGGTCTTTAGTAATTTTACTTCTGGGACTTTCTTTACCATAATAATTTATTATTTAATAATTTAAAATTACCTTTGCTGTTAAGAGTAAGGCTAAAAGTAGAGTGCTGATGACAAGCAGGAATATAATGAATATGCTTATTATTTTGTCAAGAGTTTTCTCCAACCAAACAATCATCTGCAGAAATTAGGAAAAAAAACAGATTCTGAAATATTACATTAATTCCTTCTCCGCACTACTGAAATGCAAGTGGTGTAAACACATTCTAAAACTACAGTATGCACAGAAAAGCTGACCAATATCTAAAATGTCTGGTGAGCAACAACATTAAGTAGAAGGAAACATTGCAGATAAATAATTACAGTCCAGGTGTTCATAAAGTTAGTAAATTAACATGTACATTGCACACAAAGTTTATAAAGCTATGTTCTATATGCAACCTACATATCCTACGTGCCCTTCCTTACTATTTCTCTTGGCACAACATATCCTGAAAGACGAGGCATGAGATGACCAGCCTTTTAAAAAAAAACATGATTTTGAAATCCTGCGTTATGAGATGTTTATCCGGTATGGGTTTGCATGGGAAGGGATTAGCTAGCATGTCACAATATTGTATTAAAGTGGATTTATGATAAAACGGGAGTCCTTAAAGGGGGTTTCCAGGATTACTATGTTTTTTAACAAAAAAATTTTTTTTAAAAAGTACTACAAATCACACTGTATACCTATAGGAATGCATGCATATAGTTTGCCTCCAATATACATTTTCATCAACAATATGAACTCATTGCTAATAAATTTTCCCAGGACATTATGTTACTCAACTTGGAATTCCTATAAAGGGATCTGGCTAATATAATACAAAAAGACAAGCTTTTGAAGGCACGGTAAAATCTTACATTTTCACTCAGGAATTTGAGGATTACCTGACAAAATTCAAACTGTAATTTTTTTAAAAAAAATCTAAAAACTGAAATACACAATTCAAAAAGGAGAAAATGGCAAAGGGACTCATTGGACTATGCTTCCGAGAATGCATATAATTGAATTGGAAATCAATATCCACAACCTCCGGTTATAAAGGTTGATAACATTTCTAACATGACGTGTCACTTTGTAAGAACTTAGAATGGCTTTGATAAGTAAAAGTGTTTCAGAGACTGTTTTCTTATGACACATCGTACAATTTTGTGAGCGATTGTATTATATAGGGTCTAATTTTTTTTCGGGATGAGATGGCGGTTTGATTGGTACCAGTTTGGGGTACATACGATTTTTTTTTATTGCTTTGTATTACATTTTTTGTGAGGCAAGGTGACCAAGAAAATGGCAGTTTTGGCACAGTTTTTATTTAAATTATTAAATTATTTTTTTAAGGCATTATATTGTCACGAACAGTGTGTTGGTGGGAGGGGAACTCCACACTGAACACAGGAGGAAAGGGGAACAGTAACTGGGCCTGGAAACTAAGGAAGAAAAAGGTCACTTCCTAGACAACCCTAATCCGGCCCCTGACTACCTATCAAGATATAGTTACATAGTTAATACGGTTGAAAAAAGACAAACGCCCATCAAGTTCAACCAAGGGATAGGTGGGGACGCGAATTCCAGAAGGAAATGAGAATAGATGAATAGACATTGAAGGTAGGAATATTCATATGCAATATACCTAGGCCCTGATTTCCCTACAAGGCCCTGGAATAAGTTTAGGACCAGAGACAACTCATTCCTTTCCAGATGGATGAATGGAAGTCTCTGTCTCAGATACAGCAACAGGGAATAAAACAAATACAAACAAACACGACACTTAACTTCTGTAGAGATGGAAGAATGGGAACACCAGAGATGACCTCCCACCAGCTCAGCCAAACCCAAATGAAGCTATCTACCGTATAGTCAGAAGGGTGGGGTCAGACTATAAAGGGTAGAAGTGATGACCACTGAGCAACAGCTGAGAAAAAGGAAGTGGTAACCATATCAACACTGAAAAATGAGGGTGTTAGATTCCTCCACGCTCAGCCAATCTCCTTGATTTCCTGACATCAGTCACCTAAGGGACCGTGACAGATATTTTTATAGAGCTGATCGATACAGATGCAGCAATACCTAATATGTCTATTTTTCTTTTTTTCCCCCTATTTAACAATTAGATGACTTAATTATGGGGAAAAGGGTGCTTTTTTTATTACTTGGAACTTTTATTTTTTTATTATGTAAAATACTTTTCACAGTTTTTTTTGTCCCACTTTGGGACTTCAACTTTTGGGCGTCTAACTTCCCTCTACAAGGCATTACAATACATGTTTATTGTAATGCATTAGTTGTCAGTGTATTACAAGGGTAATACACTGACAGCCTTCTTGCCTATGAGACCCTGTGGGTCTAACAAGCTTCCGTAGAAGGAAGCCCTGATGTCTGTCGAAGGCATGGGATTCCTTCACAGCCATCGGATCCCCCTCACTCAATTAATCCTATACAAGCCACGGTCATATAGAAGGTTAAAGCACACCAAAATTCATAGCTAATCCCTTTTGTTAACCCCTTCATGACATATGACGTAATAGTACGTCGTAGCGACAGGTGACTTGACGCAATTTGACGTACTATTACGTCAGGGTGATTGGGTGAGCAATGCTCCAGTGCCCGCTCAATCAGAGCGGGGGCCTGGCAGTCACTAATAGCCGGACCTCTGATGTTTCTGCTTTTACAGCGATCCCGGCAGATTGAACCCTTCTATGCCCCTTTCAGCGCTGACCACGACATAGATGGTGTTTGCGGCGGGTGAGGGATCCCATCGGGTCCCCACCCTGCGGTGATGGGGACCGATGGGTGAGAAGGAAGCCTCATGCCTTGCAGAGGCATCAGGACCTGCCTTCTACGAAAGACCCAGGCTGGGTCTGCTAGGCAACCTTTTAGCATATTATACAGATGTATTGTAATGCATTGGCGAGGGGATCAGACCACCAAAAGTTGAAGTTCCAGAGTGGGACAGAAATAAAGTTAAAAAAAAAACCACTAAGTAAAAAAAGTGTTTTTAATAAAAAATAAAGTTTCAATAAAAAAATGCCCCTTTCCCCTGATTTTATAATAAAAAAATAGAAAAAAAACACACATTAGGAATCGGAGCATCCGTAACGACCTGCTCTATAAATATCACATGATATACCCCGTCAGATAAACATCATAAAAAATAATTAAAAACTGTGCCAAAAAGCCACATCACAAAAAGTGCAACACCAAGCGATCAAAAACTCATATGCCCCCCAAAATGGTAAACAGTCACCCTCATCCCACATAAAATTAGTCCCTACATAAAACAATCTGCCAAAGAAAAAAAATAAGTCTTGGGCTCTAAGGCCCGCATATGGAGGAGGAAGCAGAACGGCGAAACGTACGTCGAGGAGGCAGCGCCCACATTTCCTGTCACTTTCTGGTATGATTATTCTCTTTTACTCCAGTAGTCTTTCCAGACATCTTATTATTATTTGGTCTTGGTATATGGCAAAAGAGAGTGTTGTTTGTTTCAAGCACAGTGATACATTTTCAGAGGGTGGATCTCCCTGTTATACTTAATTCAGTGTATAGTATGTCTACTATATCTCACTCTCTACCTAGTACCTTTACATTGACCTATTACTGTAAAGGTGCACTAATTCAGGTTAGGTGGCGCTTCTAATTGGATATCTTCACTATATGCCAACCACTATTATGGAATTGATATGATTACGATTTGTTTTTTTTAATTTGTGTCTTTTGAATAAACATTATACTTTTAATCTATGGGAAGTAAAATTACTCTTTTTTGTGTGGTATTTATATTATAATAATAATAGAGTATCCCAGTTACAGTGATTGTAGCAGAATTTGACCTATTGGTTATTAACTAAAAATAAAAAACTTAATATAGAGCAATCAAAAATCATATGTATCCCAAAATAATACCAATAAAACTGTCACCTTATATCGTAGTTCACAAAATGGGGTCACTTTTGGGGAATTTCTATTGTAGGGAAGCATCAAATGGGGCATAGTGTCTAAAAACCAGTCCAGCAAAATCTGCCTTCCAAAAGCCATACGGCGCTCCTTTTCATCTGCGCCCTGTGGTGCGACCATACAGCAGTTGACCACCACATGTGGGGTGTTTCTGTAAACTGCAGAATCAGGGTAAAAAATAGTGTTTTGTTTGGCTGTTAATCCTCGATGTGTTAAAAGTAAAAATTGATTAAAATGGAAAATCTGCCCAAAAAGTGAAATCGAGAAATGTTATCCCCATGTTCCTTTAATTCTTGTGGAACACCTAAAGGTTTAACAAAGTTTGTAAAATCAGTTTTGAATAACTTAAGGGGTGTAGCTTCTAAAATGGGGTAATTTATGGGTGGTTTCTACTAAGTAAGCACCACAAAGTGACTTCAGACGTGAACTGGTCCTTACAAAGTTGGTTTTGGAAATTGAAAGCCTTTCAATGTCCTGAAAAAATTAAATTTACAAAATGATGCCAACATAAAGTAGACATATGGGGAATGTTAAGTAATAAATATGAGTTATCAATTTCAGTTTTAAAAGCAAATAAATGGAAATTTAGAAAATTGTGAATTTTTCAAAATTTTGGGTAAATTTTAGATTTTTTTCCCATAAATAAATGTGAAATATATTGACTCAAATATATGACTGTAAACGTAAAAGTACAATGTGTCATGAGAAAATAATCTCAGAATGGCTTGGATAAGTAAAAGTGTTCTAAAGTTATTACCACATAAAGTGACATGCCATATTTGCAAAAAAAATGGCAGGAGGATGAAAACTGGCCAGGGTAGAAGGGGTAAACAAAAAGAAAAGCATACAGTAACCTTCAGTAAAGCAAAAAAACTGGGTGCGCCCCTGCAGAAGCTCTGTGCAAATGGCTCCTTACAGAAACAAAAAGAAATGGAGGCAGTGCCAATAAAGTAGTGGAGAGAAAAAATGTTCTTTTAATGCCTGTTGTGGCAGCCCAAAAACATGCTTTTTAATCCCTTCTGTTAGCTGTAGATCTACTGTGCATCAGTATTACAGGTAAGTGTTACAGTCAGGTCTAATTTATTGCCATGGACTATGCAGTGACCCAAGATTCAAGTAGTTGCCCCATGACATAGTGGAGAGAGCGGCAGCAGCGGCAGTAACAGTGACAACAGTGGCCCCATGAGTGGGGAGGGTGGCAGCCATGGCAGTCCCAGTGACAGTAGTGGCCCCATGACAAAGTGGGGATAGGGGCAGCAGCAGTGACAGCAAGGCTGTGATCACATCACTGTGTATTTTTCCATTCTTCTGACCCGTCATTATACAAAGTTTTGTTTTTATCGCGCCTGTTAAATGCAATGGTAATTATCAAGTGGGTACTACACTATATACACTTATGATCATCATGAGAAATATGATTTAATATCATGTAGCACCATTTTTTATATACTTTATGAAATGAAAGTTTGGAATATTTCTTCAAAAATCATATTTTAAAACTAACTGTGAATCATCGAATTGTAATTAATGTGGTTACATATATCTATCATAGAACAAAGTTAAAAACATCTTGCTGACATATTTCAGGTGACAACACCATTAATCATGGAATACAAGAAGGTACTTGCATAAATGTACATTTAGGCAAGCACCTTCTTGTATTCCATGCCAGGTTTTATTGCATTTCATTTTCCCAGCATGCTTTGAACACTGTTTTTAAACTTGCCATTTTTTTATATATCATGCTACGATTAAGGGTGCTTTCATCTGAAATGCGTCAGCAAGATGTTTTCAACTTTATGTTCTCAGATGAAAAGGTTTTTTTTTGTAATTTTTGGCGAGTGCTGAATATTGTATGCTACCTAATTGTGTAGCAATACACATACAACTTTCTCTGCACTTGAGGAGCACTGTAAATATCCAACATGTCCAATAACAAAGCTCCATACTTGCAGTTAATGGTAGGCGGCAAGTAAACAGCTTTGTTAGTTGTAAGAAGGCTGCAGCCGGCAGCTGACCGATCAATTTAGGTGGCCTGCTGGACCACTTAACACTGCCAGTGGTCTGAGGTGAACTCTGAGCAATGAGCTCTAGCGGATGTTATGCTGGGTGCCTGCTTGGGATTTATAAAAAAGCTAATTGGACATAATGTCCAAAAATGGGCTGGATAAAATTATTGGCACCCTTAACTTAATATTTGGTTGCACACCCTTTGGAAAAAAGTTACTGAAATCAGTCACTTCCTATAACCATCCATAAGCTTCTGACACCTATCACCCGGAATTTTGGAACACTCTTCCTTAGTAAACTGCTCCAGGTCTCTCGTATTCCTTTTCCCAACAGTAATTTTAAGATCTCTTCTCAGGTGTTCAATGGAATTTAGATCTGGACTCTCCAGCGCTTTGTTTCCATCCATTTCTGGGTGCTTTTTGACGTATGTTTGGGGTCATTGTCCTGCTGGAAGACCCAAGATCTCGGACGCAAACCAAGCTTTCTGACACTGGGCTCTACAGTGCGACCCAAAATCCGTTGGTAATCCTCATGATGCCTTGCAAACATTCAAGGCACCCAGTGCCAACAAAACAACCACAAAACATCAATGAACCTCCATCATATTTTACTGTAGGTACTGTGTTCTTTTCTTTGTAGGTCTCATTCCATTTTAGGTAAGCAGTAGAATGATGTGCTTTACCAAAAAGATCTATCTTGGTCTCATGTGTCTACAAGATGTTTTCCCAGAAGGATTTTGGCTTACTCAAGTTCATTTTTGCCAAATGTAGTCTTGCTTTTTTATGTCTATGTGTCAGCAGTGGGGTCCCTCCTGGGTCTCCTGCCATAGCGTTTCATTTCATTTAAATGTCGACGAATAGTTCTCGCTGACACTGATGCTCCCTGAGCCTGCAGGACAGCTTGAATATTTTTGGAACTTGTTTGGGGCTGCTTATCCACCATCCGGACTATCCTCTGTTGACACCTTTCATAAATTTTTCTCTTCCGTCCACGCCCAGGGAGATTATCTACAGTGCCATGGGTTGCAAACTTCTTGATACTGTTGCGCACTGTGGACAAAGGCAAATCGAGATCTCTGGAGATGGACTTGTAACCTTGAGATTGTTGATATTATTTCACAATTTTGGTTCTCTCCTCCTCTTTCTGATGTCTTTGCTTAGTGTGGCGCACACGGACACACAATGCAAAGACTAAGTGAACTTCTCTCCTTTTTATCTGCTTTCAAGTGTGATTTTTATATTGCCGACTCCTGTTACTTGCCCCAGGTGAGTTTAAAGGAGCATCACATGCTTGAAACAATCTTATTTATCCAGTTTGAAAGGGTGCCAATCATTTTGTCCAGCCCATTTTTGGAGTTTGGTGTGACATTATGTCCACTTTGCTTTTTTTCCTCCCTTTTTTGGTTTTGTTCTAATACACACAAAGCGAATAAACATGTGTATAGCAAAACATGTGTTACTGCAATACTTTTCTGTGAGAAATACTTCATTTTCTTGAAAAATTTCAGGGGGCCAACATTACGGCCATGACTGTATTTAAACAAAAACAAAATCCTGCAGTTTTTACACTAGCCACTATGTTTAATAATTGGCGCCACTTCTTAATTTATATAGACCACTTTATTGCAATTAACTCATTCTAATCCTGACTGTGATGATATCACCTCTGTGTATAGATAAGACAGGATACACCATTCACAATGGGCCATTGTCAAAGCTTAGGTATCTTTTCTTTCCTTGAACAATGACCTCTGCAAAGGTCACAAAGCATGCCAGATAAAGCCCTGTCAATATAACGCATTGGCTGACAATAAATATCAGAGGAATAACCAATCCATGAGGAGAGAAGAACTGCCTGCAGAGCTCAGAGACAGGAGGATCGTGTGGGGGCACAGATCTAGAGAAGGGTACAACAATTTCTGCTGCACTGAAAGTTCCCAAGAGTACTGTGGCCTCCATAATTCTTAAATGAATGAAGTTTAGAATAACCAGGACTCTTCCTAGAGCTGGTCGCCCCACCAAACTAATCAGGGAAGAAGGGCATTGGTGAAAGAAGCGACCAATAGCCACTCTCACCGAGCTCCAAAGATTCTGTACACAGATGAAAAACTTCAAGAAGCTCAACAATCACTGCAACACTCCACCAATCTGGGCTTTATGGCAGAGTGGCCAGAAGAAGCCTCTTCTCAATAAGACACATGAACGTTCACCTGCCTAACACAATGTATAATCTGTGAATGTCCTTGAGTGGCTCAGCCGCAGCCCTGACTTCAACCCACTGGAACATCCCTGGAGAGATCTAAAAATGGCTGTCCAACAACAGTAGCCATCTAAGGCTACTTTCACACTAGCATTCGGGGCTCCGCTTGTGAGTTCTGTTTAAAGGCTCTAACAAGCGGCCCTGAACACATTCGTACGGCCCCAATGCATTCTGAGTGGATGTGGATCCGCTCAGAATGCCTCAGTCTAGCACCGTTTGGCCTCCGCTTCGCTCAGCAGGCGGACACCCGAACGCTGCTTGCAGCGTTCGGGTGTCTGCCTGGCCGTGCGGAGCCAAACGGATCCGTCCAGACTTACAATGTAAGTCAATAGGGACGGGTCCGTTTGAAGTTGACACATTATGGCTCAATTTCAAACGGATCCGTCCCCCATTGACTTTCAATGTAAAGTCTGGACGGATCCGTCTGACTAACTTTCACACTTAGAATTTTTTCTGAAATATACTGCAGACGGATCCGTTCTGAACGGATCCCATCGTCTGCATTATAGGAGCGGATCCGTCTGTGCAGACACCAGACGGATCCGCTCCGAACGCAAGTGTGAAAGTAGCCTTACCTGACAGAGCATGAGATAATCTGCAGAGCAAAACAAATGTAATGGCTTTTGGGCCCTAAAATTTACCCCATTTTGGAAATCCAAAGAATTTGAGACTTGCATTGAGTGCTTTGATCCCTCATGTGTTTCAGAAAATTTAGAGACGCTTGGCCGTGAAAATGAGAATTTAACATTTTTGCAAGAAAATCTCACTTCGGTCCCAAGGATAAAATGCCCACAATTTGAGCACTTAACAACTTTTTCTTGAATATATCCACACCCCATTTAGGATCGTAAAGTGCTGTATGGGCACACAGCAGTGCTCAGAAGGGAAGGAATGCCAAATGTGACTGTTGGAGGGCAGATTTCACTGGAATACTTTTCTGGCACCCTGTTGCCAGAAACCCTGAGGTACCCAGTTAGTTGAAACCCCTAAAAATTTACCCCATTTGGAAACTGCTCCCCTGGAAGAATTTTTCAATGAGCATTCTGACCCCACAGGTGTTCTCCAGAAATGAATGTGTAGGTAGTAAATGGTGACAAATTAAAATTTCCATTTCTCTACAGATATGCCATTCCTGTGCCCAAAATGTGGTGCCCAGTTGGTGCCACTATGAAAAGTTAGACTGTAATTGTAGAAACACCCAAAATTTGCCCCTAAACTGTACTCTGAATATACGACAGGGCTCAGGAGTAACAGACCACTGTCTGCATTTAAGACCTAATTTTGTGATTTACATAGCACTGGCTGACATTTGTTGAAGCCCTGAAGTGAAAAAAACTTTTCATTTCCACAAGGGCTAATGGGAAAAATGCACCTCTCTAATTTTAAAAAAAACAAAACGTGTTGTTGGGTTGGAATCTCAACTCAGTATGATGCTATCAAAAACGAACGAATGACTATGGATTTACAAAAACATCGCACTAATATTGAAGTCACTAAATGACAAAAATGGTTTTGAGATGTGGAGGACTACACAAAAGGTGAAGTCTATAAGAAATTACAAACTGGACGACCAAAGAATCAACCAAGTAAACTAAAATCCAAACCTAGACATTCCAACACAAAAACCCATGCAGGAACAACAACTACAGAATCATCTGAGGATCTGAGTGACTGTAATCCTTTTTTAGGACAAAGACGGAATCTACATCTAGGAGACCAAAGCGACAAAGGAGGGGAGGACTCAAACACAGACAGTGGAGGAAACACTATAATGACCAGATCAAATAAACCACCTTTGGCAGCAAACCGGATGGGACAACTGGGACTACAGAAAGACTCTCTCCAAACCAAACCATGATGGACACTCTGGTGGTAAATATCTCTTAACAATCCTTTTCATATATAGAACATTCTCTTCTCAATAAGGGACTTTTCTACTGTCCTACCACACAGATTGATTGGTTTAACTGTGAGATAGACCTGTTTGCATTTTTTAGTCGCTTAAGGGTCCATTCACACGTCTGTTGAATAGGTCCGCATCCGTTCCGCATCATGGACACGGAGAAATATGAACAGGAGATTCTACGCCAACTCGATGAAACATCAGTATACAGTCAGATTGACCATGATCCAGAGTTTTAGATTATGCACCAAATTAAACTATTGGTTGATGACGCATATGCTGATATCATTGATGGCACTTTACATGACTTTCTTATTGCCACACACTAGATGACTCCGCTTTTTTACATCTTGCCAAAGATTCATAAGGACAGGGATAATTCTACCGGATGACCCATTGTCGCAGGCAGTATCTCACCACTAGCCATCTTTTTAGATAGAGTTCTCCAGAACTTTGCTATTTCATTTGTGATAGACACTTCACATTTTTTGCTTAAAATACATGAAAAGAGGTTTGAGGAAAGTAATTTACTTGTCTTATTTGTTGTGGTCAGTCTCTAGATGAGTATAGAACACAATAAAGGTCTGGAGGCAGTGAAACACACACTGCATAGGTCAAGCTTCTCTTCACAAAAGATACAGTTTTTTCCTGTCCCTTTTGGAGATCATCCTAACCTGTAATTATTTTCTTTTCAAGAATGTTTCAATATACAATGCAGGGGGACTGCTATGGGGTCCAATGTGGCTCCATCTTATGCAAATATTTTTATGGCACATTTTGAAGAGACCCATGTGTATCCCTCCAGCCACTTCCAAAAAGTGAAGGGCTGGATGAGATACATAGACAACATTTTTTTCATTTGGACAGGCACAAGAAAACAATTACATGAATGTAAAACCTATCTCAATAGCATACATTAGTAACTGGAGTTCACTATGGTTTGTTCAACTGCAGAACTCAAATTTTTTGATACTTTGGTATATCTGGTAGGTGAGACCCTCCAGACGGCTCTATAAGTAAAAACAATGGATAGGAATAATATCCTCAATTTTAAAACCTCACATCCACTGGGAATGATTGAATCTCTTCCTTACAGTCAATGTTTGCAGGTTCGAAGGATTGTAAGCGAGGATAAAAATATCCAAATAAGACTAAATTACATGAGCCGTAAATTCATAGAGAGAGGGAATCCCCCAAAACGAATCCAAAAACATCTGGAACCCAGTGATAACATACCAAGAAATGAACTTCTGACAGATAGAGGGATTAAGAAGACTACTAACAGAATCCCCCTTGTCACAAGCTATACCCCTCTTACCAATAGAGTAGCAACGGTAGTTAAAAAAAAATTGGAGAATACTTACTCAAGCATTTCCTGATATCCCAGAATTTCAGAACCCTCCTCTATTTTCATACAGGAGAACTACTAATCTGAAAGACAGGCTGGTACATGCAGATCTCCCCCCTCCATGACCTCTACAGAGTAAAAAGACAGGGTGTTTCCCTTGTTTGAACTGCTGCCACTGTAGCACTCAAACCCAAAGGCCTCAACAGGGAGTTTAAGATTGGCTCACTCTACTGACTATACGGAGTCCAGTCCTCTTCCCACTTGTTTAACGAATACTATATTCTATCTAAGTATTGCATATGTTTTAAAATTAAGATTGTACCCAACCTGATAGGCTGAGATTATTTATAAGTGCGTATGCAAGTGAGACCTGGGGATGCGGACTGAGGAGACCGAACATAGACAATCGAATGGTAGCCAATTCTGTAAAATAATGCTTTGGGCTTATTATTGTATTCATCCCATGGGGGGCAAATCTTGGGTCTGTTTATGAAACATTGGATTGTAATATATGGTTTCCATCGCTTGCTCCACTTATGGACATTTGAGATACACAGCCTTTATTGAGTGGCCATGTGGTCTGTGTTTTCCCAGTGGAGGGGGTTGAATTGTATGAGATGACCTGGGAATGTTGGGTTTAAAGAGGTATACCCGGAGACAGAGATACTTACTACCTGACAGGACAGGTTTGAGTGGTTTGACATCGAGGAAGGACGTCCCTCCTGGTTGGAGGGTACGCCCCCCTAGAATTGAATGGGGTGGTCCCATGTTGTGCACGTCGACCCCATAACAGGGACAGACGTGCCACCATTGTGATCATCACAATTGTTTGATGGGGGAGGGCGCTGGTCCACTCTAGGACAGAAGTGGTATTTACCTCTTGTGATCTGGACTGGATAGTGCCGCCCTGTGAATACGAGTGTATGAGCCCCAAACTATTTATCATGAGGCTAAACTCAATTTAACACTATATATATCCACGGCACACTCATATATTGCATTTGATTCAATGTAGTTTATTTGTTTAAACAACACCAACTTTGTATTTCGTGTCATAAAGGCAGGGCCAACGTTTCGGTCCACTCGGGACCTTGATCACGGCCTATAAACAGTACAAAAAATATATTTAACATCAGTGGGATGTTGAATAACAATTCTTTTTCAAAATATAGAAGAATAGAGAAACAAAAAGAAAAACAAGTCTTTGTTGTCATAAAAGTGTACCAATTGATATTATGCCATCATGGGACCAACGTTCTATCAGAATTCCGGAATCTCAGGATGAATTTTTTTTAAAAGAGGCCAGTGTTTACGAATAATTTGATGTATCTTGGGTACAAACGAATGATAGGTGGTAATAAATGGTATACGTGGGGGAGAGGCAGGCTTAGTCAATACGTCAAAAAAATCGTTACCTAAATCTCAGTTCATGAGAGTCAAGCGAATCGTGAGCCCCACATCAGGAGGATTCGTCTACACGAAATGTCTCAAAGGTTTCTTGAACGGGGGTATCCACAATCACTCCTAGACACCGAGCTTAAAAAAATCGTTGATAGTACTGACGTATTGACTAAGCCTGCCTCTCCCCCATGTATACCATTTATTACCACCTATCACTCGTTTGTACCCAAGATACATCAAATTATTCGTAAACACTGGCCTCTTAAATAAATTTCATCCTGAGATTCCGGAATGCTTGCATCCCATGAGAATGTGCTATAAGCGACCACGCAATCTGAGGGATTCCCTGGTGCATGCTGATATAGGCCCGTATAAACCTAGATTTATCCAGTCCACATTGGCTCCTTCTAAAAATGGCACGTTCCCCTGTTTAAATTGTGCCCAATGTACTCATGTTAAAAAAGGAAATACCTTTTCACATCCTCATTCTGGGAAAATTTATAATATCAAAGGATACTATACCTGTGCATCATCTTACGTAGTTTATATGATCAAATGCCCTTGTGGCCAGGCCTACATCTGGGAAACCTCTCAATGTATTCGTGATAGGATTAGTAAGCACAAATCTGATATTAGATGTAAAAAAGCAGAACTTCCAATTCCTCATCACTTTTTACAGATGCAACACACGGTTAGTCAGTTGCATCAGATAACAAAATAAAGCAAAGTGGAAGTCTGATCAAGCCTATGTCGTCTATCCTGAAAGTTTGGCGATCACATAGACTATGTAAAGATTTATGAACAAAGTCGCATCTCTGCTTCAGATATGACAACTAGGCGATCAGATATCCATTATAATCGATATCCACAAAAGGAAAACAAGATATCAAAGAATATAGTGCAGCAGACCCCATACTTCATATATAAACGGCCCCCATTATATATAAATAAATAGCGCACAAACAGAGGTATATGACATAAAGCAAGGTACATACAGACAAGGACTGCTACTCAAATATAAATTAAATTAGTAAGCGACATAGATAAAATATATATACCTATTGAGGCAGAGACGATGTGTGCTCATTGGTGGTATAGGGGAGACTGGCCGCAGAGCGCCAGTTATAGCGAGTCTACCACGTGCTTGTCAGTGTCTGACGTCATAGCTGCGCGTCTGGTTAAAGTTGGAACGCAAGCCGTCCATGCGCCACACTGCGCATGCGTGAGAGCGCTGAAGCTCACATCTATTGCGATCGCTCCCCTATACACCAATTCTGAGCATAGAGGCTAAATTATTACAGTACACAAGGTAAACATAGACATATTAAGCACATAGATTATATATAAACAAGTTGGGCACGAATTTACAACATGAATACAGTGGACACAAATCGATCACAAGATGGACACAGGTTTACAACATGAATACAGTGTTTAATAAAACAACACCGATTAGTCACCCCTAGTTAATATGGAAAACATATAGAAGACAATTCTATAAGTGCTAAATATGCACATTTCGTAGTATTGATCATCATATATTAGGGGCGCTTTTGAAGTATAATCTTTGTATATCATGTACATCCATTTTCCCAAACGAATCCTTGCATGCCGTATATATACATTTCATGGTATTGGTCATCACTTATCAGGTTAAGTACCTTGATTATTCACAAAATTAAATAAAACCAAAGTTAGTATATATTAGAATATAGAAAAAAGACAACAGAAATTAAAGCATACCTAGACCTATGTATCAGCGTGTCTAGATAAAAGAGAAATGGAAAAAATCAGTAGATATACAAAAATGATCAGAATTAAACAAGAAATATCAAAAGAGAAGAAGAAACTATTTTTATAGACAGACAACAGACAGACATCCATATATCATAGTCATAATCATATTAGTAAATTAAATTCCCGATTGAGTCCATATGGTGATACCGTTTAGAGCTCATAGATCCAGAAGGACTCTTTTTTTTTTGCAATAAAAGTTTACGATTACCCCCCCCCCCCCATTCTCGGCATAGGGACATGATCTATAACTTGGTACTGCAACTGACCAACCGTGTGTTGCATCTGTAAAAAGTGATGAGGAATTGGAAGTTCTGCTTTTTTACATCTAATATCAGATTTGTGCTTACTAATCCTATCACAAATACATTGAGAGGTTTCCCCGATGTAGGCCTGGCCACAAGGGCATTTGATCATATAAACTACGTAAGATGATGCACAGGTATAGTATCCTTTGATATTATAAATTTTCCCAGAATGAGGATGTGAAAAGGTATTTCCTTTTTTAACATGAGTACATTGGGCACAATTTAAACAGGGGAACGTGCCATTTTTAGAAGGAGCCAATGTGGACTGGATAAATCTAGATTTATACGGGCCTATATCAGCATGCACCAGGGAATCCCTCAGATTGCGTGGTCGCTTATAGCACATTCTCATGGGATGCAAGCATTCCGGAATCTCAGGATGAAATTTATTTAAGAGGCCAATGTTTACGAATAATTTGATGTATCTTGGGTACAAACGAGTGATAGGTGGTAATAAATGGTATACATGGGGGAGAGGCAGGCTTAGTCAATACGTCAGTACTATCAACGATTTTTTTAAGCTCGGTGTCTAGGAGTGATTGTGGATACCCCCGTTCAAGAAACCTTTGAGACATTTCGTGTAGACGAATCCTCCTGATGTGGGGCTCACGATTCGCTTGACTCTCATGAACTGAGATTTAGGTAACGATTTTTTTGACGTATTGACTAAGCCTGCCTCTCCCCCACGTATACCATTTATTACCACCTATCATTCGTTTGTACCCAAGATACATCAAATTATTCGTAAACACTGGCCTCTTTTAAAAAAATTTCATCCTGAGATTCCGGAATTCTGATAGAACGTTGGTCCCATGATGGCATAATATCAATTGGTACACTTTTATGACAACAAAGACTTGTTTTTCTTTTTGTTTCTCTATTCTTCTATATTTTGAAAAAGAATTGTTATTCAACATCCCACTGATGTTAAATATATTTTTTGTACTGTTTATAGGCCGTGATCAAGGTCCCGAGTGGACCGAAACGTTGGCCCTGCCTTTATGACACGAAATACAAAGTTGGTGTTGTTTAAACAAATAAACTACATTGAATCAAATGCAATATATGAGTGTGAAGTGGATATATATAGTGTTGTTTAGTGGCTTAACAGCCCCTTCACAGAGCACCTCTTTTTGGGATTGGTAATCCCTTTCTTTGACGGTGTGCCTTTCAAATTTATAATAAACTCAATTTAACCACTTCAACCCCCCTAGCTGAAACCCCCCTAAAGAGGACCTTTCACTACTCTACAAACGAAAAACTAACTATACCTGTGGGCAGAGCGGCGCCCAGGGGTCCCCCTGCACTTACTAGTAAGTCTGGGCGCCGCTCCGTTCGCCTGGTATAGGCTCCGGTGTCTGCGCTCCCTCTGACTGCCCACAGGGATAGTTAGTTTTTCGTTTGTAGAGTAGTGAAAGGTCCTCTTTAATGACAAGGCCACTTTTCAAACGTCTGCACTACACTACTTTCACCGTTTATTGCTCGGTCATGCAACTTACCACCCAAATGAATTTTACCTCCTTTTCTTCTCACTAATAGAGCTTTCATTTGGTGGTATTTCATTGCTGCTGACATTTTTACTTTTTTTTGTTATTAATCGAAATTTAACGGCTTTTTTGCAAAAAAATTACATTTTTCACTTTCAGTTGTAAAATTTTGGAAAAAAAACAACATCCATATATAAATTTATTGTTCTACATGTCTTCGATATAAAAAAAAAATGTTTGGGCAAAAAAAAATGGTTTGGGTAAAAGTTATAGTGTTTACAAACTATGGTACAAAAATGTGAATTTCCGCTTTTTGAAGCAGCTCTGACTTTCTGAGCACCTGTCATGTTTCCTGAGGTTCTACAATGCCCAGATAGTACAAACCCCCCACAAATGACCTCATTTCAGAAAGTAGACACCCTAAGGTATTCGCTGATGGGCATAGTGAGTTCATAGAACTTTTTATTTTTTGTCACAAGTTAACGGAAAATGATTATTATTATTATTATTTTTTTTCACGAAGTCTCATATTCCACTAACTTGTGACAAAAAATAAAAACTTCCATGAACTCAGTATGCCCATCACAAAATACCTTGGGGTGTCTTCTTTCCAAAATGGGGTCACTTGTGGGGTAGTTATACTGCCCTGGCATTTTAGGGGCCCATATGCGTGAGAAGTAGTTTGCAATTAAAATCTGTAAAAAATGACCGGTGAAATCCGAAAGGTGCTCTTTGGAATGTGTGCCCCTTTGCCCACCTAGGCTGCAATAAAGTGTCACACATCTGGTATCGCCGTACTCAGGAGAAGTTGGGGAATGTGTTTTGGGGTGTCATTTTACATATACCCATGCTGGGTGAGAGAAATATCTTGGCAAAAGACAACTTTTCCCATTTTTTATACAAAGTTGGCATTTGACCAAGATATTTATCTCACCCAGCATGGGTATATGTAAAATGACACCCCAAAACACATTCCCCATCTTCTTCTGAGTACGGCGATACCATATGTGTGACACTTTTTTGCAGCCTAGATGCGCAAAGGTGCCCAAATTCCTTTTAGGAGGGCATTTTTAGACATTTGGATCCCAGACTTCTTCTCACGCTTTAGGGCCCCTATAAAGCCAGGGCAGTATAAATACCCCACATGTGACCCCACTTTGGAAAGAAGACACCCCAAGGTATTCAATGAGGGGCCTGGCGAGTTCATAGAATTTTTTATTTTTTTTTGCATAAGTTAGCGGAAATTGATTTTTTTTGTTTTTTTCTCACAAAGTCTCACTTTCCGCTAACTTGGGACAAAAATTTCAATCTTTCATGGACTCAATATGCCCCTCAGCGAATACCTTGGGGTGTCTTCTTTCCAAAATGGGGTCATTTGTGGGGTGTTTGCACGGCCCTGGCATTTGAGGGTCTCCGCAATCATTACATGTATGGCCAGCATTAGGAGTTTCTGCTATTCTCCTTTTATTGAGCATACAGGTAATGAGATTTTTTTTTTCCGTTCAGCCTCTGGGCTGAAAGACAAAAATGAACGGCACAGATTTCTTCATTTGCATCGATCAATGTGGATGAAAAAATCTCTGCCAAAAAAAAAAAAAGGAGGGGAAAGGTGTCTGCCTGGAGCTCCGCCCAACATCCATACCCACTTAGCTCATATGCCCTGGCAAACCATATTTCTCCATTCACATCAATCGATGTGGATGAATAAATCATTGCCGGGATTTTATTATTTATTTTTTTATATACAAAGTGTTTGCCAAAGCATAGGAACACCGCCTCCTCCTCAGCTCATATGCCTCGGCAAATGTATCTTTTACTGCAGAGGAGAAATCTCGTCTTGCAGCGCCACATACACCGACTTGTGTGTAATCTGACAGCAGCGCAATGCTTCTGTCCGAATGCACATCAGTGCTGCAGCTAGTCGATCGGTTCATCCACCTGGAAGGTAAAAAAAAAAAAAAAGAAAAAACCAGGCCGCAACGCAATAATTTTATTAACTTTTGAACAGAACATATAAACTTTAACTTTTTGAACTGAACATTAACCTTTTTGCTTACTGGTGATTTTTTTTTTTACCTTTATAGGACAAACCTCTCCTTCCCCATGGGACAATGTGCAAAGCACAAATCGCCCAAAGATGTGGCGAAGTGCGTTATGCACTTTGTCCCAGGTGAAAGGAGAGGTTTGCAGCAGCTCTGTGTGAATGTGCCCTAATAGCCCTGTGTGCCTGTCCTGGTGAGATGTGATCCCTATGCTAGGTGTACCTGTGTTTGGTACTTCCGGAAACACTCCCCTGAGCATAGGGCAGGGTGGTCAGGGCAGTCAGGACAGAAATAGAGGGTGTCACGCCTTATTCCACTCCTGCTACAGACACAACATCTTTTTCGGGGTGATGGTTGGGTTGAGGTACCGGCAACGACATTGGGGAAATGTCACTCGTGTAGACGGCTAACTACACTGGTGGATGGGGCCACGGAAACTTGGACTGGTTCAAGGCTGGGCATAATAACTTCCCGGGTTGGCGGTTATAAATTGTGTGGCATACCGGTTTGTTTCTGCCACGACTATGTCCAAGAGCTTCGCAGTCAAGAACAGCTAAAAAAAAATCCCAGGGCCGAACCGATCTGAGCTGTCTCAACCCGAACTCCAGACTGGGCGGTGAAAGGGGGAACTACAGGTGCGGCTGAAGTTGGGGACTGCCAATCAGGATTTGCCAGCACCTCAGGGATTCTAGGGGGTCTACGGGCCTGTCTGTGCAGTGGCTGCGACGGGGTAACTACTGCACGTGCCACCGTACCAGCTTCAACTGCCCTTCTGGTGCTCGCCACTTCACCATGTTGTATGGCAGTGCTGGTACTAGGTCCAGGGAGGGCTGCGCTGCTGATGTATGCCTCACCACGTAATCCGACAGCGCCAGCCCCACTCTGCTGCCCTTGAAGCGGATCCTGCGCAACCTGTGGTCTAGCCACACGGGGCCGGGTACGCCTGGTACTATCAGGGACCTCAACCTCCTCGTCCAAACTTTGAGTCTGACCGCCACTGCTTTCTACAGGTTCATATTCTGACCCGCTAGAATCGTCAGATGAGGGTTCCCATTCCTCATCCGACTGGGTCAGAAGCCTGTAGGCCTCTTCAGAAGAATACCCCCTGTTTGACATTTGGGCAACTAAATTTATGGGTATTCCCTGAGACTACCCAAGAAAAAAAGCAAGCCTGTCTTACAAATGGGAGGCTTGCAAAGTACCGGAGGCCGTGGTTGATAAAAAATATCCAAACAGATTTTTTTATCGCTGCAGCGCGTGTAAAGTGAATGTGCAGTGATCAAAAAATAATAATTTTTTGTCACTGTGGCGGGGCGACGTGGGTGAACGCACGTGTGGGCGACCGATCAGGCCTGATCGGGCAAACACTGTGTTTTGGGTGGAGGGCGAACTAAGGTGACACTAATACTATTATAGATCTGACTGTGATCAGTTTTGATCACTTACAGATACTATAAAAGTACAAAAGCTGATTAGCGATACGCTGGGCTGGGCGCTAACCGATCGCTAAACTACCTAACCAAGGGGCCTAAACTATCCTAAAACCTAACGGTCAATACCAGTGAAAAAAAAATGTGACAGTTTACACTGATCACTTTTTTCCTTTCACTAGTGATTGACAGGGGCGATCAAAGGGGTGATCAAAGGGTTAATTGGGTGCAGGGGGTGATCTGGGGCTAAAGTTTGTGGTGTTTGGTGTACTCACTGTGAAGCCTGCTCCTCTGCTGGAACCAACCGACCAAAAGGACCAGCAGAGGAAGCCATATAACACATCATATTTACTAATATGATAGGCTTCTCATTGGATTATTTTTAAATCATCAGCTTGCCAGCCACGATCATTGGCTGGCAAGCTGATGACGCGACCCCCCCTGGAACAAATGCCGGCCCGCGATGCGCATGTGCGGGCCAGCTGAGCGCGTCGTCTCGCGAGATGACGCGTATATGCGTCACTCTGCCTGCAGCTGCCGCCTCCGGACCACGGATCTGCGTTAGGCGGTCCGGAGGCGGTTTATGACTGGGTACTCTGATCCTATGACATGGACGAGTAGTGGACACCTAGCACATTTAGTTATTTGCGTTCCCCTTATTTAAAGCTTTTGAGTCAACATCTATGTTCAATTAACCCCCGATAGAAATGATCACGGACCGATTTGCCCCTCTAAATGAGCCTTTTTCAAGATGAAAAAAATGTGATTCCTTTATTCAACCATCCGGTGCAACGTTGCATTGAAAAAGGCTCATTTAGAGCCGAAACGTTGCACCTGATGGTTGAATAAAGGAATCACATTTTTTTCATCTGATTGGAGTGCCGTCCACTTTCTGGATTTTTATATATATATATATATATATATATATATATATACACACACATACACAGAAGCCTTTATTATAGACTTCATTTAGAAGAGAAACATACACAAGGTTACCATGGCACCGGCTGTAAGGGCGTTACGCGGTGACAGGAGGCCCAACGCCGGATCCTGTCACTACGGGAGTTGGGCGCGCATGTGCGCTTTGCGCTAGTGGTGACGTGGATGGGAGGCGTCTGGTCTCCATGGCACCAGGCGAGCGTGCTGTGGCTGACGTCATGGAGGGAACACGCAGGCGCATTCGATATGGAGGAACGCTGAGGGAAGTGAGGCGATCGGCCGCACATGTTGTTGGAGTTTGGTCCACCTCAGTGACGATATCCCCAGGTCCACATTATGCATCGCAGTAAGTGGATAGAGTCATTTGTATATTTTCATGTATGCACAGTATAGGATGATTGAGAATGACATGTCAAGTTAACACGGAAAGGGGCGGTACTCACAGTCTTTGCAAATTGTTTATTACCATAATTGATTGTGTCATGTGACCGGCTAAGTAGGGTATATGTATCCGGTTTTTAGTTCACATTGTTAAATTGCTTGAGAAAGATCATATGGATCGAAACGTCGCATTGAATTGGTGAATAAAGTTTGAAAAGACCAAGGCTGGAGAGTGCTGCAGTTTTCTGTTAGAAATTGCATCTGGATTTGGGGAAGCACTAGACTGGCTTCTGATACAGCGGGCACCACCACAGTAAGGAACAATATTTTATTTTTTGTAGTGCTGCTACATTTTTAATTTTCTGCCACTGTAGCATCATGATCAAGGGAAACTCGTTTGTACATTCTCGATCAAGAGTTAGATATCCGATTTGACATTACGATACGTGTAACTCCTCCTTTGTAATTTACATTTTGCAATGTCCCTCTGGCCTACTATATGTAGGAGAGACCACACAGGAGATCAAAAAAAGAATTACCCAACACAAATCCAAGATTCTAATTCTGTACTTGAACTTCCGGTTTCTGAACATTTTAGCAAACATCGACACAACATTTTCTCAATTGAGATTTTTGATTATTGATGGGGTCCCACAGCCTCCCAGAGGTGGCAATCGCGAATCTATGTTGAAAAAACTGGAACTAAAATGGATTTACAAATTGGACACCTTAGAGCCGAAAGGACTTAATACAGACTTTGGTCTGAATATTTTTATTTAGAAGGTGTGAATATTTTTATTTAGACGGTATTTCACTTTATATATGCTTCCTGCCCCTCTTTCCAACCTGGTAGTCTTTGTTACATAGAAACAAATTTTGTGCCTAACAATTGTATTTTGTTGTGAAACCTTCTTATATGTCTTATGCTTTTATCTCTTCTAGGCGGCCTTCCATGTGGAACTAGGCACTCCCTCTTTTATGCCTCTGTATTAACCTCAGACTGCACAGACGTTTACAGCCAATTCTGCTGAGGATACTCTATTTCTTCTAGAAAACAGGATCCTCCATTATTCCTCCTAAAAATTATAGAGGATGAGTTGCTTTATTTTCCTCTTTTTCAGGTTGTTCAGCGATGCCAGTTTGAATGGTGGGGATTGTGCACTTGTGACTCCCATTTGGTGGTCATCCATATGATGAACCGCTGGGTGGTTATATATGCACCCCTTTATATCTTTCAGATACCAACAGTTTTGGGGATTAGGTCCATTCAGCTATTGGATTGTGTGAATGTTCACTGAGATCCCCCTAAAAAAAGATGAGTATCCCCTAAATAGTGATTCCTTGCTGGAAGGTGGTCTCAGTATAATAAATTAAGATCCCTTGACATGGTGGAGTGTCATTTAAATAATTATCTCAGCCTATAGGTTTTCTTAATTTAAGGCACAATCTGACAACCTGTTTTGAGGTATTGGCACAGCCCTCTCCTTCCCATCATAAGCCATGTTTGCGATATGCCCTGTTAATTATAGGAGATTCCTGCTTCTAGTGAATAGTTGCCTCTTCCCTAATCTTTCTAGCAACTATGTATGTCATGATTACATATTGATGCCTAGCGCTCTGATAGGCTATTATAATAAAAGGAGGATCTTGCCTTTAGCAAGTACCCGCCTTTCTGGTAATCTTCCTAGTAACAACTGACACCATAGACGCCCTCTGCTCTCATTGGCTGTTTCCCTTTTTTACTCTCTGGTGCAATGTCTTGCAACTGCGCAGTCTGGGCCTGAGCACGTCGAGATCTGGCACCTTGTTGCCCTAATGCAGCAGATCCTAGGGAGCCACATGGAACTACTCCTTTTTGTAAGTAATCTCTTGGTGATTTGCTGACATTATCACTAATATGTATGTATGTTAATTGTATAAACACACTTATTTGATAGGAAGCTGTTTCCACACCAACTAACTATTTAAGCACACTATGTACCCCACTCTCATTGCTTGATAAAGACTTATTTAAAGGGGTTCTGCACTTTCATTAAACTGATGATCTATCCTATGGATAGATCATCAGCTTCTGATCGGCGGGGGTCCGACACCCGGGACCCCCGCTGATCAGCTGTTTGAGAAGGCAGCGGCGCTCCTGAAGCCGCGGCCTTCTCACTGTTTGCCGCCGGCCCACTGATGTTTTGACTAGTATCAACTAGCGGGGCTAAGCTCTGTTCACTTGAATGGAGCTTAGTCACGGCCACGCTAGTTGATACTAGTTGTGACGTCAGTGGGACCGGCGGTAAACAGTGAGAAGGCTGCGGCGCTGATCAGCGGGGGTCCCGGGTGTCGGACCCCCGCCGATCAGAAGCTGATGATCCAGAAGATAGATCATCAGTTTAATGAAAGTGCAGAACCCCTTTAAAGGGGTTGTCCCACTTTATAATGTCCAGCAGTATTGATCCCTTTAAAACATAACTTTTACTCTTCAAATTATATAAAAAAATTACCACCGTGGTGGTTCACCAATGAATAAGTGAAAAGACAAACAACAATAATAGTAGATACAGAGATGTGTCTGGGAGCTAGTCGTCAATACACTTACAGAGGGATGAGTGAACACAGGGCAGCTGAGGGGAGCAGTGGGCATACCTGTACTCTCCCTAAGCTCACCCTAACCATAACCTCAGCCCAGGGACGTCCCCTTGTGGTGGAGACTCCCTGTCCTCGTTCCTGGGCTGACTGCCCTGCGTTTACCCTCCTCTTAAAAAATAACAAAAGATGCTCCCCAAGACGCTGATGGGTGTAATCATGTGTCCCTGGTAATAAAATACTTGCAGGGCCACTGGGATGGATAAAGACCAATACAATGAAAGGGTGAATTGGATAGATATCACCTTTAAACCTATGGAGTCGAACCCTGGTGCAACGAACCGGTGCGTTCCCAGGTTGGTTCCAAAAAAGCCCCTACGCGTTTCCCCTATCACTAGGTTCATCAGGGGGCATACATGGTCAGAGATACAACCATCACAGAAAATAAATCAAAGATACTTAAGATATGGTTGAGGCAACAGGACCAGAGACGCAGATGATGTTTAAGCATAGGACCAAGGGACCCATTTGATATGTCCCACCTGTAAGAGATAGAAATGCTCTCAGTTCATGTGCTAGATACAATGCAGTACATGTGTATCCCCTATATCTCCTTCATGTCGGCACTTACTTAATATCCTGTGCAGTCAGGAGGAAAAAGAGCCCACATGATACGGGCCAATACTTCACTCAGGAATCTGTGAGCAAAGAGTCAGATATAGTGTGAAACACACTACATACTATAGTGATGTCAATTCTCAATAAATGGTCCAAACTTACGATTAAGCTGCGTCCTGGTATCGTCCTGTTCCTCCTCTCATTCACATTCACTCCCGTTCCCCTAAATAGCCACCCACCAGCTGTATCTAATCCGAGCTGATTAGCATGTGTTCGGCTAATGCCAAGGATGAGGCATCATAGCCGGCGTCACTTCCGGCCTGAAAGCCGTATGTACATGTCGCAATTCGTCCCTCCTGTAGTTAGGGGCACATCCCCGAACACTCGGAGCCGGCCGGATCAAGTGGAACGCACTCGGACCTAACATCCGGTTGCGTGGAACGCATAATCACGTCACTTCCGGTCCGTGCGGCGCCTCACCCAGGTGGAACGCATAGGGCAGCCACATCCTGTTCTATGGAACGCAGAATCGCTTCCTATCCGGTCCATCAGGCGAATCGCTTACACTAGATACAGATCTCATCCCAGTAGAGGCAGGGCGACGCTTAATACATGAATAAATCCAGCCAGTTTCATCTGGCATAGTAGTGTTTATTCTGGCGTTCTGTTTAGGAAAGGGGAGCGGGGTCTGAGAGATGTTGATGATGCAATCATGTACTTTTCACTTAAGGTGTATTACTGTGATGGATAAAACACCCAAAGCACATTGGATAACTAATGTGCAACCTGGATACTTTTAAGTAGTATCCTACTTCTTTTATCATGGCTATTGGTAAGATTACTGAAGTGGCGTTATTTTTGACAGAGGGATAGAGGAAACGTACAGCCAAGTGGATAGACGCCCCCGGGGGGGGAGTGGATCATAGGAAACAAGAGAACGTGAGTCTCTCATTAATCCCTAATGGTGCCTGGGATCTAAAGCGGTGAATCCATACGCACTCTTTTTGGAGGATTTTGCGGTCCCAGTCACCACCCCTTGGTGACAATGGGATGGTTTCCAGGACCGAAAATCGCAAGCATTTGGGATCGCCGCCGTGCATATCAATTACATGTGACGCGACGGGTGTGATCTTTTTCTTCACCACGTCGTTCACGTGTTCACAGATCCGACGCCTGACCTCACGGATGGTTTTGCCTATATAGTCCATGGGGCAAGGGCATTGGCATAGATATACCGCACCCTTGCTTCTACAGTTGTAGAAATCTCTGATTTCATAGGCTTGACCGGTGGCTGAACAGATGTTAGATTTAGAGGTGGAAATGAACGCACAGGCTTTGCAGGAGCCACATTTAAACATCCCGCAAGGTTTCCGGTCCAGCCACGTGCCGGCTCCAGTCGGTGCAGTATAATGGCTATGAACCAGACGATCTCTTATGCTCCTCCCCCGCCTATAGGTGACACTCGGTTGCTTCGTCAGCACATCCTTCAGGTCAGGGTCCATGTGGAGAATTGGCCAGTACCTTTTCAGGACTGACATTATTTCCACATTTGCACAGTCGAATACAGATATCAGGCGTATGGGTTGTTGTCCGCCCTGTACCTTGGGTTTTGGGACAAGGAGTTCGGTACGTTCCCTGCTTGCGGCGTTCCGGAACGTCCCTCCAAGGACCGTTTGGGGATATCCCCTCTCTCTGAATCTCGTCTGTAACTTCTTGGCCTCAGTGTGAAAAGCCTTGCCCTCGGAGCAGTTTCTCCGGGTCCTCAGATACTGGCCCCTTGGTATACCGCGTTTAAGCGGTGGTGGGTGATGGCTCTCCCAATGCAACAACGAGTTGGTCGCGGTTTCCTTTCTGAATATATTGGCAGTGAGTTTTTCTCCCTCCCTGGTTATCCGTACATCAAGGAAAGAGATAGAATGATGGTCAAACGCAGCCCAACATCGTTGTTGTTAAGGGACCCCACGAACTCCTGGAGTTCCTCTGACCCACCCTTCCAGATCACGAAGATGTCGTCTATATATCGTGTCCAGAAGGTGATCTTCTCAGACCACCAAGTCTCATCGTCTGGAAACACGCAAGTGTCCTCCTACCAGCCCAGGAAGAGGTTGGCATAAGTGGGGGAACAAGAGCTCCCCATTGCCGTCCCCCTAAGCTGGTGGTAGAACCGTGAATTGTAAAGGAAAAAATTGTGGGTCAGAGTGAACTCCAGGAGTCTGAGTACAAAGATGTTATGTGCTCTGCAGTGGATATCCCTAGTCTTCAGGTAGTGTTCAGTAGCAAAGATCCCTTTGGTATGTGGGATGGAGCTATAAAGGGACTCGACATCTATACTCGCCAGTATGCAGTCCTTGTCCACATTGATCGCGTCGATCTTGCTGAGGAAGTCCATCGTGTCCCTCGTATATGAGGGTAAAGACACGACGAACTCCCTCAGCACGCGATCGACGTAGATCCCACAATTCTGGGTCAGGGAGTTAACCCCGGAGACAATGGGGCGTCCCTTGAGGGGTGTAACCCCCTTATGGATTTTAGGTAATCCATAAAAGGTAGCGATGGTGGAGTGAGCTGGAAGGAGAAAGTCGTACTCGGCCGCCGAAATCAATCTGTCTACTAGAGCGTCAGTCAAGATGATCTTCAAGTCCTCGTAGAAAGGGGTCAGGGGGTTCGTATCCAACAGCCTGTAACCTTCCCAGTCTTTCAGGAGGTCCAGACACATAGTCTGATAAGCTACATGGTCAAGGATGACCAAATTGCCACCCTTATCAGATGGTTTGATGATTATAGATTTATCTTTCTCAAGGGCAGTCAAGGCTGACATCTCCATTCGAGACAGATTGAAGTGGCGGGGAGACATTCCCTCCAACCTCTCCAGCTCACTCGTCACCATTTGCATGAATATGTCCACGCACTCATACTTCATGGGTGGGGGCATCTTCCTACTTGTTGGTTTAAGATTGGTATATGGTCCCTGACCTGGGCACCGGCTACCTTCCTCTCCCAGTTCACAAAGAGTCTGCAACGAGGTAAGATCACATTCACTCAAGCCAAGTCTGGCACATGTTTGTCTGTCATTATCCCTGAAGAATTTATGCCACTTAAGGCGTCTAGCAAAAAGACTCAGGTCCTTAATCCATGTAAATAGACAGAAATTGGTGGTTGGGACAAAGGAAAGACCCTTGCTCAGCACCCCAAGTTCAAGTGCACTTAGGGTCCGTGATGTTAAATTAATGACTTGTAGCCCACCCTTCAGGCTCTGTCGGTTTTGTCGTCGTCGTCCCCCCCCCCCCCCCCCCCCCCGCAGATTGTAAGGGATCAGATTGTCCCACTTTGCTGTTTCAATCTTACCAGCAGTAAATGTCCTGATAACTTCCTGGTTCTCAGGCAGTTGAGTGAAGGCCACGCCTCCTCATGACTCACCCTCAGAGCTCAGTCCTTGCGCGCTCGTTCATGTGGATGAGTCATCCACATGGAGCCTGCAGAGTATGTAAAGCCCATCCCCCTGCTGGGGAATCACTCAGTGACCACTGACCAATGCTAGTGAACTAATGGAGTAACTTGTGGCTGTCCTGCATTCTAATACACTTTTACACATAAAACCTGTGTTACAAACCCATTCTGTGCAGCAAAAACAATAAATCACTACAGCCCAAATGCATGTTAGCTAGTAGCCATATGATCTGTGCTAGATATAGATAGATATATTCACTGACTTATTACCCAACTTTCCCGGTGTACAATATTATCACTGACTTATTACCCAGCTTTACCGGTATCAGATATTATCACTGACTTATTACCCAGCTTTCCCGGTATCAGATATTATCACTGACTTATTACCCAGCTTTCCCGGTGTACAATATTATCACTGACTTATTACCCAGCTTTCCCGGTGTACAATATTATTGTACACCGGGAAAGCTGGGTAATAAGTCAGTGATAATATCTGATACCGGGAAAGCTGATAATATTGTACACCGGGAAAGCTGGGTAATAAGTCTGTAATAATATTGTACACCGGGAAAGCTGGGTAATTAGTCAGAAGTCAGTGATAATATCTGATACCGGGAAAGCTGGGTAATAAGTCAGTGATAATATCTGATACCGGGAAAGCTGGGTAATAAGTCAGTGATAATATCTGATACCGGGAAAGCTGGGTAATAAGTCTTATAGACTTATTACCCAGCTTTCCCGGTGTCTGATATTATCTCTGACCTATTACCCAGCTTATATGGAACTCGGCCACATATCAGTGTATTACCCTATCTCTTCACCATTCTTTATATGACATATATTGATAATCCCCACCTCACCAATCACTGAGAATGTACCAGCGCATTCCTAGCTCTGCTACATATCCATTTTATGTCAGTCCTACACCTGTACTATCTCTCCACCATTCTTTATATGCCATATATTGATAATCCCCACCTCACCAATCACTGAGAATGTACCAGTGCATACCTAGCTCTGCTACATATCCCTGTTATCTCAGTCCTACACCTGTAATATCTCTCCACCATTCTTTATATGCCATATATTGATAATCCCCACCTCACCAATCACTGAGAATGTACCAGCGCATACCTAGCACTGCTACATATCCCTGTTATCTCAGTCCTACACCTGTAATATCTCTCCACCATTCTTTATATGCCATATATTGATAATCCCCACCTCTTCAATCACTGAGAATGTACCAGCGCATACCTAGCTCTGCTACATATCCCTGTTATCTCAGTCCTACACCTGTAATATCTCTCCACCATTCTTTATATGCCATATATTGATAATCCCCACCTCACCAATCACTGAGACTGTACCAGCACATACCTAGCTCTGCTACATATCCCTGTTATCTCAGTCCTACACCTGTAATATCTCTCCACCATTCTTTATATGCCATATATTGATAATCCCCACCTCACCGATCACTGAGAATGTACCAGCGCATACCTAGCTCTGCTACATATCCCTGTTATCTCAGTCCTACACCTGTAATATCTCTCCACCATTACTTACGGGCCCACGTTTGCAATATATTTATGTCCATTCATATAATATAGTTGCCCCCAGTGTGCATACATATAATATAATTGCCCCCCAATGTGCATACATATAATATAGTTGCCCCCAATGTCCATTCATATAATATAGTTGTCCCCAGTGTCCATAGATATAATATAGTTGCCCCCAGTCTGCATAAAATTCATATAGTTGCCCCCAGTGTCCATACATATAATATAGTTGCCCCCAGTGTCCGTACATATATAGTTGCCCCCAGTGTCCATACATATAATATAGTCGCCCCCAGTGTCCATACATATAATATAGTTGCCCCCAGTCTGCATAAAATTCATATAGTTTCCCCCAGTGTCCATACATATAATATAGTTGCCCCCAGTGTCCATAGATATAATATCGTTGCCCCCAGTCTGCATAAAATTCATATAGTTGCCCCGTGTCCATAGATATAATATAGTTGCCCCCAGTGTCCATAGATATATTATAGTTGCCCCCAATGTCCATTCATATAATATAGTTGCCCCCAGTGTCCATAGATATAATATAGTTGCCCCCAGTCTGCATAAAATTCATATAGTTGCCCCCAGAGTCCATACAGATAATATAGTTGCCCCCAATGTCCAAATATATAATATAGTTGCCCCCAGTTTGCATAAATATAATATAGTTGCCCCCAGTGTCCATAGATAGAATACATTTGCCCCCCCAGTGTACATAAAAATGCCCCCATGGAATTTCCTATGAAACCCCTTTATTGCAGAATATTCAATTATCGTTGGTCGATTAGTGGGACAGCAGATATTATACTTACAGTATCCCGTTCCTCCGACGTCCGTCCGCTCGCTCCGCTGACTCGCCCGAACTGTTGTGACGCCCGCGCATGCGCAGCTTTATCCAAGACGCGGCGGATATACTGCGCATGCGCGGTCGTGCGCGTTCACGTAGTGGAGAGGCCTGGCGAAAAATTTACTCCACTGTAGTGCGCAGGCGCGGCAAAAGGATGCGGCCGGCGAAAAGCGGCCGTATCCAGGGGAGATATGAGTAAACAAAGCATTGCAATATAAGCTGTTTTAGGGTGAAGGAAAGTTTTTTTTAACACACATATATAGGAAGAAATGTTCACTGGGGGACAATAAATTAGGATAAACCTATTTAATGAAGTGGGACAACCCCTTTAAGTCAAAACGTCGCATTGTATGCTGCTGATTTTTTTTGCATAAACTGAAGAGTGCTGTGGCTATCTTTATTAATTTGCTATCTGAAGGGAACCCTAGCCTACTGGCAGGGAATGTCCCACAGGATTGGCGCATGGCAAATGTGGTGCCAATATTCAAAAAGGGTCCAAAAACAGAGCCTGGATACTATAGGCCGGTAAGTTTAACATCTGTTGTGGGTAAACTGTTTGAAGGTTTTCTGAGAGATGCTTTGTTAGAGCATCTTAACGCAAATAAGCAAATAACGCCATATCAGCATGGCTTCGTGAGGGATCGGTCATGTCAAACTAATTTAATCAGTTTCTATGATGAGGTAAGTTCTAGACTTGACAGCGGCGAATCAATGGATGTTGTGTATCTGGATTTCTCCAAAGCATTTGACACTGTACCACATAAAAGGTTAGTATATAAAATGAGAATGCTCAGACTGGGAGAAAACGTCTGTAAGTGGGTAAGTAACTAGCTCAATGATGGAAAACAGAGGGTGGTTATTAACGGTACATACTCAGATTGGGTCACTGTCACTAGTGGAGTACCTCAGGGGTCAGTATTAATGATCTTGTAGAAGGCTTGCATAGTAAAATATCAATTTTCGCAGATGACACTAAACGGTGTAAAGTAATTAACACTGAAGAGGACAGTATACTACTACAGAGGGATCTGGATAGATTGCAGGCTTGGGCAGATAAGTGGCAGATGAGGTTTAACACTAACAAATGTAAAGTTATGCACAGGGGAAGGAATAATGCAAGTCACCCACACATACTAAATGGTAAAACACTCGGTAACACTGACATGGAAAAGGATCTAGGAATTTTAAACTGAGCTGCAAAAACCAGTGTCGGGCATCTGCTGCCGAGGCCAATAAGATAATTGGTTGCATCAAAAGGGGCATAGATGCCCGTGATGAGAACATAGTCCTACCACTTTACACATCATTAGTCAGACCACACATGGAGTACTATGTACAGTTCTGGGCTCCAGTGAACAAGGCAGACATAGCAGTGCTGGAGAGGGTCCAGAGGAGGGCAACTAAAGCAATAACTGGAATGGGGCAACTACAGTACCCTGAAAGATTATCAAAATTAGGGTTATTCACTTTAGAAAAAAGACAACTGAGGGGAGATCTAATTACTATGTATAAATATATCAGGGGTCAGTACAGGGAGCTATCCCATCATCTGTTTATCCTCAGGACTGTGACTGTGAAGAGGGGACATCCTCTGCGTCTAGAGGAAAGAAGGTTTGTACACAAACATAGATGAGGATTCTTTACGGTAAGAGCAGTGAGACTATGGAACTCTCTGCCTGAGGAGGCGGTGATGGTGAGTACAATAAAGGAATTCAAGAGGGGCCTGGATGTATTTCTGGAGTGTAATAATATTACAGGATATAGCTGTAGATATAACTAGAGAGGGATCGTTGATCCAGGGAGTTATTCTGATTGCCGGATTGGAGTCGGGAAGGAATTTTTTATTCCCCTAAAATGAGGAAAATTGGCTTCTACCTCACAGTTTTTTTTTTTGCATTCCTCTGGATCAACTTGCAGGATGACAGGCCAAACTGGATGGACAAATGTCTTTTTTCGGCCTTATGTACTATGTTAGACCTTTTCTCTGCGGGCACCACTGTCTGGACCTGATTCTTAGGTACCAGGACCACTGGTATGTTTTATCTTATTATGGGATTTGTAGTGCTGCTTACTACTTTATATCTTCTCTAATTTTTACCCATTTTCTGCCAAGTACAGCAATATACCATATGTGATGCTAAAGCTCTGTATGTTGCATACTGCAGGATTCAGAAGGGAAGCAGCGACATATGGATTTAGGAGGTGAGATTTCACTAACATGATTTTTAGGTGCCATATCACATTTAAACAGATCCTGAGAAACGGATCCACATTTAAACAGATACAGTAGAAAATGCCAGGAAGTGACCCAATTTTGGAAATTATACCCCTCAGAATTTATGAAGAGCCCTGTGGCTGCTTGTGGCGGGTACACTTATACACCCAGATTATGACCCACTACTCAGAGGCACTTGTGCTGTGTGGCTCCCTCTAAAAGACACTCTGGCCCCCTTTCCATCACCACTCCTCCCATCTAGTCTACTACCGGTAGCTCTCACTAAGATTGACTTCCCCTACTCAGAGGAAAGCTCGACTCTATCTCCATTTCTGATTTCTTCCCTTTAGGTAAGGTGCCCTCACAAAAGGCCCTACAAGATCTATTGCAACCAAACCAATTGACCCCACTACATTTAGCACATTTTCAGAAGCTAGCAATGAGATTCCTACAGGCTTTGCCATTTAGACAACTCACTCTCTTGGAAGTCGCTTTGTCGACTGTCTTGCCATTGCCCAGGAAGGTGGGATGGATTTATTCTTTGATCCTTACCCCCAAATCTCCATCTAAACCTGCTTTTATCTCTTAATGGGAGACAGAGCTAAACATATCCCTTACTGATGCAGAAGTCTAGACAGTTCTCTGCTCCTCACATGGCTTTTCCTCTTGAGTGAGACTGCAGGAGAACCACTACAAGCTTCTTACATGGTGGTATAAAAACAATGGAATTTCTATGCGCACAAAATCTGTCTCAGTCTAACAAGTGCTGGAGGTGTGGGATCCATGTCGGCTCTCTCTCACATATCTGGTGGGAATGTCCCCTTACTACGCCATACTGGAAGCATATTGAGCAGGCCATTCAGAGGATTTGCTCTCCCTCTTTCCCCTCAGATTTGAATAACGAGATTTTGTGAAACTCACCTGTAAAAATCTGTTTCTCGCTTGATTCAATGGGGGACACAGACCATGGGTATAGCTGCTTGCTGCCACTAGGAGGCGACACTAGGCTAAAAACGGTTAGCTCCTCCCCCACCAGCTATACCCCCTCCGGCCAGGAGAGAGCTCTCAGTTCGTGCCAAAGCAGTAGGAGGAGCAGAAGGATATTACAAAAACCAAACGCACATGGTCAACGGACCCAAACAGGGGTGGGTGCTGTGTCCCCCAATGAATCAAGCGAGAAAAAGATTTTACAGGTGAGTTTCACAAAATCTTGTTTTCTCGCTTATATTATTGAGGGACACAGACCATGGGACATCCCAAAGCAGTCCCTGGGGAGGGAATACAAAAACAGAGTAAAGAAGGTAGAGAACCTCGTTGCAGTCATCACAGAAGTGAGAGTGTGAACCCTGTAAAACCTCGTAAAAGTGTGAAGGGAGGACCAGGCCGCGGCTTTACACAACTGAGCCGCTGACGCCTGGTGGAAGTGAGCCCAGGAGGATCCAAGTGCCCTGGTAGAGTGGGCCGTGAAACCCGGAGGGGGCGTCCTGTCCCGAACACGGTAACATTCCAAAAAAGTGGAGCGAATCCACCGGGAGATCGTCACCTTAGAAGCTGCCAATCCCTTCCTAGAACCCTCCAGAAGGACGAACAAGGCGTCGGCAGGTCGAAAGGGGGCCACGGCCGAAAGGTAAATCCGCAGAGCCCGCACCACATCCAAACGGTGCAACAACACCTCTCTCGGATGGAAGGGCTTGGGACAAAGGGACGGCAGGACAATGTCCTCATTGAGGTGAAAAGCCAACACTACCTTGGGTAAAAAGGAAGGGACCAGACGGAGGACCACCTTGCCCTGATGAAAGACTAGGAATGGTTCACGGCATAACAGAGCTGCCAACTCTGAAACTCTTCGTATGGAAGTGATGGTCACCAGGAAGGCAACTTTCCAGGACAGCAGGCGGAGGGAAGCAGCGGCTCGAAAAGAGAAGCTTGCAGAACCCCCAATACCAAGTTGAGATCCCACGGATGAAGCGGGGGACGGTAAGGCGGAGCGGAGTGCGCAACGCCCTGAAGGGAGGTCTTAACAGGACCCAGTCCCGATAAGGATCTTTGAAAGAAAATAAGGGGCCGACACCTGGCCCTTCAAGGAGCTGAGCGCCATGCCCAGTTCCAATCCGGACTGAAGGTAGGCCAAAACGACCGGCAGGGAGAAGAATCTGGAACATAGGTCCCGCTCTTCACAAAAACAAAGGAAGGACTTTCAGGTTCTATAATAAATCCTGGAAGAGGTAGGTTTCCTGGTCCGAATGAGCGTCCAAACCACAGCATCGGAAAAACCCTGCTGCTTCAAAAGGAAGATTTCAAGAGCCACGCCATCTAACGTAGAGTATCTAAAATCGGGTGGAAGACGGGCCCTTGCGACAGAAGATCGGGTCTGAGAGGGAGCGGGTACAGAACGTCCCCTAGTAGGAGGACAAGATCCGAATACCATGCTCGGCGTGGCCAGTCCGGAGCAATCAGCAGGGTCTGAACGCCCTCCCACTTGATGCTGCAGAGAATCCGAGGCAGGAGGGACAACGGCGGAAAGACATAGAGGAACGTGAACCTGTCCCACAAGAGCGTCCACTCCGCAAGCTGCAGGATCCCTTGCGCGGGCGAAGTAGAACGGAAGCTTGTGATTGAGGCCATCAGATCCGCGTCCGGCCGTCCCCAGCGATGACAGAGGGCGTCGAACACTTCCGGATGGAGAGACCATTCCCCGGGGTCTATCGTCGTCCGGCTCAGGAAATCTGCCGTCCAATTGACAACGCCGGGAATGTGGATCGCCGACAGGGCCGGAACATGGGTCTCCGCCCACCTGAGGATCCTTGCCGGTTCCGACATGACAGTCGATCTGCGACTCCCCCCCCCCCCTGATGGTTGACGTACGCCACAGCTGTGGCATTGTCTGACTGGACTTGGACATGAAAGCCCTGCAGGAGGGGAGACCAATGGCGCAGTGAGAGGAAAATCACACAAAGCGCCAAAACATTGATAGATAGTCTGGACTCCAACAGAGACCATGCGCCCTGGGCAGTCCGAGTGCCGAAGACCCCTCCCCAATCCTGAAGACTGGCGTCGGTCGTAATGACCATCCATCTGATCGGAAGGAAAGACTTCCCCACCTCCAGGTGAGTTGGGGAGAGCCACCAATGGAGGTCCGACCGGACCGAACCTGTTGAGGAAGGGCAAACCGACGATCCAAGGACTCCTGGGACTTGTCCCAGGTCGAGAGGATCACTCGCTGAAAAAAACAGGTGTGAAATTAAGTGAATGGCACCGCCTCGAACGAGGCCACCATAAAACCCAACACCCGCATACAAGCCTGGATGGAGACTGCGCTGCCGATCCAACCGGAGCACTGCGCTGCGAAGGTCCTTCACCTTGTCCGCTGGAAGACGCACCCGAGCAGCCCTAGAGTCCAGAATCATACTGAGGAACCGAATCCGAGTGGACGGGATCAGGGAGGATTTCCGAAGGTTCACTATCCACCCAAAGCGGACCAGAGTGTCCAAGGATATCTGCAGACTCTCCTCACACTGCTGGAACGACGACGCTTTAATGAGAATGTCGTCCAGGTACGGAATCAAGGTGATGCCTCTGGAGCGAAGAAGGCCCATAAGCGGAGCGAGCACCTTGGTAAACACCCTCGGCGCAGTCGCCAGACCAAACGGCAGGGCGACGAACTGGTAGTGGTCTGAGTGGACCGCGAATCGCAAAAACCGCTGGTGGGCGACGGTTTACCATCTAGAGGTCCAACACCGGGCGGACCGCTCCCTCCTTCTTGGGCACAATGTAGAGGTTGGAGTAAAAACTGGAAAACCGCTCCCTCGCCAGAACGGGGGAGATCACTCCCCTGACTAGCAGATCTTGAACTGGCTGAAAGAAGGCTCCCGCCCGAGACGGCTCACTGGGGGGACGGGACAAAAAAAAAAAAACGGTTTGGAGGCATTGATTCCAACTCCAACTTGTAGTCCGAAGTGACCACCTCGAGCGCCCAAGCGTCTGAGATGTGGGCCTGCCAAACCTCCTGAAAATGAAGGCGCCGACCCCCCACCCAGGAAGGTGGTGGCGCACCTTCATGCTGGGGATTGCTTGCCAGAGGAAGAACGCTGAGGCTGCGCTCAGGAACGCCAGGCGGGCTGTGGCTTGAATAAAGGCTTCCGCCGTTGCTCCTGGGTGGGCTGTCTTGCAGTCGAGGGAGCCGCCGGGCAGGTGCCCGTGAAGCGGCGAAAGAACTGGCATGGCGCGGAAGGACGCGGTCGGGAAGAACGCTTGGGTTTGGGCTGCGGAAGATGGGTGCTTTTCTCACTCGTGGCCTTAGAAATGAGAACCAGCGAAAGGAAGGTAACGCTTGGAAGAGAAATCGGCCTGCCAGGCCTGTAACCAGAGTTCTCGCCGAATGGAGACGGAAAAGGCGGAGGACCGCGACACCATGGAGCCTCCTCGCAAAGGTACTTCACCGCCTGGGATATCTGGGCCGCCAGAGCCTGGAGTTCTGTGCGGGAAAAGTCTAAGAGTCTAAGTCCTGATGTAAGCGCAGGGCCCATTCAGAAACCGCATTAGCCACCCACGTTGAAGCAAAAATGGGACGGAGTGCCGAAACGGTGGCAGAAAAGACCGAATTCGCCGGTCCACCGGGTCTTGCAGTGAGGAGTCGTCCGCAATCGGAATAGTGGTATTTTTGGGCAGGCGAGCCACCGGCGGGTTCACCTTTGGAAGGGAAGAACACTTACCCATCCAATCTGGGGGGAACGGAAAAAGAAGATCCAGCTGCTTGGGGATCAGGAAACGTGAACCTGGCTGTTCCCATGCTTTAGCTGTGAGAATGGAAAAGTCGACATGTACAGGGAACGAATTGGGAGCCTGCTTGTTACGCAGGAAAGAAACTCCCTGGTGACTGGATGAGGGGCCCTCCTCTTGAAGTTGAAAGGTGTCCCGGATTGCCAAGACCAGATTGTCCACTAAGGCGGCCATCTGGGTCGAGCGGTCCGGATCCAGATCTCTATACGACTCGGCGAGTTCTCCTTCGGACGAAGGGTCCCCAACCAACGAGGACGCCCCGGAGAGCGAACCGGGAGGAGGAGGTGAAGGCGATGCATCCGAGGAGGAGAGGAGGTCCTGCCTGGGACGCTTGCTGGGGTGTCTGCTCCTGGATGGTACACCCTGGGCGAGAGCAGGTTGCGCAGGTGACGACGTCTACACCAAGCGACCTATTAAGGAATGATAGGTCAGTCACCACCTGGGCCCATTCCGGTTCCATACTTCCAGCGGAAGGGTGCACGTCAGTGAACTGCGACTGAGGGGGCACACTCTGGGTGGCCTGGCATGAGGCAAGGAAGGGGTTCACCTGACCCCTAGGAAACTTCACATTACATGAAGTGCAGGCATAATAGGTAGCCCTACCGAGGACCTGGGGTGCGGGATCTGCTGGGTCCAACATGACCTGTGTCAGGGAGCCAGAGAGGGTACAGAGGAGGGGAGCAGTTTAACCCTTGCTGGAACGTGTCTCCTGGAGCAGGATGTGGCGGGGAGGTGGTCTGCAACGAGAAGATGTTTTCCTCTCAGGCTGGAAACGCGCGCACGGTCAAGGCACTTTCAGATGGAGCAGGCAGTAAAGGAAGCGCGGCGGGAAAATTAGGCCGCACCACCCTCCAGCCACCTGGCGGAAGAACGGACTGACGGCACGATGCTCCGTCCCCACGCCCCTCGCTGCAGAGGAGAAGGGGTCCCGGCCAAACCGAATGTTTAAATGGGAGATCTCTACTAGGACCAGAAAAAGAGGGGGGAGGGTGGTGGCAAGTGCAGCGCTGCCGCCCGCGAATCGCTGAGGCCGGAAGAGAAAAAGCCGCCGCACATGCTGAATTAACTCCCCCCGTGCCGGCGGTGTCCTGCAGACAGGTCCCTAGGTATAATCTTCGTGCCTCCCAATAATAGAGAATACAGACCCTTGGTTACACAGAACACAGACATACTTACCTGCCTTCATCTGTGTTCTTCACCCTTCTGAAATGGACAAGCGGGGCCACCTCTTCAGTCCCTGGCACAAGTGACAGGGACCGGGTTGAAGGGCAGGAAAAGGTGGCCCCATGGCTGGGGGGAGCAGGAAGGTCAAGCCCTCCTGGTCCACTTTGTCTTCTTGTAGGAGGCAGAGCGGTGGAATAAGCATCACCGGTCAGATAGGGCCTTGATCCCCCACCTCTTGAAAATGAAGAAAGTATCCTGTCTGGCCTGTAGGTTGAAAAAATACGTAAGCATTGTACAGTGTCATCTGTGAACAGCCAGCTTTTTGTACCACGTGGCTCTGTAAGGCTTCAGAACTTCTTCAGAAAGATCAACCTCTCCCTATTGTAGTCTAGGATACAGACTAACCTAGGGGTAGTGGTACCTCATACAGGGGCAAGGGAGGTGGTATTCAAATGAGGATGAGGAAAACCCTCAGCTGTGCGATGCCAGAAGATGGTGGTTGCTGCTCGACCAGGACGACAGAATTAGGGAGCAGGTCACCTCCAAATCGCATCCCTAATCTGACCCTTAGCTGTATGAACCAACCCTGATGGTGGGAGGGCACATACACCGGAACCTAATAGTCCCTGCTAGCCCTCAGGGTGGCCCTGAACTAGGAGCAGGGTAAGACGACCTGTTCCTCCTAGGCACGGAGGAACAGGAGTCTCACTAGCCAAGCTGCAAGGAAAAGGGGTACAAAAACAGACCTATGGATATGGCATGTGCAGTGTCGGCATCAAGTTCATTCCCTGTACTGGCATCAGCACAGGGAACGAACTACGCATGCGCTAGCCCATGCATCGCGAGATTTCGGCGCTCCAGCTCTGTGACGTCAGCCAGCAAGGAGGAGATTCGGAGGACGCGGGGCGGTGCTGGGCTCCTTTCCGCTTGACTCATCTCCGGATACAGGACTCATATCAGGTCATTTGCATATGGATCAAAACTGTTTTTTAACACAATAAAAGCGCAGAGAGCTATGGGGACTAGGTATTGCAGATGTGCTAGTGGCCATCTAGCAGCCCATGTCCCCAGCTCTATGCAAAAAATCCTGGTGACAGGTTCCCTTTAACATAGCCAAGACGGGATCCGGGATTCAATTCAATGGAGGACAGATCCGTTTTCTATTGTGCCAGATTGTGTCAGTGAAAACGGATCCGTCCCCATTGACTTACATTGTGTGCCAGGAAGGATCCGTTTGGCTCAGTTTCATCAAATGAACACCAAAACGCTGCAAGCAGCATTTTTGTGTCAGTCTTGAAAACGGAATGGAGACTGAACTGATGCAAACTGTTGCATTCTGAGCGGATCCTTTTCCATTCAGGATGCATTAGAATGCCAACTGATATGTTTTGGACTGCCCTGAACGGATCTCACAAACGTAAAGCCAAAACGCCAGTGTAAAAGTAGACTAAACACTGGATCATTCAGTGTACATGGTGAATATTTCAACATACAGAGTAGCAGAGAAGCATAATACAATCAAAACCATATCAGGGATGCTCAACCTGCGTCCCTCCAGCTGTTGCAAAACTACAACTCCCACGATGCCCTTCTGTAGGATAATCCCTGTAGGCTTTAAGGGAATGATGGGAGTTGTAGTTTTGCAACAGCTGGAGGGCCGCAGGTTGAGCATGCCTGCCATACATACTGTAAAAAAGATAAAAAATATAGACAAGCACATCCACGGGAAGTTTAGTCGGCAAACCAACCACACTACGGGGAGTGGTAAGAAGCGTACAGTGCTCAAACCTACACATTGCCTCCAACAGGAATTGGCAACACACACATAACTTTCCATGCACTACACAAACACAGGGATATTTGAGATACATGTGACTAGAACTTTGGATGCTTGTTTTAAGATATTTAATGCCCAATTTGGATGATTTATATTATATGGTTTTAAATAACCAAAGGAATATACTGGCAGACAGTTTTGTTTTTTTTGTGGCGCAAGGACTCTGCAACCATCGGCTATTGAGATCAATATATGTGCACAAAACTCCACAACCTGGATTAATATTTTAATTTGGTGTTTTACTGATTAGACATTGTGTTTCTTGTTTTATTATGTTTTTATTATATTTGTGGCGATAGGTGGATAGATTTTATACTGGACCAACCTTTTTTTATCATTGTTGCCAAAGTGTGGATGTGCTTGTCTGTATTTATAATCCTTTTTACTGCTACTCATCTGGTCTCAGATTGTCAGTAAGATTCTGGCACCTATTTTATCCACCTTTAGATGAAGTGAGCCACCTATGCTGTGTATTGATAGTACATAATGTGTGTGTGTGTGTGTGTGTGTGTATGTATATACACATATATATATATATATATATATATATATATATATATAAAAACAAAAAAGAAGGCAGCACTCCACTCTTCTCTTTTTTTTTTTTTTTTTCTATCACTAAACAATGATGAAAGAAAAGTATATAAAAGGAAATTGGAAAATGCTACCAGCATTATGCTAAAAATAAATGATCAGGTTAAAAATAACCGATTAACCCTCAGGATACCAGAGTTTTTTTTTTTTCGTTTTTACCATCTTCTTTTTCTTCCCTGTCCTCCTGGAGGCATAACTTTTTTATTTTTCCATCCACATACCCATATGTGGGCTTGTTTTTTGCAGGACAAATTCAACTTTCTAATGCCACCACTTAATGTGGCATACAATGTAGTCAGAAGCAGGAAAAAAAAATCCAAATGGTGTGGAATGGGAGAAGAAAAAAATAATAATTTCTACACAGCTTTATGGGTTTTGACCCTATGGCATTCATTAAGCGGCAAAAGCGACCTGTGCCCTTCATTCCCTGGGTCATTACAATTACAACTACAGTATACCACATATGTATAAGTTTTATATGTTTAAATACTGGGGGGAAAAAAATTACTTCATGACTATATTCTGACCTCAACTTTTTAATAGTTATGTCTACTGAGTTTTATGGGGGGCTATTTTTTTGCGGAATGATCTGTAGTTTTTATTGATATCATTTTGGAGTGTGTGTGGTTTTATTACATTTTTGGGGGTAACAGAAGTGATGGCAAAATGGCAAATCGGCCATTTTGATAATTTTTCCGTTATGCCATTTGTCGCATTGGAAAATGTTTATATTTTAATAGTAAGACTACTTTCACACTAGCGTTTTGGCTTTCCGTTTGCGAGATCTGTTCATAAGCGGTCCAAAACAAATCAGTTTTGCCCTAATGCATTCTGAATGGAAAAGGATCCGCTCAGAATGCATCAGTTTGTCTCCGTTCAGTCACCATTCCGCTCTGGAGGCGGACTCCAAAACGCTGCCTGCAGCGTTTTTCTGTCTGCCATGTGGTGCGAAGCAAGACGGATCCATCCTGGCACACAATGTAAGTCAATGGGGACGGGTCAGTTTTCTCTGGCACAATAGAAAACGGAACCGTCCCCCATTGACTTTCAATAGTGTTTAAGACAAATCCGTTATGGCTATAGAACACATAATACAACCGGATCCGTTCATGTCCTTTGAATCCAGAGAAAAAAAAGCAGACTGGTTTGGAAGCTGCATTTATACAAGCAGACAAACTTGTTCGTGTGTTTGATTTCCAGAGTGTGTCTATATTAAGTGTGTGACTTTAGATTACGTGACTTGAGATTCAGAGACTTTAGGAGGGAAATACAGTAAGTCAGTTTCTTATCACTCTATTGTTGCGTAATCCCCATTTAGGGTCTATTCACACGACTGTAGAATGGGTCCGGATCCGTTCCGCAACGTTGCTGAACTGCCTTAGGGTTCCGCATTTTGCGGACCGCACATCGTCTGCACTTAATAGAAAATGCCTATTCTTGTTCGCAATTGCGGACAAGAATAGGACATGTTCTATTTTTTTCGGGAATGGAATTGCGAACCCGGAAGGGCGGATCTGGGCAGCACATCGTGCGGCACCATAGAAATTAATGGGTCCGCAATTCCGTTCCGCAAAATGCGGAACAGAATTGCGGACGTGTGAATGGACCCTTAGGGAGTTTTCCGATGCAGTGATACCCATGTTTATAATTTTTATTTATTTGTTTTTGTATTCTAAGGAAAGGGGGCTTCTCTAGGAGGCTACAATGTCTACTTTTTTTTTTTTTAGGATCGTTACTATATTTCAATGGGCGTATAGTAAAATCTGTAATAGCTGATCTCCTATGTTGGCTTGCCACCTGCTGGCCAACATAGGAACTTCAGCTCTAATACGTTGGGTCTCTTCAGAGAGACTCAGTGTATTAGTATACATGACCGACATCCCTAATTGCCGCATGGGGGTGCCACACTTCCAGTTGTTTTGGAATTAGATGACGTGATCACACTAGAACAGGGATGGCCAACCTGAGGCTCTCCAGCTGTTGCAAAACTACAACTCCCAGCATGCCCAGACTGCCTACAGGTATCAGCCTACAGCAAAGCATGGTGGGAGTTGTAGTTTTACAACAGCTGGAGAGCCACAGGTTGGCCAGCCCTGCACTAGAACATGGCATCTAAAGGCTGTAATGACCGCGATCGTCATATTAATGCTGGTCGTTTGAAACAGCAGAGACTCGCCAGCTATGGCACCAGCTCGCGTGATTTAAACACCCTCATTTTAAGCGAAACGCTTAAAATGAGCTTAGGTGAAAAATATGAGTATTAGGGCTCATTCAGACGGCAAAATGCTGTCTGCAAAAATGCGGATCCGTTTTTTTGCGTATTTATCCATTCCACGGCTCCGCAAAACAAATGAAACATGTCCTATAGTTGTCAGTTAAAATCAGGACGTGTCCCCATTGAAGTCTACGGGTCCGCAAAAATACTGAATGCTATCTGTTTATTTGTGGACATGCTGAACTGTCCGCAAAAAAATTGATCTGCATTTTTGCCGGCAGCATACGGTCATCTAAGTGAGCCCTTAGAGACATGTAAACATTAAAGGGGTTTTGTCACTTCAGCAAATAGCATTTATTATGTAGAGAAAGTAAATACAAGCCACTTACTAATGTAACGTGATTGTCCATATTGCTTCCTTTGCTGGCTGGATTTATTTTTCTATCACACTATACACTGCTTGCTTCCATGGTTGCGACCACCCTGCAATCCATCAGTGTGGCTGTGCTTGCACACTATAGAAAAAACACCAGCCTATGTGCATTCCTACGGTCCCGGACACTACTGTTTGATTGCAGGGTGGTCATAACCATGGAAATAAACTGTGTATAATTTGATGGAAAAATAAATCCAGCCAGCAAAGGAAGTAATATGAATAATAACAATACATTAGTAAGTTGCTTGTATTAAAGAGGACCTTTCACTAGAATAAAACATCTAAACTAACTAAAGACACATGGAGAGCGGCGCCCAGGGATCTCCCTGCACTTACTGTTATACCTGGGCGCCGCTCCGTTCTCCTGGTATAGTCTCCAGTATCTTCATAGTTAGGCTCCACCCAGGGGAACCTGCCGGCGTCTCATTCTCCCATGCTGTAGCGCTGGCCAATCGCAGCACTCAGCTCATAGCCTGAGAGCACCCCAAAAAGCTCTTTTTAGGGCTAGTACATCAGTCTGCTTTTTTTTTTTCTTTCTCTGTAATCTAATTGTTGTTGCCTGCCAGCGTGTGTGTCAGGCCCACAGCGTGTACTGTGCCCACTACTGCCAGTGCCACCACTCATATCTGGTGTCACAGTAGCTTGCATTTAAAAAAAGAAAATAAAAATTCACTGTAATAGTTATCACTACACAGTTATCACTACACCAAGATTGACTCATAGAGGAATACAATTTATGTCATGAGTGTGTCAACTATTGATAGGGGACGTAACAGGGATTAAACTGATAGGAATAGTACTACTTAACATACCACTCAGATCGGGTAGCACAGTACATTGCACGGCGCACGCGCAGTGCCCCAAATTGGAAGTAAGAGGACCGACCAAGCATCTTTTTCCATCTCCCGGTTCCAAAAATCTATTCCATACACCGGCCCCTGATAGGAGACGTAACAGGGATTAAACTGGTAAGAACAGATTTTTTTTTTAATTTAAAAAAAAGAGGACAGCCTCTGCGGAGCTGGGTATTTTTTGGCCGTGTTACTGAACGCTCATGCACAATGGCTGTAGGCTCATGCATCCTTTTGCGGAGGTGACAAACCTGGTCAGTTAAACCCAAGGCAACATCATCGACCTCATCCCATATGTGTTTTTTCTGGAGCGTGCCCTGCGAAGAGTGCTGGATCAGGCCGTAGATGAGCATGAAGAGGAAGAGATGTGGTCACCATCACCACCAGAAGCAGCCTTGTCGTCGTCGATTGCTGGACCTGCGGCAACGCAGAGAGAGGAGTATGAAGAGGAGTCAGAGGAGGAAGGTGGCTTTGAGGAGGTGGAAGACCAACCACAGCAGGCGTCTCAGGGGGCTTGTTGTCACCTTTCAGGGACCCTTGGTGTTGTACGTGGCTGGGTGGAGGAAAAGACCTTCAATGACGTCAGTGAGGACAAGGAACGGGACATGGCTAGGTTGGCATCCAATCTTGTGCAAATGGGGAGTTTGCAGTTGTGCAAATGGACTGTTTGCGGTGCGTTAAACGGGGAGTTTGGTCTGTCATAGTTTGGTCTGTCATTGTGAAGTGAGCGTAACCCTTACACTACCTGATCGATACAACATCATACCTGATGTTTTAAAGCACGTTATTCCAAACAATTTAGGAATGTTAAGTGATTTATGACTTTTATAGATTAAAACCTGACTCTGCGTCAACTACGTAATTTTCCATGGGAGTTTTGACATGGATCCCCCTCCGGTATGCCACAGTCCAGGTGTGAGTCCCCCTTGAAACAACTTTTCCATCACTATTGTGGCCAAAAAGATTCCCTGCGGGTTTTAAAATTCACCTGCCTATTGAAGTCTATGGCGGTTCGCCCGTTCGCGAACATCCGTGGAAATTTGCGTACGCAAACAGAAAATTTTATGTTAGCGACATCTCTATTGCTGAAGTGAGACAACGCCTTTGATGGTCACACCTAGAATATACAGAGGGAAATCCCAAAAAGCCAAAGTGGAGGGATAATGGTCATTGGAAACAGGCAGCAGTCAGACATATGATGCAGCATGCAGAGCACGCTGGCCCAAGATAAGCAGAAGACAAGAGGCACAATGGAAGTGGGAAGACCTGGAAGACAAGCAACGAAAAGAGATTGTTAAGGAAATAATAAACTGTGCTTATTACACCTACACTGTGACAACACTGTGTTTATTATCACTGCACCGTGACATCACTGCTTATCATCTCTGCACTGTGACATATGCTTATTATCCCGTGGAGGAACGATCTCTACAGGTCCTTCTAAAAAAATTAGCATATTGTGATAAAGTTCATTATTTTCTGTAATGTACTGATAAACATTAGACTTTCATGTATTTTAGATTCATTACACACCAACTGAAGTAGTTCAAGCCTTTTATTGTTTTAATATTGATGGCTTTTAAAAACTCCCAGCCTGGTTCATTACTCAAAACCGCAATCATGGGTAAGACTGCCGACCTGACTGCTGTCCAGAAGGCCATCATTGACACCCTGAAGCAAGAGGGTAAGACACAAAGAAATTTCTGAATGAATAGGCTGTTCCCAGAGTGCTGTATCAAGGCACCTCAGTGGGAAGTCTGTGGGAAGGAAAAAGTGTGGCAGAAAACGCTGCACAACGAGAAGAGGTGACCGGACCCTGAGGAAGATTGTGGAGAAGGACCGATTCCAGACCTTGGGGGAGCTGCGGAAGCAGTGGACTGAGTCTGGAGTAGAAACATCCAGAGCCACCGTGTACAGGCGTGTGCAGAAAATGGGCTACAGGTGCCGCATTCCCCAGGTCAAGCCACTTTTGAACCAGAAACAGCGGCAGAAGCGCCTGACCTGGGCTACAGAGAAGCAGCACTGGACTGTTGCATGTCATTCGGAAATCAAGGTGCCAGAGTCTGGAGGAAGACTGGGGAGAGGGAAATGCCAAAATGCCTAAAGTCCAGTGTCAAGTACCCACAGTCAGTGATGGTCTGGGGTGCCATGTCAGCTGCTGGTGTTGGTCCACTGTGTTTTATCAAGGGCAGGGTCAATGCAGCTAGCTATCACGAGATTTTGGAGCACTTCATGCTTCCATCTGCTGAAAAGCTTTATGGAGATGAAGATTTCATTTTTCAGCACGACCTGGCACCTGCTCACAGTGCCAACACCACTGGTAAATGGTTTACTGACCATGGTATTACTGTGCTCAATTGGCCTGCCAACTCTCCTGACCTGAACCCCATAGAGAATCTGTGGGATATTGGGAAGAGAAAGTTGAGAGACGCAAGACCCAACACTCTGGATGAGCTTAAGGCCGCTATCGAAGCATCCTGGGCCTCCATTACACCTCAGCAGTGCCACAGGCTGATTGCCTCCATGCCACGCCGCATTGAAGCAGTTATTTCTGCAAAAGGATTCCCGACCAAATATTGAGTGCATAACTGAACATAATTATTTGAAGGTTGACTTTTTTTTGTATTAAAAACACTTTTCTTTTAATGGTCGGATGAAATATGCTAATTTTTTTAGATAGGAAATTTGGGTTTTCATGAGCTGTATGCCAAAATCATCAATATTAAAACAATAAAAGGCTTGAACTACTTCAGTTGGTGTGTAATGAATCTAAAATATATGAAAGTCTAATGTTTATCAGTACATTACAGAAAATAATGAACTATCACAATATGCTAATTTTTTTAGAAGGACCTGTATGTGTAAAAAGATATAACAGCACAATAATCTCAGTGCTACTAACAGGGCTCACACCAGCCAATTACAGTGAAAATACTCGCAGATCAGGAACCAGAGATACAGCAAGGACCAATGTGAGCAGGAGTGAATCCCACAGGATCACCAGTATAGGAGATAAGGAGGAACTGAAGCAGAAGGATCAACCCTTTGCAGGTGAGTGAATGTAATCCAGAGATGGATAATCACAAAGATACAACTGCATCCAGAGATAAGAAATAAAAAAACAAATATGTATATACCTGTAAAAGTAGAATATGCAAAAAAAAAAAAAAAAAATATACAACAAACATAAGCAAGATCAAACTTATAAAATTATATATGTATATAAAAAGACACAAACTTTTGATGGTCTCAATCATCTTGTTTAGGCCATCTGGAAATAATGTATTTAACTTTAAAATCTAGAAAAAATTCTCTTTTGACTAATTTGGCGATTTTAGATGTATAGGACACAGGGATGTGATCACCAGTCGAAGATCACTGGAGTCCTTGTCATGTGCCAGAGCGAAATGTCTGGACACACTGTGTATGGAGGTCTTTCCAGATATTATACCGATGTTTATTAAACCTGATTCTCATGGGTTGTGTAATGCAGCGTACGTACTGTATATAGCAACTACACAAAAGTAGGTAGACGACAAAGGTACTGGCAAATGTCAGATAATTCTTAATGTCATATAATTAATCTTAATTAATTAAGGATTCAGCAGTGGACTGTGAAAAATAGGAAATTGCACCATGGGAAATAATATTGCAAAAGGTGCACAAAGATCTGCCACATTTATAGCAGCCAAAGGGTTCGCTAGAGGAGGTAGAAGCTGTAACTGGGCTTGCTCTGAGGGCACTGGGTGCCAATAATCGTTTCAGATTCTGAGAGTCATTTCACTGTAATTGGCTGGTAGGGGGTCTCCTTCACTTATTTATCACGCTGCTTATAGCGCTGCTTACCTTCCATCACTGACACAGTGCAGAGAGAATAAACACAGTGAGGTCACAACACAGAGAGAAACAGTTATGTCACAGTACAGGGCTAATTAACACAGTGATTTCACAGTATAGGCATAGTTAACACAGTTTATTATTTCCTTAACAGACTCTTTGTTGCTTGTCATCCAGGTCTCCTCACTTCCATTGTCCCTTTTGTCTTCTGCTTATCTTGGGCTAGTGTGCTTTTTCTCCTCTGACTGTATACTGCATCATACTTCTGACTGCTGCCCATTTCCAATCACCGTTTTCCTCCACTCTGGCTCTTTGGGACATTCTAGATGTGTACATGAATGTTTACCTGTTACTAGGTAACCCTTGTGATGTCACTTCTAGGGATGAGCGAACCCGTGGATGTTTGGGTTTGGTGGGTTTGGCGAAACCTAAGTTCAGTTCGGGTTCCCGAACTTGACCGTGAACCCCATAGAAGGTCAATGGGGACCCGAACTTTGGTGCTGTAAAATAGTCATAGTAAGGGCTAGAGTGCTGCAAAAGGAAGCAAAATGGGGATAAGAGCAGGACAAAAAATAATAATCTTGAACCAGGAGGCGGAGGTCAAAGAGGCAGTGGACATGGCGGTGTAGGTGGAAAAGGTGGCAGAGGATGGGGAGGAGATAGCCAACACTGTTTTTTTTGTTTTTTTTGGGGGGGGGGGGGTGTTCTTTCATTTTTTATATGTCTGTTTATTCTGTGTGTGTTCTATAGCCATTTTTTGGGGTGGGGCCGGTATACTTCTACTTCTCTATATAACAAATAATAATCTTTAACCAGAAGGTGAAGGTCAGAGTGGATAAGGAGGTAGGTGGAAGAGGTTGAGCAGGTAGGCCCCATAACATTGGAAAATGACAAACAGAACAAACTGCGGTGGAGTATAACAGTGGCAGCCGGTATACTTCTTTACTCTGCCCAAGGTCCTGTGGGATTCATGCCTGGTTAATTTTAATAAACGTCAGCTTGTCCACCTTGGCTGTGGACAGGCGGATGCACCGGTCCATGATCACACCCCCTCTGCTGTGCTAAAAACGTTCAGACAATACACTTGTCTCAGGGCAGGCCAGCACCTCCAATGAGTAAAGGGCAAGCTCAGACCATATGTCCAATTTGGACACCCAGAAGTTAAATGGAGAAGACCCACCATTCAGTACATGCAGACGTGTGCACACGCACTCTTCCACCATGTTGCTGAAACGCTGCCTCCTTCTAAGATGGCCCATATCAGATGGTGGTGCTGGATGTTGTGGCTTGCTGACAAAGCTTTTCCACATTTCGCCCACGCTAGCCCTCCCTTCTGAGGTGGTGGCGGTGGACAAGCTACTTGGGCGATGACTTCTCCTCTGTCTCATGCTACCACTGAGTCCCTGCTGTCACGTGGGAACGCCGTCAGTAGTGTGTCTACCAGCGTGTGCTTGTATTTGCGCATCTTGCGCTCAGGCTCCAGTTGCGGATTTAAGAACGGCATGTTGTCCTTGTAGCAGGGATCCAGCAAGGTGGCCAACCAGTAATCAGGGCAACTCGGTGGTCATTGCGCAGGCATTGCAGCATGTAGTCGCTCATATTTATCAAGCTGCCCAGAGGCAAAGACAAGCTGTCCACGGTGGGAAGTGTATTGTCTGTGTCCTCTGTATCCCCCCAGCCATGCTCCAGTGATGCCCTTGAGCTGCTTTGAGTGCCACCCTGCTGTGAACACAGTTCCTCCTCCGCCAAAACTGTGCCCTGGCTGAACAGTTGTGTATCTGGCCGTTGCTGGTGCAGAAACCCATTCTCCGAGCCACGTGTGGACGACTGGCCTGATAACCGAGTGAATGATCTCTGTTCCTTCTCCTCTTTCTCCTGTTCCACCACCTCATCCATCATCACCTGTAGCGTTTTTTCAAGAAGGCATAGAAGTGGGATAGTAATGCTGATGATGGCATCTTCAGCACTCGCCAAGTTGGTGGAGTACTTGAAACCGCGCAACGCGGCACACACATCCCGTTTGGTGGTGAAGTTTCGCAGTGCGGTTCACCGTGCCTGCTGCAGCTGAAACTCCATATCACCTGCTGCTGCTCGCAGTGTCTCTCCAGCATGTGCAAAGTTGAGTTCCACCTTGTGGGTACATCGCATATGAGGTGGTGAGCAGGAAGGCAGAATTTACGCTGCAGCACAGACAGGCAAGCAGCAGTAGGGTGAGAATGCCTCAAAGTTTGCACAGACGGCCCACACTTTCTGTGGGTCAAGGGATGTGTATCAAACTGGCTAGACACAGAGTTGCTATGAGAATTTGACTTATCGTATACCACCAGGCTGGGCTTGAAGCTCAGTGGCACCAACCACTCATCGGTCAGTTCTTCAATGCTCGTCCACAGCTCCTCCGCAGTGTGGCGTTTTTCACCCAAACAGATGAGTTTCAGAACAGCCTGCTGTTGGTTCCCACTGGCTGTGCTAAAGTTGGTGGTGCAGGTGTTGTGCTGACTGGATGAGTAGGTGGCAGAGGAGGAAGCAGAGAGGGAGGAGGAGGCAACAAGAGGCACCGAGAAACATCCAGCAATCCTCTGTTGTGGTAAGACATGCGTCAAACTGCTTTCCGCTCCAGGCCTACCCGCCACTACCTTGACTAAGTGGGCAGTTAGGTGGTTATGTGGAACTTGCAACTGTTGGCATTGCACAACATACACCTGATTTTGCTACCACTGTGTGTGCAGGGCAGGGATGGCCCGCCTGGAAAACTAGTGGTGGCTGGACCACATAATGTGCCACCACTATAAGGTTATTAAACTGTCCGTCTCCACCAAAGGCCAGGAATTTTTAAATGCTGGAATTCAGGTCCAGGGCTCGAGGGTGGGTACATCCTCTTTCTTTTCAGTGTTTGGGGGATGGACAGCTGAACGCTTCCATGGGACAGTGTGGAGATGCTCGGTGACACTGCTGGTGGTGGTGCTGTCACATCCTCTTTCTGCAGGGAGCCATGTGGACCTGTCGCTCCAGAGGGGGAGCAGGAGGAGCCTCAGATCTTTCGTTGTTCTTCAGGTGTCTACTCCACTGCAGCTCGTGCTTTGCATTTAGATGCCTGGTCATGCATTTGGTGCTCTGGTTTAGAACATTTATGCCTCACTTCAGGCTCTAACTGCACAGCATTCAAACCACCCATGTCTTGTCATCAGCACATTACCAGAAGAACTGCCACGCCCGGGAACTCCTTTGAGCTGGCTTTGTTGTGCTCAGTTCTCTGCACAGTGAGCAGTAGCAGACATAGTGGCTAGGGGCCGGCCGCTGTGCTTTTACACACACCCTCTTTTGTCTATGTGGCTGGCGCCACGTAACCACCACCTCTTCCTCTGAACTGCACATATCACTCTGATGACCTTGATCTGGGACCTCATCATCCTCCACCCAATCCTCACCACTGCCCTTCTTGCCGGTCTGCACACTGCAGAAAGCCTGTGTTTCGTCATCATCAGAGATGTGCTGCATCCTCATCCTCAAATATAAGTGGTTGGGCATCATTGCACTCAATCTCTTCCACTTCTGGGGCAGGGCTAGGTGGATGGAGCACCGAACCCCCCACCAGCAAAGTCATCCATAAGTGACTGCTGCATGACTTGGGGCTCAGACTGCTTGGCTGATGTGCAAGGTCGTGAGGTGGAGACAGTTGCTCATGGGTTGCCGCTTCAAACTCTGCGCATTCAGAAGGGGACCAGGTGGAAGACAATGTGCAGGAACTGGAGGCACTGTCAGCTATCCAATCTAATACCGCCAATAATTGTTCTGGTCTCACCATTCGTACAGCGGTATTCGGGCCTACAAAATTACAAAGAACTTCCTGTTGCTTGAGTGTACCAGAGGAAGGTGTTTCATTTGGGTGCATAGTTGGCACAGATCGACAACATTCTCTCCCTGCAAAAGGAGGGAGACTAGCAGCACCACGACCATGTCCCTTAGTTGATGCTCACATTCTTTGAGGGCACCCACAAAATTGACAGCCAGATTAACTATTGTATTTCAGTGTCACAGATACGAAGGAGGTGTTTTGCACCCGAAAAAATGGGTTTATGTCACCCACAGAATTAACAATCAGATTATTGTATTTCAGGGTCAAGGATGGAAAGGAGGTTTATCTCAACCCCAAAAATTGGCTTATATCATGGACAGAATTAACAGACAGATTAAGCATGGTATCATTGGTGCAAAGGAGGTATATTGCACACAAAAAAAATGGCTATAGGTCATCCACAGACTTAACATACAGATTAAAAGCCTAACACTGTCCCTCAATGCAGCTGCATCCTATCCCTACACTAGTTAGAGCAGAATGGTGGCGCAACACATAATACAGCATTTATACTGGCCGTGTGATGTGCTGCGCGGGCCAATCACAGCCATGCCAATATTAGGCATGACTGTGATGGCTTCTAAGTGCCCACCACTTAAAAGCCTGTTGACTGGCTGCGCCGCAGCCTTTTAACAAGCTTTATTCAGAATCCAAAACCAACACGGACTTCCGCGGCAAAGTCTGTGTTCGGACGCCAGGAAGCGGAAATGTTTGGTACGAACCTGAACTTTCCCGTTTGGGTTAGCTCATTCCTAGTCACTTCCTGTCTAATGTATTTCACCTTAGCCTATTTTATTTATTTTATTTTAGCGCAGCTGTCCTAATGCTGGCATCATTTTTCAATTTCCTTTATAAACTTTTCTTGCATCATGTATTTATCAGTGTTTTACATTACAACCAATTATGTACTTCTGAGTCATTATTGTGTATATATATCTTGCACCTCCCTTGAAGAAGAAGCCTAAAGAAGACTGCAGACCGCTGTTAAAATGTGCAGCCTTTTGGGCGTTTTTATAAAATAAAACACCTACCTCAACGTATCTGGTTAAGTGTACTTTCACGCTAGAGGCAAGGAACTCCAGCAGGCTGTTCTAGAGCGGGTGAACAGCCTGTCGGATCCGTGCTGCCGCTAGTGCACGCGTGTCCCTGGACTACTGCTTCGGCCCCATTAACTATAATGGGGCAGCCAGAGTTTCGGCTGCACGCATGCACTAGCGCCAGCACGGATCCGACAGGCTGTTCACACGCCGGAATTTCTTGCCCCTAGTGTGAAACTAGCCTTAGTGTGTTACCTTTGGTACCTTTTTTTTTTTCTTTTCAATTTTACCTATTATAGAATTGAAAGGAGGATTCTGGGAGTTGCGGTTTCAGGTCAGCTAAAGTGCCAGAGGTTGCCGAATCCTTTCTTACAATTTTCAGCTAATGTCCTGTACAACATCTGAGAAGGGAAAAAAACTGTCCAAATAGTGGCACATATTGCCGCATCTAGGGTTTCTATACTTTTTCAACACCGATGGGCTTGATAGAAAGGGCGTGGAGCTTCACAGTAAAAGGGGGAGGGACTTCCGATGCACCATTTTGTGTTAACTAACAATTGGTATAGAATCAGAGCAAAGTGTCTGCCCATGCAGCACATTTATCATCCAGCCTGAGCCCCTGTGATAAATCTGATGCTGGTCTACACAGCCTGTCTCAGCTTACGCCATCTTTAGTATTCAGAAATCTGGGCTATAGTTTTGACACAATCACATTAGCTTGGGCTACTGCTTCATTAGCCTAGAGTCCTAGACTACCATACCTGGTAAAAGCAACTTTTATCTTCTCATAAAAGAAAAAGTCAAATGTGGCTTGGTTAATATATCACATAATTTCAGACACAACTGGATTTTGTTACAATTGTTACAAAGTCATTTTGCTGTAACGGCCAGACAATGCTGTTATGCGATATTAGATTCTTCTATACAAATGATTAAGGGGTAGGTTTTTTAAGACCAACGTTGTGTATGTGTCTTAATCAGTGCTGCGCTTGCCTGAGATTTGCCACAATTTTCTAAAATACAGGTCCACATAGAAATGTGGCGAGGGTTTGTAAAAAGGGCATCAAAATGTGCAACTTTTCTAGACCCGAAAGCTGCCACTGAACCTTAACAAATGTCTTAGTATTAATATGGATAGCCTCACCTTACTGTCACCCCCTGTAATGCTCTTTGCTCAACCACTGCGCTATATGGAGGAAACAAATTCATTTTCATATAACTTATTCCATACTCTAATAGCATACAATTTGGGAATGTAATACTAGTATTTACATTGTTTATCAAATTATAATAGCACAGCAATTATAAAACAAAGTATATTAGAGAAAGCAACATGATAAATCAACAACTGATATACACCGTGGCTAAATAGGAGATTAATATAACTGTCTGAAAGTTAAACTGCCTATAACAACCAATTACAGTACAGTGTTCATTTTGTTTTCTATCAATTTGCATAAACCTGCCATTTGGTACAAGGCGGCATGGCATGTTAGTCATATGCGACATAAAAAAATAAATTCAATATTAAAGAAGAAAACAAATGTCCATACTTTCTATTAAGGCATATTGACATTAAAGAAGGTGCTCCCCGCTGTGAGTCAAAACAAAAAGCTGCTGGCAGATTTTTTCCATTCATTTTTTACATGGGTGGACATTCATTTGGAAGCTGCAGTGGACATGCCTGACCGGCCTTGGCTTCCCTTAGCAAAACAAGATGTTTGCTGGGTGCCAGGAGGGGGACAATCAGTTGATCACTCCAGGGGATGTTTGTAGAAAGAAATTGTCCCTTTAAGGTCAGCATAGATTGAAATAAGAGAAACTTACCTTACTATCAACTTTCAGAACACATTTTCCCAGCCCACGAATGGGTCTAGGCGCCAAAGCCTCCTTACGTGCCCTCATAAACTCTTCTATTACATGCCACCAGCAGCCAAAACGATTCCCCAAGAAGTCAATTACTCCAAAGTGGATCACCAGCTTTTTAACTGCAAAAACTAATATAGACAAATTAGATAATTTAGCAGAGTTTTTACAAAACATCTCTCTCTCAGAATTGTCATACCAAATACACCCCAGGGGCATGCCTAGCCTGTTTCTAACAAAACCTTTTTACTTAATTCTGGACAACCACTGGGCATATGCCGGAGATGTCATTTTATTATAGCCATTGTCTTGTGTCAGGCTTATAAGACAACTGGCTAGATCAGGAGCCTTCTCCTCAGAAGTGGGTCTGCAGAACAACAACAAAAAGTTAAAAGAAATGTGTCACCAAAATGTTTTCTGTGAGTTAAAACCAGATAAAACATATATCCTTTTTGTTCTAATCATTTTCTAATAACGTGCAGCTGTATTTGTCCGGCCGTCTCTTCGCATATTTCCTGTGCTGCGGCCAGATCTTCGCCGGTTCCCATTATAGTGAATGGGGCCGGACAGACTTCCGGCAGCACATGGCTGCACGCTGTAGTTACAGATCTGGCAGGCTGTTCCCCTGCCGGAACCATTAACGCCAGTGTGACACAGGCCTAAGCATTCTTGATAATTCATTCTATGTAAAAAAGCATTGTAAAAGATGTTGTCTGGTATTGCATAATTTCTGACAGGTACAGGCAGCATGTCTCCCCTACTGAAAGGATCATACTTACCTGTTCCTGCTGCTCTGGTCCTCCGAGATAGTTCACGTATCTTTAAGGTTCAGATAGCCTGGCGGCTAATAGATTCCCGTTTTCGGTCTAATTTAAAATATAACGTTTATTACATTTTCTTTAAAAATATATACGGGAAGGCAAAAAAGAAAAAAGAAAAAGAATATTTTAAAATTAAGGTACTGTTGTGCTGGCAGCAGTAATATTTTCTTTTACAGTAGTTACTGCTTTTATTTGCAGTCTATTTTCTCTACCACTCTATCCTATATAATTACTCCTTTTCAAATTCCCTACTCTGGTTTAATGGAAGTGTGACGAGATAACTTCTCTCTATCAGTCTAACACCAGAGTAGCTAGGGTATATATGCCTCTAACCTTTGATTACTCTTAATGGATAGAGTGTTGCTGTTTGTATCGGCTTACTCGGTGTCTGCAGTGCACCGAGAGCCGAATACCAAGCACAACCTTACTAAATTAAAACCTAAATGGCAGCTGCCATTTAGGTTTTAATTTAGTAAGGTTGTGCTTGGTATTCGGCTCTCGGTGCACTGCAGACACCGAGTAAGCCGATACAAACAGCAACACTCTATCCATTAAGAGTAATCAAAGGTTAGAGGCATATATACCCTAGCTACTCTGGTGTTAGACTGATAGAGAGAAGTTATCTCGTCACACTTCCATTAAACCAGAGTAGGGAATTTGAAAAGGAGTAATTATATAGGATAGAGTGGTAGAGAAAATAGACTGCAAATAAAAGCAGTAACTACTGTAAAAGAAAATATTACTGCTGCCAGCACAACAGTACCTTAATTTTAAAATATTCATTTTTTTTTTTCTTTTTTGCCTTCCCGTATATATTTTTAAAGAAAATGTAATAAACGTTATATTTTAAATTAGACCGAAAACGGGAATCTATTAGCCGCCAGGCTATCTGAACCTTAATTATTTGAAATCCCGGGTCCAGAGGGTCCCTGAAGGGAAGTTCACGTATCTCCATCTTCTGGTAAGGGGTTTTGTTTTTTTTCATCCCTGGCATGGCCACCTGATTCTGTTCAGTCAACCGCTGATGTGCCTTTTGTGGTAAGTGGTTGGCTAAAGAAGATCAGGTGACCATGCCGGGAACAAAGAAATACAGCAGACGAAAAATCTACATTTTGGTAACAAATATTTATGTGGAAAACCACTGAAGAAATAACACATTTCTGGATGACGGCCCAATATTGTATGGCTGCTGTTTCTGTGTTTTAAGAGAACAAAGCTCTTGTGGTACACCAAAATTTATTTTTAACACTGTTTTTGTATGTAAACTTCTGTTTGGATTTGAGTATCAGGTGCAAACGCTTGTTTTTATTCAGCTTATTTAAATAATTCCCGTTTGTCACAAACTTACATAAAGGCAGACCTGGCTAAAAACAACATGAAATGGCAAAATAACTCTCATTGTTCAGATCTGATAAGTGTCACTGTGCAAATACTGTAACTTTTGAATGCTTTTGCTTATCCATGTGATTCTGAAAATGTTTTTTGTTACATATTGTACTTCATGCTAGTGCTAAAAAAATTATCTAATGTTAACAGAAACATTGACAGCACCATGAGAGAGGGTTCTCCGCCCAGGACATGACACCCATAGGTATTTAACCACTTCATATCCGGGCCATTTGCCCCCTTCCAGACCAGGACTAATTTTGCAAATCTGACATGTGTCAATAGCTTTGTGACGCTTTTACTTATCCAAGCCATTCAGAAATTGTTTTCTCATGACACTTTGTACTTCATAACAGTCATAAATTTGAGTCAATTTATTTCATCTTTATTTATGAAAAAATCCCTAATCTACCAAATATTTTGAAAAATTCAGAATTTTCTAAATTTCCATTTACAGAAAGTGATACCTCATAAAATATTTATTACTTAACATTCCCCATATGTCTACTTTAGGTTGGCATCATTTCGTAAATGTCATTTTATTTTTTTAGGACGTTAGAAGGTGTAGAATTTTAGAAGCAATTCTTAAAATTTTTAAGGAAATTGCCAAAACTTACTTTTTAAGGACTAGTACAGATCTGAAGTAACTTTGTGGGGCTTACATAGTGGATACCCCCATAAATGACCCCATTGTAGAAACTACACCCCTCAAGTTACTTCCACAAGAATTAAAGGAAAATGGAGATAAAAATGAAAAATTTCACTTTTTTGACAGATTTTCCATTTTAATCCATTTTCTTCTTTAACACATCAAGGGTTAACAGCCAAACAAAACTCAATATTTATTACCCTGATTCTGCGGTTTACAGAAACACCCCACATGTGGTTGTAAACTGATGTAAGGGCATACGGCAGGGCGCAGAAGAAAAGGATCACCACGTGGTTTTTGGAAGGCAGATTTTGCTGAACTGGTTTTTAAATGCCATATCCCATTTGAAGCCCCCTGATGCACCCTTACAGTAGAAACTCTCAAAAAGTAACCCCGTTTTGGAAACTATAGGACAAGGTGCCAGTTTTATTGGTACTATTTTTGGGTACATATGATTTTTTGATCATTCATTATAACACTTTATGGGGCAAAGTGACCAAGAAAATGGTTGTTTTAGCAGTTTTTATTTATTTATTTATTTTTACAGCGGGGTGATATGTGACATTTTTATAGAGCAGATCGTTACGGACGTGGCGATACCAAATATGTATACTTTTTCTTATTTATTTAAGTTTTACACAATAATAGCATTTTTATAACAAAAAAAGATGTTTTAATGTGTCCTTGTTCTGAGAGCTATAGTTTTTTATAATTTTTTTATCTTTTTTTTTTTTTTAGATGAGATGACTGGTTTATTGGTACCATTTTGTGGGACATACACCTTTTTGATCACTTGGCGTTGCACTTTTTGTGATGTAAGGTGACAAAAATGGCAGTTTTTTTTTTTAATGGTGTTTTATCGGACTGGGTAGATCATGTGATATAATTATAGAGCCGACCGTCAAGGACGCGGCAATACCAAATATGTCCATTTTAAATAAAATGGACATATTTGGTATTGCCGCGTCCTTGACATCCTTACTTGGGGAATTATTATTTTTTTTACATGTGAAACCAATTTTTTTTTTACACTTTGCGTCCCCCATAAGGTCATACAAGACCTCTGGGGGACATTTAACTTCACAGAGAGGCTGTACAGCGGTATACTGCACTGTAGAGCCTCAGTGCAATGCTGATCGAGGTCTGTGAAAGACCCGACAGCTCCTGGACTCCCCCGGCCCCGGCAATCACATCACCGGTGGGCCGGAACAGGAAGCGCATAGTGTTTCCTGCTCTGAATATATAGCGCTTGGTGAAATCCATGCTTCTGATCTATCTGAATCCACATCGAACTCTTTTCTCTTTTTTTATGCTCACCCTGTGCACCATAACCAAGACCCATCTACAACACCATGAAACAAAAAAGAAGGGGGGGGGGATAAGGGTGCTGTCATGGACTCAGAAAAATCTAATTACCGGTAAGAGTAATAATCATTTTTCCCCTCGTCCTATGCCAGCACCATGAGAGATCCCAGAGATAGAAATTCAGGATGGGATAACAAGCTTGCAGAACATTGCGACCGAAAGAAAGGTCAGAAACAGAGGAAAGGTCCAGGCTATAGTACGGCTAAGTAAGGGCAGAAGACCAGGTAGCTGCTTTGCAAATATCCTGGATCGATGCATTCACTCTTTCTGCCCAGGAGATGGATACTGCTCTTGCAGAGTGCGCTGTCCAGCCTTTAGGTATTAGCTTCTGTAAGGAAACATAAGCTAGACAGACAGCCTGTTTAATCCACCTAGCTAGGGAACCCTTGCTAGCAGACATCCCTTTACTAGGGCCAGAATATTAAATGAAAAGGGACCCTGATTTTCTCTATTCCCTAGTAGCATCTAGGTATGCTAAAACACACCTCCAAATAACTGAACTCAAACTCCTTCTGGCACCTGGGATTAGGGCAAAAAGATGGAAGAACTACCTCCTGAGTCTTATGAAAACTGGACACTACCTTGGGAAAAAAAGCTGGCTCAGGCCTAAGGTCATTTCTATCTTCTAGGTCTGAATTTCCCCTATCCTTCTGGCCGAAGTAATGGCTACCAAGGACACACACTTCAGAGTTAACATCTTGATAGAGGATTCAGCAATGGGCTCAAATGGTTCTCTTACTAAGCTCTGCAAAACTAGATTCAAATCCCAGGGGGGTTCTCTGGAAATTCTAGCAGGAATATCCCTAGCAATAGCCTTACAAAACCTCATGATAAGAAGATAGGAGGCTAACAACACACTCAAGGCCACAATCTGAACCTTTAAGGTACTAAGGGATAGACCTTTTTCCAACCCTTTTTGAAGAAAATACTAAATCCTGGGAATAGAGAGGCTACAATGTGAAACAGAATTAATTCCCAGGAAGGCAAAGTAAGCTGCCCAGGTTCTAGCATAGATGGTGGTTACCGATTTCCTACTTTTGAACAAAGTAGAAATCACAGGCTCAGACAACCCTCTATGCACTAGTAGTGACCTTTCAAAAACCAGGCAGTCAAGTGGAGGCCTTTTACCGGAGGACAGATGACTGGGCCCTGGCTCAACAGGTCTGGAATCTCAGGTAGCACCTAAGGCTCCCTGAACGAAAGAGGCCTCATCCACGAGGGCTCCCTCCAAAGCTGAACTAGCTGGGAGAAAACCCCCAAATTCATAGACCACTGTCTCAAAAAAATGTTTAAAAAAAATGTACCCCCTGGTTGTCTACCCCTTCGATATGAAGGGCAGAGAAGGACAGGACTCTTCCCTCCAGTAAATAAAAAAATCTGAGCCGCTATCTGTTGCAATTCTATGTATCTGGTTTCCCCTTGATAAATCAGGTAAGCTACTACGGAACCATTGTCTGACGATAGCAAGATAGAGAAAGATTCTGGAGCAAGGGCAAAATCTCCTGCAATGCTCTCAGTACCGCCATCAGCAGAAGAAGCGGCACAAATTAATCCTACCCAAGGACTTTAAAGAACCCTGTTCTGGATGTAAGCCCCCCAACCGACAGGCATGGCATCTGCAGCCACTACTAATGGCTCTGCACTTCTCCAAGGAACTATGCCCAGGAATTGTTGAACCTTTTTAGGAAACATCCTGGACTTCTCCATATTGATCAACCAGCCTAGAGAGCTCACAATGGTAATTGCCTGCTCCATCTGGACGAGACAGGTCTGTTCAGACAGGGCAACAATCAAGAAATCGTTGAGGTAAGGCACGAATAAGATGTCTTTCTCCCTTATGTGGGCAGCCATCTCTGCTACCAGCTTCGTAAAGATGTGAGGGGTCATGGAAATCCCAAAGGGTAGAACCTGGAACTGAAAATGCTTCAGATATCCCTGTATTTTCATCGCCACTCAAGTACTTTTAGTGAGCCGGCCATATTGGGAGATGATAATACGCGTCCCTTATATCTAGAACCACCATATAATAGTTCTAGTACAAGAGGTCCACCACCGACTATTTTCTGAATCTTGAACTTTCTGTATACTAAAAACCTGTTTAACCCTTTTAAGTTTATGATGGTCCTGAACTCTCCACTTGGCTTTTTTACCAAAAAAAGCTGGAGTAGTAGCCTGTACCTTCTTCTGATGGAGGACAGGAGATGAGCGCACCTTTAAGAATAAGATTTTCTATTTCTTTCTTCAAAGCCTCCTGAGCCCCCTGATCTACCTTGGTTACTAAGAACTTTTCTGGGGGAAGACCTTTGAATTCTAGTTCTACCTGTAAAGACTCCAAAATCCAAGCACTGTTGGTAATTTTGCACCAGGCTGGGAGGAAGTCCAATAGCCTCCCCCCCCCCCCCCCACCCTGGCGTCATTGGGGGTCGTCTTTTTTGGATGGGCCGGAATTGTGATTTCTAAAAAAGAAACCCCTATATCTGGAGGAGGAAAACTTCCACTTGGAATCTCTTTTGGTCTTTTCTCTCTACCGGGAAACCTTCTATTTTGACGAAAGCTAGAGGGAAACACCTTTCTTCTATCTCCCGCCTTTTCAAGAATATCATCTAAAGCAGAACCGAAAAGATATTTCCCCTCACACGGAATATAACAGAGCCAATTTTTAGGAGCCACGTCCCCTGAGCAATTATTATAATTTTTTTATTTTTATGGTTTTATTGAGTAAGATCTTCAATACACAATTTGGAGAATCAAGTTCCTCCTAGAAAAAAACATGTAAAGAACATAGTGTGAGATTTAAGTAACTCTAGGTCTTTGTTGTGGTTGTGTATATATTGTATCTGGAGAAGTCTGTTTCATCGGTCATAAGCAGACATTTGAGCTTGGTCTACGAGTATCAGAAAAAATTCCTCTGGAGATTTGTGCAAGGATGATCTGGAGCGGGTTGGGTGCAGGTCCAAAATGCTGAGAGGCAGGAAGTCATATTGGAGCTTGAATTGCTTAATTTCTGGGTGTGTCATTGTTCTCTAAAGACCTTCCATTTATACATAGTCTACTTTAAGAGACCATTGTTCAATTGATGGAACGTCCAAGGAGAGCCAATGCCTCGGTATAAAAAACCTAGCTGCCATAATCAGATGTCTAAACAGCTGTATTTCAGAGCTATTGTAATTAGGTGTGTAGAGTTTTAGAAGGGTGGACTCCGGGGATGGCCGAATCGAGGTCCTGCATATTTGGTTACCATATTTGGAAAATCTGCACCCACCATTGGTTGATACTAGGGAAAGACCACCAGATATGGAGGAAGGTGCCCCCCTCCCCCAGACACCTCCAACAAGTGTTGGAGGCAGATGTCGAGAATCTATAAGTCTTGTTGGGGGGGTTTATACCATCTTGTGATGATCTTACAGCTATTTTCTTGTAACCTTATGCATCTGGAAGATTTATGGGGTAAGGAGAGGACAAACTCAATTTATGAGTTAGTGAAAGTAACGTCCAGATCTTTCTCCCATTGTCTAATAAAAGTTGGGGTAACCTTGGTTGGAGGGATTCTGAGTTTTTTATAGATTTGTGAAATGAGCTTCAGGGGGTTTTGGTAGCTACTAACTAGGCTCTCAAGCCATACTTTGGGCCTATAGAGGTCATTTAGACTCACAATCTGGGAAAGATAGGCTTTTAAGAAATGTAGAGAATTGATATAAGGGTTGTGAATTTCTAGTTTTTGACTTATGTAATCCAGTGTGGGAGCTTGGGAGTCCAGGGGAAGTTCGTGTATCCCTATAGTAGAGTGTCTTGTTTTGAGCGGGAGGCTGTCGTATAAAGCTTCGGGGGCTAAGCTGAGGACATGCCAAGGTGTCATATGAGAGTCGAGCTCTCTTTTTATTCCAGACAAAGGATCTACCTAAGGATAGACCTAAGGGATTTATAGAAGACTTTAGGGACTGGGATGGGAAGGACTTGTTGGAGGTAGGTTAATTTTGGCAGAACTAGGGATGATAGAATATTTTTCCTACCAAACCATGATAAAATAGGGAGGTCTAGGTTGTTTAGTATCTCTGTAATATTTTTCAAAAGGGGGGTATAGTTAAGAGAGAAGAGTTGGTTCAGATCAGGGCTAATTTTCACTCCCAGGTAAGTTAAATAAGGTGAGGACCAGTTGAACGGGGAGCATTGTTCTAATTTTCTCCTGTGAGGGGTGGAGATGCCTAGGCTAATAATCAGAGATTTGTTATGGTTAACTCTGAAATTGGAAAAGGAACTATATGTCTCTAGGTGATGGTAAATCCTAAGAAGGGCAGTGTCTGGATTGCTTATTATAACAAGCAGGTCATCTGCAAAAGCAGCTGTTTTGTGATCCTGATCCCCTAGAGTTAATCCTTTAAATGATAACTGTCACATTTAGACCCTAATTTCAATTTTCATATATGTAGTTACTAATAACATGATATTCCAGAATCAGTTACTATTAGACTGGCTTACACCATATTTAATAAGATTCAGCCCCTAGCAACCAGTCTGCATAAAACTGCAATTTCACCATTCAGTTAAGATGGCCGCCACTGCCCTCACCCTGAGGCTAATCCCACCTGCCCTCATTACCCACAATGCATTGAGCTCCTCACATACACTAGCCAGTAACAATAGCCCCCCAAAAGTGTCAATAACCAGAGCCCTCACCCCTAAAGGGTTAATCTCCTGCAGCATAAAGGAGTCCTCTTACCACATGTTGCTTTGATTTATACACTGAGCAGATGGCAGATCTCCCTTCCCTGTTGTGCGCTGCTCCAACTCTGCATTCTCCAGCTCTGCTGAGTGAGGGAGTGTCTGCCAAGCGGAGGGACAGGGAGAAGTGCACACAGCCCAGGCACTGTTATCAGCTGCTGGGGAGGACCTGGCTTTAATCATTTACTTACAGTCGCTGGCTATCAGTAATGTGAGCCTGCACGCTGCGTTATGTTTTAGAGCCTGCAGGATTCTTTGAGTTTGTGGACATAATCGCATAATCTTCTTTTCTTTAGTTTTTGCATCACAAATTTGGAGGCTTTATTACCATGCGCAAAGATTTTATGCTGGGAGTGAAGGTAAAGCTTTGCTGATAATGAGTTGAGAAGGTTTTTGAGTGTGGTCCTATAAGAGGTTAGTTTGGTTAGGTGATGCTGTAGTAGTGATTGTTTATGTAATTTCTCAAGATGTCTGATGTTGTTATGTAGGTCTTCAATTTGTTTTTGTTTTTTCCTTTTTAATGTGAGATCCCATACTGATCAGATGGCCTCTTATGAAGACCTTGTGGGCGTCCCACAAAGTTTGGGATGAGATTTCAGGGGTGTCATTAAGAGTGAAATAGTCTGACAGTAATTGTTGTAAGCGGGCTTTGGTGTCAGGAAAGCCTAAAAGTTGCTCATTCAAACGCTAGGTCTTATAGGTGCGTTGTGGCTTAGGGCTAGCTTAAAGACAGGTAAATTGGAGAGTGGTCTGAGAGTAGGAATGTCCCGACGTCTGCCCCCAAGCACAGGTGGAGGTGGTCTTTTGAGATGAATAAATAATCCAGCCGCTGGTATGAGCCATGAACTGGAGAAAAGAAAGTGTAATCAATGGTGTCTGGGTGCAGGGTCCTCCATGCGTCAATCAGATGAGCTTTCCAGAATTTGGAGATAAGGGAGCTTAACGCTCTCTGAGAGTGAGAGGATTTGTGTGATGATGAATCTATTAGAGGGTTGATGACCAAATTAAGGCCCCCCTCGAAGATTGTAATACCTTCCCTGAAAGAGTCCGCCTCATCAATCACCCTTTTAAGCCACTGAATTTATTTGCTGTTTGGTGCATAAACTTTATTGAGGGTATATATATATGGTGCCCAATTTGCCCTTTTAACATTAAGAATCTCCCTTCTGGGTCCCTTCTCTGATCTGTTAATTGAAAGTGAAAACCATTCTGGTAGCCAATACTGACTCATTTGGAATTAGATGAGGGGGAACCGCAATTAAACCATTGGGAGTAGTAGGAATAGTCAAGATTTGGAAAGTGGTTAATGTTCAAATGAGTTTCCTGTAGGAATATCACATTAACGTTATCTTTCCTCAGGACCCTAAAAATGTGGCTTCTTTTAGAGGGAGAGTTGAAGCCTTTGACATTATAGGAGGTTTTTTCACATCAGCCATTGGGTATATTTAGAGAGGTGAGAAGAGTCGAGATGAATATGTATGAGATGTTGAGGTATAGACGTTAAAGGTTGGTAATCATCTTCCTGAAGATGTAAGGGGAGAGCTTTAGACCTTCCCCTGTAGCACCCGGCCCGCTCCAGATGGTGTGGTTGTGTCCTAGAGTGGCAGAGACAACAAGAATAATAAACAAAAACAAAAAATAAAGATAAACATAAACTTAGGGTAGTCTGACACATAGACCAAAAATGTGGTCATTAGGGGGAAGGATGGTCCGAAAACGTTTAACCGGCCTATCTCCTACCCTTGTTTAGAGTGGTGGGTGGGCTGGGGCAACAGACAGGTCCAATCAGACCAAACTGAAAAATGAATAGCCCCCTGCCTTAGAGGAGTATCCATTGTTCCAAGCTACGGTAAATGTGTGGGGGGAGGGAAAACTCCCAAAAGGTTCAGAAAAACAGTAGTTAGGAAAGGGGGGTAGAGAAAGTAGAGGGGGTGGGAATGGGAAGGGATGGGATTAGGAGGAGAGGTTTTAGGGGTGATGAAAGGAGTATGAAAATGAGTTGATTCTTATCTGAACACTGCAACAAAAGTGGTGAGGAGATAGAAGTCCAAATCATAGGAATATTGTGGAGTGACCCTTCAGATGTTTTCTTTTTTTCTTTTAGGTTTCATGAGAGATGAAGTCTTCAAGTTTAAAGGTGAGCTTCAGAAGGTGCCTGTGGTGAGTCTTCTTGGAGCTAACGGTGTGTTTTTCTTCTTTTGACGCTGGGATTTCGGGGTTTGGAAAAATTCAAACGGGGTGATCTTTGGAATATACGGGAGGGAGTCCAAATCTTGGATAAGGTCCAAATTTTCAATTTCCAGGGGTGGGATCTCTAGATGATCATATACTTGATCCAGATCTGTGTGTGACCTGATGGTGAAACGGCAGCCATTGTGAAAGAAAGAAAGGCCAAATGGAAAAGTCCAGCGATAGGGCACATTGTGAGATCTGAGCAAGTCGGTTAAGGGTTTAACCACTTTGCACTTTTTCAGGGTCGCAGGTGCTAAATCTTGATAGATGTTAATTTTGTTCGCGAAAAGTACTTCGGATGTATCACGCGCTTTAGACAGCACTGCTTCTTTTTCTTGGAAATTGAGAAAACAACAGGGGGTTCTGATGGTTTTGGCTGAGGGCGAAGAGCGCGGTGAGCCCTTTCTATAATAACAGGTAGGGGACATCCCGGGCCTAATAAGTCTTCACATATGTTTTTTGTTATCTCAGGTATTTCTCTGGGATTCCACGGAACCTTAAGTTGTTTCTCCGTCCGCGGTTCTCCTGGTCTTCCAGAGCTGTGTGGATTGCATTCAGGTAAGTTTAACATTTTTGCAGGTTAGAGGAGGTAGCGTGTTGAAAGTCGACGATGGCAGATTGGGTCGACTCTAGGGCCTTTACTCTAGTCCCCACATGCCGGATATCCTGACGGAGGGAGGGAAGTTCGTTAAGAACCGGTTCCATGGCTTTAGTTAGAGCCAGCTTTAGGAATTTTCTGGAAATTGGGAGGCTTTGTTTGCTTCCTGTCTCCTCTGCCTCACTATCTCTCTACCATGTTTCCGGCCCGTCTTCTTCAGCGTCACTCGGAGCCGCGGGCGCCATCTTTGATTCTTTAGCCATGCCTGCAGCTCAGCTTTTTTGATACATTTATCCATCTCCCCGCTTCCTGGGGGTAACTTATGTTGGTGGGAGGAATCCCCGGGTTTAGCATTCTGGATTTGGACCATTTCTGGCCGGGTTAGCTAGCGTTAGCTGAGGTAGGGGTGAGCTTGTGGATCGGAGTTCAGAGACACGCAGTCATTCACTTCAGGCGCTGGCTCGGCCTCCCCCCCCCCCCCCCCTTCCTGACCAATTCTTAAGCCAAAGGGCCCTATGAGCAAAATTAGCCAGGGAAGATGAATGGGCAGACAACCTAACAGTGTTGGCGGTAGCGCCCGCCAGAAAATCAGCCGCTTTGGCAATAACAGAGATAACATTAAACCTAAAAGTTTGATTGTTTGTCTTGTAACCTTAAGAACCTGTTAGCTCCATGAACAGTGTGTGTGCAGTCTGAGTCTGTATGTTGTTTTTTCGTGAGGCTTGCTACTGTGTGGGTGTCTGCTTGCAAGTGGAAAGCTCAGGGTTGTCCCGTCGACCTTATAACTGACGAGTGGTGGCAGTGAAAGTTTTGTGTTAGTGCACGGGTGTGCTTGCAGGCTTCAGGTGGCGATTTATGCCCGGCCCAGGGCGTAACAGTGCGTGGTAGCGTGAGGTGAATCAGCCTGAAGGGCCTGGGCAACCCCTGTCATGTGACGCGGTGGTCTGGTCTGGTCCCCGGTACTTGACACATGGATTCTGAAATCACCCATTCATTACTCTAACTGCCCTGTTAGATTTCAGGCTGTAGGCTCAGAGCCCTTTGTGCTGCAGATCAGATCTCCCTGTAACCATAACAGCATGTAACAATACACATAATGGCAGATGAAGGAGGAACTGAGGATGTGTGTCTACCTCAGCAAAGTAAGGCAGCGTTCAGATTTTCCGTTCTCCTGCTCAGTTATAGGAGCAGGAGAACAGAAAGGACAGATTTGGCACATAACTGAGCCTACAGACACCATAGACTATAACGGGATCCGTTAGGATTCCACTCAGAGGAAGATTTTTGTCTCCGCTCCAAAATAATCTTCTGAGCGAAAACCTAACGAACCCCATTATAGTCTATGGAGTCCGTAGGCTCCGTTCGGTATCTGGCAGTGGCTTATTGCCCTCTCCCTGAGCACATGCTCTGCCCAGCCAATCGTGCAAGTGTATTGGGTGGGTGGGATTTGTTTTAATAGCTATTGCTCAAATGTTCATCCGGCATTTATTTAACCTGTATGTGCACTTTACACTGACGAGTAAAAGGGTAACAATGTTTTCAACTTTTGATTTTCAGGCTCCATATTTCACCATCCACTACAGATTTGAATGTGAAACTACCATCATTTTATAGGCAATCACCTTGGCACATAAATTGGACTTGCAACTATTTATCATATGATTAGTTATGCAGATTCTTGTCATGTAACTGCATTGTTACTGATTTGCTCCTAAAATTCTAAATTTGTATTGTTTTGTCAGTATTTTGTAAATCCACAATCAGATTCAAGCATGTCTCACCCAAAATCTGTTCCCAGGTTTTTTTCTACACTTTCCCATTGCTGGTGCATACTGGTCAACTCAGTAGGGTACAAATGCAGCTTTTTCTTCAACTCTATCCACAAGTGTTCAATTGGGTTGAGGTCTGCGGACTGTGGACGCCAACCCAGCACCTCTACTCGATTGTCCTTCAACCATTTATTTGCCAATCTTGACGTATGCTTTGGGTCATTGCACTGCTGGAACACTATGTTGGTTCTTTTCATAGGCATAGCACTCGAGTGTATGAAGTAACTTTTCTTGTAGGATACTCACATATAGCTCAGCATTGAGACCACCATTGATCCTAGTTAAGTACCCAACGCCTTCGGCTGTGAAAAAACACCAAATCATCAGGCTTCCTCCACAGAAACTCGACAGTTTCTTTTAATTTCTCCATCCATTAGCACCCTTTTCCCTTATTTTTTCCAGACCCATTTGTACCTATTAGAGCCTAGTCTATTGAATTTCATCTCATCGCTCCAAATTACCCGTTTCCAATCTTCTACTGTCCACTGTTCGCACTTTTTTGCAAACTCGAGCCGACACTTCCTATGGCAATATTGAACGCGAGGCTTCTTCACCTTTTTAATACTTAATTTTGTATTCTTCGAACTGTCATGGCAATCACATGATACAGTTTGCCTTGGCTGAGATACCGCTATCGATGAGCTGGATGATGCCGTTTCTCTTTTCTTGGGAAATCTTCTTCATGGCTGCTCCTGTATTACTTTCTCTGCTTGCAATCTTTCTGTCATTGGCCCCCGCGCACACGGCTTTTACTCCCGTTATATTACGGGCTTTCAAATAACACATGGCACATGCGCAGTGTCACTCTGAAGCAGCGACCGCCATCTTAGGAATTCCTTCTACCCGGTCTTCCTCTCCTCTCCGGGTGCCACCTACCCGCACTACCTGACGCAGCAGCCATCACTCTGACATTTCTCCTCCCTTCCTCCGCCCCTAAACCGCCCTCCTCTCCTTCCAAGGCACCAATGTGGCAGGATATAAAATGCCACACGTCCCACATGGTTCATGGTGCCGTTTCTGATGATACCCTTGCTAGGCAGCTACCGCTGCATTATACTACCACAAAGTGTTGCCATTGACGATACCCCACCTAATACTGTTGCCTCATTGCTCTGATATACTGCTGTGTTTTTAATTTCTTTTCCACACAGTGAATATGTTAATTATTTTCCTAGATACCCATTTTCGGCTAGATACCTTTTTATATGGATTTTTTCCAGCTAACCACCTAGACCCAGCGGAAGACATCCCTCCCCCATTAGGCAGATTGCTGTACAGAGATTATTATTCTTTATAGTCTCTCGGGATTACTCACTTTGTGAATTTATGCTTTGACTAGAACATTCTCTATTGAATTATTGTGTGTATATAACGCTACATTATATTATTCTTTGCACTATTTTCTAATAATTAAATGTCTGTAAATTATTCCAGTGTTCTGAAGAAGGCTAAATGCCGTATATTTCATTTAAACTGGAAATCCGGTTGTTAAATAAAATACAACACTTGAAGCAATCTAGTGGAGTACAGGAGTTTACATTTTTCTATTGCTCCTGTATTCAAGCCAGTAATCTTTGGGAAAACTTGGTTTAATTTGCAGTATACAAGAAAAAGATTGCTCCACCACCAGGAGCAAAACAGTAACAATGCAGTTACATGAGAAGAATCTGAATAACTAACCATATGCTAAATTGTTGCAAGTCCAATTTATGTATAACCTAGCCAAGATGATGGTCTATAAAATTATAGTAGTTTCAGCTGTAGTGGATGGTGATATATGGAGTCAAAGTCAAAAGTTCAAAACATTGTCACCCTTTTGCTCATCAGCGCAAGTCTCTTCAGTTCTCTACATGTCAGAATACAGTTCTCACTCTTAAGAACACATGAACATATAGCGATTACCTGCAATAGGTACTGGAAGGAGCTGTATGATCCACAGATGAAGCCATAGTTGAACAATGATAATGGCCCACACGAGTAATACAAAATAGATGTCGCTGGTTTTCTTTCTCTTAAGAAATGATCCAATGTCACTTCTTCGTCTTCCAACTGGTGTGGATGGTGTCTCATTTGTAACAGGCTCTGCTAGAAAAACAAAACATGAATTACTTATAACATATTAGACTTGGTCAAGTATTAATTGTGGAAACTGATCCAATATCAAACTTCTGAAAGTGGCAAACTTATGTGAACCTTAAAGGGGACCTGTCACCACTTCTGACATGCCTGTTTTAAAGGGTTTCTGTCATCACAAAATTCATTATGTAGCTGGCTGACATTAGAGATGTGCTAATGTCAGCAGTACATAACTGTGTAACTTTTATCTGCCTACATGCCGCCGTTCGCCCAGAAAACTAACTTTTAAAATATGCAACTGAGCCTCTAGGTGCTATTGGGGTGTTGCTGCAGCACCTAGAGGCTCCGTCTCCTCACCTTTCGGCATGCCCATTTTGCTTTGATGCACATTTCTGCTCTGAGCTTTTTTTTTTTTTTTGTAATAACATTTTATCAAAGCATGTTATTCCAATGATTTCTCAACCATCATTCTTGTACAAATGCACTCATAGATGTACAAAATCCAAATACATTTCCATAGTTATACAAGTGTGGCATATACGCAAGAGTACAATGCATGCTTCTAACATTTATTACCTCAACCACCCCCCCCCCCCCCACCCTCAACTTTTCTCTGGGTGTGTCTCATTGTACCTTCCCTCCTACTGTTCGTATCATTACTCAATCACTTTCAAATTCCCTAATGTCCCTCTTAGATCCTTAGTTAGGTACTACTCTGTATGTCTAAAATTTTTCATAATCTTCTGAATATCATCTTCTGACAGATTTTTACGAATACATTTTTTCCACTTGTTTAAGAAGTGTGTCGACGTGCTATTTTTGTGCGATTCTGCTTCTAGTTGGTCCATCAACAAGAAATGTTTCATCTGACCTACAAATTCAGTGATAGACGGAGTTTCTTGCTCTAGCCACTTATTGAGCAAGCACCTCAGCGCTACCAACAGCGTCCCGTCTACCAGTCTTGGGACCCTTAAATGATCTTCGTACACATGAAAGAGCACCACTTGTGGTTCACAAACTAGATCAATATTCCATGTACGTTTAATCCACGTGAGCACCTCCTTCCAATATGTTTGTGTCTTTTGACATTTCCACACACAATGGTCTAAAGTAGCTTTTGGCTCTTTACACTTAGGGCACATCACCAATCTATTAGGGCAAGCACTATTCTGAGGTATATTAAAGGCATATATGGCCCTATGGAGTAGTTTAAACTGGGTTTCCCTCCACCTTTCAAACGTAACCGCCCTGCGCACTCTCAACCATCCATCTACCATCTTGTCTTTTCAGTCCGATGTACCTAGGAGTGGTTCCCATTGCTGAAACAACTTGACCTCCGTTCTCTTGTCCTCCCCGTCTCTAATCTCCCTATACACCTCAGAGAGGGACATTTTGCGTTCAAGGCCCCTTCATTTTTCAAATCTTTCAGCCTATTTTAGCAAAAGTGCATTACCTGCAAATAGGGGAGGACCTGGCCTGCAGGGAGAGCATATTTTTCTTGCATCTCGCCGAAGGTCAAGTATCTAGACTCTTTGTAATAACTTGTCGCATAGCAATTATTTCCTTGTGCCTCCAGATTTTAAACAATTTATTGGATCGCCCTGGCTCGAACTCAGGATGCCGAATAACAATATATGCTTAGACGCTAAAAAGGACAGCCCATAGATCTTTCTCATCTCTTTCCAGGTTACTACCGTGTCCCTGATCACCACTGAGTTCTTCAAATCTGGATGTAGTAATGCCAATCTGGAGTGTAAGAGTCCTCCTAATTCACAGCCTCCAGCTAACTCTTTTTCCAAGACCACATTCGAGTAATGTGCCATTTGATTAATCCAGTCCCTACAGTGACGAAATATCCCCGCGAGGTTATACCACCTTATGTCTGGGAATTGTACTCCTCCCGCCTTCTGTGCCCTCCATAACGTTTTCATACCAATACGTGCCCTTTTCCCAGACCAAACAAAATCTACGAAGGCTCTATTGAGTGCCGTTATATCTTTGTGACGCAAAAGAATTGGTATTGTTTGCATCGGGTACAACAGTTTTGGAAAACTTATCTTTATTAGGTGGCATTTCCCCAACAATGATAGGGGTAAACTTTTCCATCTACCCAATTCTTGCTGGATTTTACGGATTAAAGGTATGTAGTTGAGAGCATACAAGGAATGGGGGGACCTGCCTATTTTTATTCCAAGGTATGTAATATATTCCTTTGTCACTTTGACTGGGACCTGGTGTAAGTCATCTGACTTCCTCTCTGCTTGTCCCTTCAGATATAATAGTTCACATTTAGCGATATTAACTTTAAAACCAGAGTACGCACCAAACTCATCTAGTGCTCCAAAGATTTTTACTAGATCTCTTTGAGGGTTAGCTAGGTACATTATTATATCATCCGCAAATAAGGACGTAAGGACCACTTTTGTTCCTACTGTGATTCCTTCAAAAACCTCTTTTGATTCTAGATATCTTGCTAATGGCTCTAGTGCGATATTGAATAATAACGGCGATAGGGGGCATCCCTGTCTTGAACCTTTTAATAACTGAAAGGGACTAGACAAAAATCCTGGCAACGCTATCCGCGCCTTTGGGTCAGTATATAATGTCCTCAGGAATACTCTAAACACTCCCATGATCCCCGTTTTATCCAGCACTGCCGTCAGCTAATCCCACCTTACATTATCGAATGCCTTTTCGGCAATAATGGTTAGTAATGCTGGATCCTTCAAGTCAGGCGTCTTGCGATAAGAATAATCTAATATGGTCAGTACCTTTCGTATATTAAATACGGCCGACCTGCCCTTGACAAATCCAACCTGCGAAAAACCAATCAAGTTTAGTAAAATATAGGCTAATCTGTCTGCCATAATTTTTGACAGGATTTTTTGATCCACATTTATAAGAGAAATAGGCCGATAAGATGCCGGCAGTGTCGGATCCCGCCCCTGTTTTGGTAACAGCCGTATATACGCTGTGTTGTCCGATAAAGTCGCCTGCTCCCCTTTCAGTATACCATTATATTGTCTCATCAATAGTTGAGCAACCTCATTCCCTAACACCTTGTAGAATTCTCCTGTGTAACCGTCAGGCCCAGGCGCCTTCCCTGAACTTAAAGACTGTATTGTCCGTAATACCTCTTCCTGTGATATTTCCCTGTTTAAGTCCTCTAGTTGTTCAACCGATACTTGTAGGAGGGGGACCTTGTCTAATAGGGTATTTGTCAATGGCCGTGATAGATCATCTCTGGAGTACAAGTTTTGGTAGTATGTTCTAAAAATTTCTAGAACTGATTCCGGGGACGACTGTAGGTGACCTGCCCTATCTTTCAAAGAAGGAATGCACAGTTGTTCCCTAGGTCCCCTTGACAGCCTTGCCAAGATTCTACCCGCTTTATTTCCGTATTTAAAATATATGGATTCCTTCTTAATTCTATGCATCACTTCCCACCTAGTACACCAGAGGTCATAATCCTTTTTTGCTAATTGCCAGGCCCGCTTGCGTTCTGCCGTGCCATCCACCAAGAAAGACGTGTATGCATTACGCAATATGTCCGTGGACCCATCCACCTTCTGCTTTGCTTTCCTTTTCATAGCACACCTCAACACCGCTTTAGCAGCATCCCACAGCAAAGACGGGTTTTCTAAGTGTCCCTCATTGTCATGCATATATTCCAGGAACCAAGCTTTTATAAGCTCTTGGAAGTTTTCATCACTTGCTAGGTACGCTGGAAAACGCCATATGTAGTCTGTACCTCTCTGAACCTTATCATACAGTTCCACCTGGACCGGGCTGTGATCCGAAATTACCATGTCTAGTATAGTAGTGGATCGGGTTTGAGGGACCAAGTCTGAAGAGACCAGAATATAGTCTATCCTAGACCACGAATCATGTGGCGTAGAATAGAATGTATATTCTCCCCCCCTTTATGAATCTGTCTAAAGTCTTATCACGTGAGCTTTGAGATATTTTTCTTCCATGTGAAGCTTTCCTATCTTCTCTATAATCCACCACTGCGTTCATATCTCCTCCCACCATCATACTTCCCGTTGCTTCTCCACCTACCAACCGACTTATGGAGTTGAAAAAAAGATCCATTCTCTCCATTCGGAACATAGATATTATATATGCATATCTGTTTGCCCTGACACTTTATGGTCACTTTTTGCCACCTCCCTCCAGTATCCGCAGTATGATCTATCACCTGATACTTAAAATTCCTATGAAACAGGATCAGAGTCCCCGCTTTCTGTCCCTGCGCAGGTGACCCCAAAACCATTCCCACCCACATCTTTTTCATGCGTGTGAAATCCTCTTCCAATAAATGCGTCTCCTGGAGTAAAACTATATCTGGTTTACATCTCTTCAGATGATGAAGGATCATGTTCCGTTTTGAGGGCCATCGTAACCCTTTAACATTCCAAGAAACAACACGCATTAGGGAACCGGCACATGAAAAAGACGTTGGTGGAAAGCACAAGAACAGCCAGAGAATAAACTGACCCACCCCCCAAAACCCAAAACTAGATAAACAGTACATTTTATACTTGACTATCCCTCCTCTGCCTATTATACACCTCTCTAGTGGTGTATGGAACTCCCTTTTTTTCCGACATGGTCGGTATATTCTTACATTGCTATATAAGACAACTTATCTGAGCCCTGAATAGTGTTAACCTGCCAGGCGCACTATTACTTCCTCTGCTCTATAGGGAAAAACAAAAACAAAAAAAAAACAGGAACATCTTATAACATCAGAACAGTCACCAATCTTCTAGGTTCCACCGGTATGAACGTCTTGTGGTCGCCTGGTGGCCTCTGCATATGAACCGCCTTCCTCAGTGTCATATACGCCTCTGCTCTCGTTCTTATCCGGGCGTATATAGCAACCTAATGGCCTTTGACCTGGTAAGTCCAGGTCTAGTTGTCGTCGTGCTTCCTCTGATGAAGTATAAGTAGATACTGTACCATCCGCATGGAAGACTTTCAAAACTGCCGGATATAATAACGCAAATCGAGTACGTTTTTCAAATAACTCTGAGCAAAAATTAGAGAACTCTCGCCTCTTCTTCTGCACCTCTGCTGAATAGTCCCCAAAAATTAGTATTTTCTGGTTTCTGATCTCCAGCGACGCTTTTTGGCGCTTGTACATGCGCAGGATCGCAGTCTTGTCGGTAAAGTCTAAATATTTGACTATGACTGGTCGCGGCCTCCTCATGAGCGCAGACGGTGCCTTTTGATTGCGATCCATACCACCACACAGGTCTGGGCCTATGCGATGCGCTCTTTCTACTTTGCATGTGCCCTCCAGCCCCAAAGCTTTCGGGATTTCATGCTCACAAAAAAGTACCAGATCTTGAGCCGGAATTGACTCCTGCAGGCCCAGAATGCGCAAGTTATTCCTGCGCGACCTGTTTTCCAGATCATCTACTTTTACTTTAAGGGCTTTGGTTTCACTCACAGTTTTCTCCAGGAGCACCTGGAGGTCAGAGCAGGATTCCTCCAGCGCATGAATTCTGGTTTCTGCGTTGTCAAGCCTGTTGCCATGTTCGGCCGTGGTCACCTGCAGGGATTGAAGCGTCTGCCCGACTGTGCTTGCCAATGATTCCTGCAGGTCCAGTAGTATTCGGTTCGCAACCTCGATTGCTAATCTAACATAGTTCACCTGCGGGTCTCCTCCCTGTGTAAGCCGATCGCACTGATCACTCAGCTGCTCAGGCGGGAAAGATTCCTCCTCATCTGTTTCATGCTCCCGCGCTGCAGGCTTTCCCAGCTTCTGGGCTTTTGTCTTATTCCTCGTCCCCATGTTCATAATATAGCGGTCCATATGCCCTCGCCGTATCAGCAGGTACGATGGTCCCGGAATTTATCCGGTTTGTATGGGGGATTTAGCTCGCTTTTCACCAACTAGCACGGAGCCGAGATTAGCTGCGTCCCTCCATGTCGGCGCCGGAACCGGAAGTCCTGCTCTGAGCTTTTAAAGTAAAATCCCTCGCCTGCGCCGTCCCGTTTACTGTTCGGCGCAGGCGCAATGAGTGAAGGACGCTCGCCTGCTGCCAGCTGTCATCACTTCCGGGGAGCTCTGCAACATATTCGACGCAGGCGCAGTGAGGGAGCAGGCGAGTGTCCTTCACTTACTGCGCCTGCGACGAATACTAAACGGGGCGGCGCAGGCTATTACTTTCAAAGCGCAGAGCAGAGATGTCCATCAAAGGAAAATGGGCGTGCCGAACGGTGAGGAGCAACACCTCAATAGCACCTAGAGGCTCATTTTCATATTTTAAAAGTTTGTTTTCTGGGCAAACGGCGGCATGTAGGCAGATAAAAGTTACACAGTTATGTACATCGCTAATGTCAGCCAGCTACATAACGAATTTTGTGATGACAGAAACCCTTTAATAGCTACATGTATTCCCCATGTAATAACAATTCTGGAGCATCTATTTGTATGATGACTATGCTGTGACATTCTTTATTTCTACAAGAAGTTATTAAAGAAATGCTAGAAGTCTTCAGTAATGGTACAGAGGGATGTGAGCCAGTTAGGGGGGAGGAGGGGGGTTCCTGCACAGTATGACAATGGCAGCCCTGACTGGAGTCATAGGACTAGATGCTCCAGAATTGCTATTACATGGGAAATGCATGTACAGATGCGTCCTCTCTTACCTGATCTCCAAACTGTAAGTGGTGTAAATTTTGTCCTGAGAGCAAAACAACATCATATCGCAAGATTGTAACTAAACTCTAAAAAGCTGCAGGGGGGGGGGGGGGGGGGGGGGGCAGCGCTTGGAAGAAATGGCCGCTTGAGCTCACAGCTCTCTCCAGCCACAACGAAAAAAGCAACTAAACCCCAGTAAACTAGAAAATATCGGACTTTTACTTCTCTCAGCCTCAGGAGTTAGCGCAGACGGGCGCTACCTCACCTGCCTCCTCTCTCACGTCTGAACCTGCTCCATTTATAGAAGATGATGCGACTCAGATTCCTACCAGAAGACACAGCGGATCGGAACCCCGGGCCTTCCCTACGCAATCGAGTACGCAGAGAAGTCCTCCATCAAACACGGAGGGTGAGTGTGCAGCACATGGCAGCAGCCATTTTGACGGCGCTAGCAAGCCGCGATCCTCTACCCTGCATACTGCCTCAGGTAAGCGAGAGTCATTAGAAGGAGACACCTCTGCTCTCCTAGTAACAAAAGCCGGCTGTATATTTGAAGACATGCCTGCTTTGGAACAGGCTGTAACAGAAATATCCCTCAAAAACATGCTGCAAGCTTTTAAACACTCTCTGCACTCATCGATGAGAGAAGTTGTTCAGCCGCTTAAAGCAGCAGTATCTGAAGTGGAGAACAGAGTTGAACACATAGAGACTAAAATGGGGGAACTGGTCTCCTCACATAATGAACTGATTGATGCACATTATAATCTAGAAGCGGAGGTCAAAACGATGCAATAAAAAATGGCCGACATTGACAGTTAAACTCAGAGGAGTCCATGAATCAATTTTACCAGCAGATATACCAACTTATCTGCAAGCCCTTATCAAACTTCTTCTGCCTCAATCACTGCCAGCGGATCTAGTCATAGACAGGATACACAGAATAGCTAAACCTGCATTCCTAGCCGAGTCAGTGCCAAGAGATGTGCTTGCAGGTGTGCATTTTTTTCATGTAAAAGAACGCTTACTCCAAGCAGCCAGAAAGCAAGTCCTGCTACCTGAGCCATACAGTAAAGTCACACTCTACTCAGATCTTTTGGCAGCCAGCGTAGAGAATTTCTACCGATCACTATTGCTTTGAAAGACAATAATATTTTCTATAGATGGGGCTTTCCCACACGCTTAATCATCAAATACAATAAGGATCTGCATGTGATCAAAAATCTCACAGAGGGTACTAAGCTCCTCCAGGATCTCAGGATCAAAGCATCTACTGAAATAAAGAGAAGACCCTCTCCTCAACACGCCGTACAAGATTGGCGTCGTGCACCGGATTGATGGAGTACATACCATAGTGCTCCCAAGCTCTTCGAGTATTGGTTGGAGGGAACCTGTTTCGAGTTCAAGTTGAACTTTCCCCTTACTTTCTTGGATGGAAACTGAGGACTTGGACTCAACCCATCCTTACTACCAGATAAGTTTTACTGAAATACTGTTTCTGCACTACAAGCTCTTATTCCAACTACAACTTCAAAATAGCAGAGACCTTTATTTTTATGTTTATTCTGTTTGCTTTATTTTTCTTTGTGTTATAGTAGTTGATAAGAGATCAGTGATAACCAGTATGAGATTAAGAGACCTATGGGAATACATTGTTGTGGGTTTGGAACCATTGGAAGTCCTCTGGTATCAACTTACCCTTCTGTATTAAAATGGTTCTGCAGATAACAGCTCTCAATGTCAATGGGCTGAATAGCCCACACAAACGGAAACAAATGTGGGCTGAGACAATGACCCAAAAAAGTGATGTCTTTTGTGCAGTAGAAACACATATTCTTCTTAAAGATGCACATCGCATTAGGAACCGAGGATTTCCGGAGGTGTTCCAGTCTCACTATTCTACTAAATCCAGGGGTGTTTTAATTGCGGTCAGAAATACTGTGGCGTTTAAGTTGATAGACCAATACAAGGATGATCAGGGTAGATTTGTAATCTTACTATGTTCCCTTAATAACATTGTATACACCATAGCTGTGATATATGCACCAAACAAACATCAGATACGCTTTTATACAAAAATGATGACCCGTATAAATAGGATGAAACAAGGCAAACTCCTTATATTAGGCAGATTTTAATTGTATAATAAACCCACAGCTTGACACGACAACACCCTCTAGATATACATCCACTAACTCACTGAGGACACTGATATGGCAAGAAAGTCTATACCATGTTTGGAGAACGTTACATGATTCGGAGAGGGATTACTCTTTTCATTCGGCATCACATAATAGCTACTCCAGAATTGATATCATACTAGCAGACAAAGACGTGCTTCTCCAAACTACCAAGGCATCTATAGGCACAATATCATGGTCAGATCATGCTCGAATTAACATTATACTGGAGGAAAGCTACAGAAACGCTCCAGCTTCAGTATGGAGTTGCAATTCAAATCTCTTAAATAACTCATCCTATAAAAAGATTATTGAGCAAGATGTTAAAACATATTTTGAGTTCAACCAAAATTCAGTTAACGATCCGTTCTGTCTTTGGAATGCACACAAGGCGGTTATCAGGGGCTCCTTTCTAAAATTAAACTACTTAGTGAAGAAACTAAGAACCCAAAAACTGAAATCTTTAACCCAGGAAATACAAAAACCTTGAATCCCAAAACAAAGCCCTGTAAACTAAAACTCTTCAGTTACAACTACACACCTTACGGTTACAACTAAGAGACCACTTACTAGCAGAATATAACAAACAACTATTTTACACCAAAGCACGCTCTTACTCACAAAACAACACAGCTGGGAAACTACTAGCTACTAGACTTAAACAACAAACTCAGAAGTCCCAAATTCCATATCTCATAGACCAACATACTATGACAAAAATTTTGCATCCCATTAAAATTGCAGAGCAATTCAGATGTTATTATTAATCCCTATATAACTTAAAATCGGATCCACTTACTACTCAACCCTCCTCATCTGACATCCAAACTTTTTTGCAAAAACTAAATCTCCCATCCCTCACAGATAAACAACTGGATACCCTAAATGAAGCCATTTCACTAACGGAGATAACATCAGCTATACACAATATACCATCAGGTAAATCACCATGACCAGATGGTCTAACAGGAGAATATTATGAAACGTTTACTCAGCTATTGGCAAAACACCTCCAAGTGATTTACCAACAAGCTATGATTAGTGGCTCATTTCCACAAGAAAATTAAGAAGCTTTAATAGTCACATTACTCAAACCAGGCAAAGATCCTGATAAGCCTCAAAATTTTAGGACAATATCTTTACTTAATGTAGACTTGAAAATCTATGTTAAGATATTATCTATGAGAATAGCCCCCTACTACTAAACCTCATACATGAAGACCAAGTAGGTTTTGTTAAGACTAGACAAGCATTTGACAACACCAGAAGAGTGCTGAATATATTGCATTATGTTAAGTCTTCTAAAATTCCATCTTTATTGGTATCCTTAGACGCAGAGAAGGCATTTGACCGCATTGGCTGGTCATACGACTTCTCAGTATTATCTCGCTTTGGATTTAAAGATGGAATACTGCAAGCTATTAGAGCCCTATATTCAGCACCCTCAGCCAGGGTACTAGCTAATGGAACCCTGTCAAATAAATTTGAAATCACAAATAGCACACGCCAAGGTTGTCCGCTTTCACCACTAATATTTGTTCTATTTATGGAACCGTTCGCTACCCATCTGAGGACTGATCCAGATGTGAAAGGGACTATATAGGACTCTTACCTTTGTCTGTGGCTTTGTTTCCTTAAAAATCGATCTTTTAAAATATGCAAATCACTTCACTACCAGCAAGTAGGGCATCTACTTGCTGGTAGCCGCCACAAAAAACCGCCTCCTCCTCCTGTTGATTGACAGGGCCAGCGAACGCTCTCCTCCTCCAGCTGGCCCTGTCATTCTGCGCAGGCGCTCTGAGAGAAGGAGGCTCGCCTCCTCAGCACTCCCTCAGTGCGCCTGCGCCGATGACGTCACTGAAAGAGAAGACGTCATCGGCGCATTATATACTGGCACTACTGGTGGAAATGGAGGAGCATTAAACACTGGAGCCAATATATATGACACTTTAGGGGGCATTATAATACAGGGCACAGTACAGGGCAGTTATAACTGCAGAGGGCATTAGAACTACATGGGGACCTGCAGGGGCGGCATTATAAATACTGAGGGCACTATGGTGAAATTACTTGGAAATATGCTCGTTATTGAAATAAGCTTGTTATTGAAGGAGACTGCTGCTATTACATGTAGTGATCTCCTTCATACTAATGGACAGGAGCAAACACTAATCCCATCGCCCCTCCCCATATAGAATAGGTTGGGAAAGGGTTAAATTACTCACAGTCCCAAAGATGTATTTTACACTTCTGATTGTAAAGTACATTTTTTATACCTTTTGCTATATTATTTTATTTACTGTCCTTTTGTGTTCATTGTGCCTACAGTCATATTTTTACTTTACAATTAGAATATAAAACCCAACAGATACATGTGGTTATTTTACTTACAATAACACCAGCAAAACAATCACACAAATCTAAGTACATTCTGTAGCATGGCAGAAATACTGTTTGTTAAAAAAAAAAAAAAAAAAACTTGCTTAAAAAAATTCTTGTGTAATGTCTTCTCACACAATAAAACTGTTAATTTACAGAATCTAATAACTTGCAACTTCCTCGGACTGTCAAATTTATAAAGTGAAATACAGTTGGAAAGTGAATGAAATGTCACTCTGGGCATTGACTCCAATGACTCTGGGCATTCATAGCAAGGAATTCAAGGTGTCACAGATAATGCCAATCTATGTTAGTCCCAACCTGAACCTATTCTGCCATCTGGATAAAATATCCTCTTTCAAGTTGCTGGGCAGAGCTCTTTGCCCGAATGCCATCAAAGTTCACAGTCTTGACCCAGGTCAAGTACATCGCATGGGGCACATGCTCTTGAAAGATTGCTTGTGCAAAACTATGCAGCTGTCCGTGACTTGCAGAAAACAATAACTTGGGCAGTTCTGGGGTGATGACAGTCAGAGGAATGTCAGGTACAGCTCTCCCAGAGAAAGCAAGGATGTCATTTCTGGGTAGGTCCTGCGTTGGCCGTGCTGGTGTACTAAACCTGTATAGAATTCCAGGAGATTTATAAGGTCTGAAATAAAGCCAAGGACTAAGCAGGAGTTGACTGATGGGATACTTAGGTTCTGGGATCATGTACTAACTGTACAACAATGCAACAATCACATTGATCATTTGTATAAAGTCCTTCCATTAGTGATAGAAAAGAAAGGCCGTGCCACTGGCATGTAACATTCTATATCACTAAAGATTTTCATGTTAGCCATGGAAGAGTAAACTGCAGACCTACTGTAATTCCATGATGTGGTCCTGGACTACAGCTGCACGATTGTAATTCATTGGGATTGGGAAATGTTGTAAATGAAGATGGTGCAATTGTTATTTTGTGCATTAAACCCATAATTAAAGTTTATTCAAATTAAACCCTGAATCAGGAGTAGTCAAGCATTTTTTCAAAAGGTCCACATACCTGGGTCTGCCACAGGGTGAAGGTCCGAACCACCCCCCCCCCAAAAAAAAAGGTTAAGGGGGGCAAAACCAGTGGCATGTAGTGCTCTGTGGAAAGTGTTTTGCTTTCTTTGTTTTTTCTAAAAATAAGCACCGCCTCAGGGACCCAAGACAATAAGGCCCCTTCCACGCAGGTGCAATGTGTGAGGTGAAAGCATTGCACCCACACTGAATCCGGACCCATTCACTTCAATGGGGCTGTGTAGATGAGCGGTGATTTTCAAGCATCACTTGTGTGAAAATCGCAGCATGTTCTATATTCTGCGTTTTTCACACAATGCAGGCCCCATAGAAATTAATGGGGATGCGTGAAAATCACAAGCATCCGCAAGCAAGTGCGGATGCGGTGTGATTTTCACGTATGGTTTCTAGGAGATGATCGCGATGAGCAACCCCATTAAAGTTAATTTACTGTATTATTTTCCTTTATAACATGGTTATAAGGGAAAATAATAGCATTCTTAATACAGAGCGCTTATTAAAATGTGGCTGGTTCGTGCAGCCAGCATCATCTTCTTTCAAGACCTACATAGTAACATAGTACATAAGGCTGAAAAAAGAAATTCGTCCATCCAGTTCGGCCTGTTATCCTGCAAGTTGATCCAGAGGAAGGCAAAAGAAAAATCCCTGTGAGGTAGAAGCCAATTTTCCCCACTTTAGGGGAATAAAAAATTCCTTCCCGACTCCAATCAGGCAATCAGAATAACTACCTGGATCAACGACCCCTCTCTAGTAGCTATAGCCTGTAATATTATTACGCTCCAGAAATACATCCAGGCCCCTCTTGAATTCCTTTATTGTACTCACCATCACCACCACCTCAGGCAGAGAGTTCCATAGTCTCACTGCTCTTACCGTAAAGAATCCTCTTCTATGTTTGTGTACAAACCTTCTTTCCTCCAGATGCAGAGGATGTCCCCTCGTCACAGTCACAGTCCTGGGGATAAATAGCTGATGGGATAGATCTCTGTACTGACCCCTAATATATTTATACATATTAATTAGATCTCCCCTCAGTCGTCTTTTTTCTAAAAAGACGACTATTTTTCCTTTTTGACTTTGGAAAATGAAAGGTGGAATCTGATTGGTTGCTATGGGCAACTAAGCCAGTTCTACTTAACACCAGTTTGATGAATCTCCCCCAATTAACTTTTTGTCCAAGTTCTGATAATCCCCATGCCAGTTTTAAATGATATACAGGGAGTGCAGAATTATTAGTCAAGTTGTATTTTTGAGGATTAATTTTATTATTGAACAACAACCATGTTCTCAATGGACCCACAAAACTCATTAATATCAAAGCTGAATATTTTTGGAAGTAGTTTTTAGTTTGTTTTTAGTTTTAGCTATTTTAGGGGGATATCTGTGTGTGCAGGTGACTATTACTGTGCATAATTATTAGGCAACTTAACAAAAAACAAATATATACCCATTTCAATTATTCATTTTTACCAGTAAAACCAATATAACATCTCAACATTCACAAATATACATTTCTGACATTCAAAAACAAAACAAAAACAAATCAGTGACCAATATAGCCACCTTTCTTTGCAAGGACACTCAAAAGCCTGCTATCCATGGATTATGTCAGTGTTTTGATCTGTTCACCATCAACATTGCATGCAGCAGCAACCACAGCCTCCCAGACACTGTTCAGAGAGGTGTACTGTTTTCCCTCCTTGTAAATCTCACATTTGATGATGGACCACAGGTTCTCAATGGGGTTCAGATCAGGTGAACAAGGAGGCCATGTCATTAGATTTTCTTCTTTTATACCCTTTCTTGCCAGCCACGCTGTGGAGTACTTGGACGCGTGTGATGGAGCATTGTCCTGCATGAAAATCATGTTTTTCTTGAAGGATGCAGACTTCTTCCTGTACCACTGCTTGAAGAAGGTGTCTTCCAGAAACTGGAAGTAGGACTGGGGGTTGAGCTTTGACTCCATCCTCAACCCGAAAAGGCCCCACAAGCTCATCTTTGATGATACCAGCCCAAACCAGTACTCCACCTCCACCTTGCTGGCGTCTGAGTCGGACTGGAGCTCTCTGCCCTTTACCAATCCAGCCACGGGCCCATCCATCTGGCCCATCAAGACTCACTCATTTCATCAGTCCATAAAACCTTAGAAAAATCAGTCTTGAGATATTTCTTGGCCCAGTCTTGACGTTTCAGCTTGTGTGTCTTGTTCAGTGGTGGTCGTCTTTCAGCCTTTCTTACCTTGGCCATGTCTCTGAGTATTGCACACCTTGTGCTTTTGGGCACTCCAGTGATGTTGCAGCTCTGAAATATGGCCAAACTGGTGGCAAGTGGCATCTTGGCAGCTGCACGCTTGACTTTTCTCAGTTCATGGGCAGTTATTTTGCGCCTTGGTTTTTCCACACGCTTCTTGCGACCCTGTTGACTATTTTGAATGAACCGCTTGATTGTTCGATGATCACGCTTCAGAAGCTTTGCAATTTTAAGAGTGCTGCATCCCTCTGCAAGATATCTCACTATTTTTGACTTTTCTGAGCCTGTCAAGTCCTTCTTTTGACCCATTTTGCCAAAGGAAAGGAAGTTGCCTAATAATTATGCACACCTGATATAGGGTGTTGATGTCATTAGACCACACCCCTTCTCATTACAGAGATGCACATCACCTAATATGCTTAATTGGTAGTAGGCTTTCGAGCCTATACAGCTTGGAGTAAGACAACATGCATAAAGAGGATGATGTGGTCAAAATACTAATTTGCCTAATAATTCTGTACTCCCTGTATGTCTGATGTGTCTTGAAATTTATCTGAGCCAATGCCACTGCTGGTATGCAGGCTGAAATTACCCCAGAACTGACACTGCAGACCTGACAGTGACTCTGGGATTTAAAATTTAAGTCTTTTTTGTTGGTTCCATTTTAGTTTTTAGTTTTTTTGCAGCGGAACCATTCAATGGGGCCAGAAAAAAGGGAAACAACTGTGTGCATACATCCATTCAGCAAAAAAATAGAACATGTCTTAACCTCCCTGGCGGTATGATTATGTCAGGAATTTTGTTCCAAAAGCGGTACCATTTTTTTGCATGGAAATTTGGTATTATGTATTGTAGGCCTGCAATTCTTCGTAATTACTTACTTAAACCTGACCAAAGAAGACTCTAGTAGACCTCTCATATGTGATAAAGTTTGAAAAAATAAAATCATGAGTTATAATCTAATAAATAATATAATTTTATTCAGTAATGTAATTAATAATGAAATTTGTCAAACAAAAGAAAATTCAGTAAACATCCTGGGTGTGGTAAATTTTGAAACATGGGACTGAACATAGACCAACGTCACAATCAGGGCAATGGAACCTGGTTTCCTTTCGGATTTTTTTTCCATTTCCATCTCGCTTTGAGCAGCAAACTACACACATCCTTGTAGGTGCTGCCTTTTTTGCGCTTGGCGGGATGTAATCCATAAAGTGACGACCAGTCAGCCTCTCTGGGTTTACAACGTCAACAGCGCGACGTCCAGATCTGTTCACGGCCACCGATGGCGTTTGGTAGTTCACAAAAATCTGCTCCGCCACCTTCCAGATGAAGTCAGAGTGAACAAGAGGCTTGTCACTCTTTCCTTTGTACAGTATATTGGCATTCCGCAGACATTGTTCCAGGAGATGCCTGAATATTTTTTTGTAGTATTTTTTTTGTTGCTTCCGCATTGCTGGATAGAATGTCATCGCCTGATCGGCTCTATCGACTCCTCCCATGGTTTTATTATAGTCGATCACAAGTTGTGGCTTTATGACATCTTTCCCACCTCTTGTGTAGACCGTGGTAGTGGAGGTGTTATGTACTGTACTCATTAGGCACACGTCTTTTTTGTCATGCCAACGCATTGCCATCATCTTTCCTTTCTGCCAGGCCACCATTTCTCCTGTTTTCAGTTTTTTCTTGGAAAACATACATGGCAGGCCACGTCGGTTGGCCCTAACGGTTCCATATCCGTCAGTCTTGTTTTTCAGTAGAAACTCGTACAGCTCAGGCGACGTGTAAAAGTTGTCTGTTGTCACACAATACCCCTTATTGAGCAATGGTTCAAGCAGTGAAAGGACTGATGACGTTGCCATCCCATAGCCGCTGTACCTGGGGCTGAATTGTGTTCCTTTGCCGGTGTATATGATGGAATTCCATATATAGCCAGTTGTAGACTCGCAGAGCATATAGGATTTTATTCCAAACCGCGCTCTCTTGGATGCGATGTATTGAATCCAGCTGAGGCGTCCTTTGTAAGCCATCAGACTTTCATCAATGCTGATGTCTCTGTCTGGCACATAGGCCTGCTGGAAATTTGTTATGATCATTTGGAATACTTCCCAGATCTTCTTCAGTTTTGGCGCTGGATGTGTGGCTTCGTCAAATTCCTCATTGGTGGTGAAGTGTAAATTCTTCATTATGAGGGAAAATCAGTACTTGGACATGATGGTGCCAAAAAATGGGGTTGCCAGCAATTTATTGGTAGTCCAGTACCATTTCTGCAGGGGTTTCCCCACCACCCCCTGAAGAAGTATTAGCCCCAGAAATTTCCATATGTCCTCCTTACTCACCGGTTCCCATTTTCTGGTTCTGGAAAACTTGCTGTGCAGAGTAGCTGCTCTTTGTAGCGGTTTGTCTCCGTGACAATCTTTTCAATGACGTCATCAGTCAGAAATAATTTTAGGTACGCCAAAGGATCATTGTGATCAACTTCTACCTTCATCCCAGGCGATCCTGTAAACGGGAATCTTGGCGGTGGAACTGCATCCATACCGCAATCAATAGGGCACCAAGAGCGCACCTCACTGAGCTCAAGTGCAGATTCGTCGCTGTCGCCACTTCTCTGGTCAGGTTCAGAGTCTGATGATGAATCTTTCCACGAATCGCTATCGCTGTCGCTCAATTCTGCGAGGGGCTCTGTGTCGCTGTCACTTATCTGATCCAAACCCGCTTTGGTGATGCTAAAGTGACGCTTTGATGCCATGGTAAAAAATATATATTTTTTTTATATATTTTTTTTGGCTTAGAAAAAACAGCCAGGGCAGTCAGGGCAGTGTAGAATGATCAGATCAAATCTGTCAAATCTGAGGTGATAGTGTAATCTGACAGGATTGTATCACCTAACTTTATGTGTGTGTGTTTGACTTCTATACAATGAGCGCTGCGGCTCACAGAGGCGGAACCAGGAAGAGAGATGAGACATCCGCCGGGGCTCTCACCGGTGATCACAGCGGGGAACATCGCTGGATCGCCGGGATTAGGTATGCACACCCGCGGCTCCCTCTGCAATCTACCTGCTTCTGGCAGCGAAAATTAACCCCGAGTCACGCTCGGGAATACCGTCAGGGAGGTTAATATTTTCCGCATTATGGACAAGCATAGGACTGTTGTATAATGGGGCAGCCATTCCGTTCCACAACCTGTGTCCATGTTTTGCAGATCCGCAATTTGCGCACCGCAAAACAACAGTGGTGTCCAGGACTTGTCCAGATTTACTTTCCATCATTATTTTTTTTAAATGGAGAGCAATATCCTTGTCTGACCAGAAAGGGATTCTGGTGAATCCTCCACCAATAGAAAGTCTTCTAGGTAGGGTATGAAAATAATCCTCTGTTCTTATATGAGCTGCCATCTAATGTTAAATAATATGTGATCTATGTATTAATTGGTATTTAATGTAAAGGATTATTTACACTACACACCGACACCATCTATGGTAATACACAAGGGCGATGAGGTCTGTATGGGGACTAGGGCTGAACGATATTGTAAATTTTGTGTGATTGCGATTAGGGCCCTAAAAATTGTGATAACGCTATGCTATGTGATATTTTAAGGGAAATGTGCTAGAGGTCTATTTGCACTGTTGTGGAGGGGATCTGTGGATAGCACTGTTATGGGGGATCTGTGGATGACACTGTTATGGAGGGGATCTGTAGATGACACACTGTTATGGAGGGGATCTGTGGATGACACACTTATGGAGGGGATCTGTGGATGACACACTTATGGAGGGGATCTGTGGATGACACACTTATGGAGGGGATCTGTGGATGACACACTGTTATGGAGGGGATCTGTGGATGACACACTGTTATGGAGGGGATCTGTGGATGACACACTTATGGAGGGGATCTGTGGATGACACACTTATGGAGGGGATCTGTGGATGACACACTTATGGAGGGGATCTGTGGATGACACACTGTTATTGAGGGGATCTGTGGATGACACACTGTTATGGAGGGGATCTGTGGATGACACACTTATGGAGGGGATCTGTGGATGACACACTGTTATGGAGGGGATCTGTGGATGACACACTGTTATGGAGGGGATCTGTGGATGACACACTGTTATGGAGGGGATCTGTGGATGACACTGTTATGGAGGGGATCTGTGGATGACACTGTTATTGAGGGGATCTGTGGATGACACACTTATTGAGGGGATCTGTGGATAACACACTGTTATTGAGGGGATCTGTGGATGACACACTGTTATTGAGGGGATCTGTGGATGACACACTGTTATTGAGGGGATCTGTGGATGACACACTGTTATGGAGGGGATCTGTGGATGACACACTGTTATGGAGGGGATCTGTGGATGACACACTGTTATGGAGGGGATCTGTGGATGACACTGTTATGGAGAAGATCTGTGGATGACACTGTTACGGAGGGGATCTGTGGATGACACACTGTTACGGAGGGGATCTGTGGATGGCACTGTTACGGAGGGGATCTGTGGATGGCACTGTTACGGAGGGGATCTGTGGATGGCACTGTTATGATGATCTGTGGATAGCACTGTTATGATGATCTGTGGATGGCACTGTTATGAGGATCTGTGCATGGCACTGTTATGAGGATCTGTGCATGGCACTGTTATGAGGATCTGTGGATGGCACTGTTATGAGGATCTGTGGATGGCACTGTTATGAGGATCTGTGGATGGCACTGTTATGAGGATCTGTGGATGGCCCTGCTATGGGGATCTGTGGATGACAATGCTATGGGGATCTGTGGATGACAATGCTATGGGGATCTGTGGATGACAATGCTATGGGGATCTGTGGATGTCACTGTTATGGGGATCTGTGGTTGGCACCGTTATGGGGACCTGTGGTTGGCACCGTTATGGGGGATCTATGGATGATGCACTGTTATGGGGGATGTGTGCTATGACACATAGGGCCATGGGGGGGGGGGGGGCAGCATAAGATGATATGTGTGCGGATGACACACATATAGCATATTATGCTGGTCCCCCTCATGGCCCTATGTATCACAGCATTACTTTATTAATGTCCCCTCATGTGTCCTAAACCGCGCACATAACTGTCTTTGTATGCAAAGTCTTTCTTTACTGCTGAAACAATCTGTCTCCTATTGAAACTCCTATTGATAAAATCCCCAACCTCTGTACTCACTATGAATGCACTACAACGAGCGGGCCGGCCGGCGCATGACTAACGTCACTCAGTCAGTCACGCTCCTCCCACTTCATTAATAAAGCAGGAGTGTGACTGATTGAAGTCATACGCCGGCCGGGCCGCTCGTTGCAGTGCATTCATAGTGATGTACTCACTATGAATGCACTGCAACGAGCGGGCGGTCGGCGCATGACTTCAGTCTGGTGATTTTATCAATAGGAGTTTCAATAGGAGAGAGATTGTTTCAGCAGTAAAAAAACACTTTGCATACAAAGACAATTATGTGCATGGGGCCCGCCGCAACTTGCCTCCAGCCCTTCCCTGCACTGTAACTGATGTATCGCCGGCAGCACTGTGCAGAATAGAGGCCGGTGATACATCAGTGTCAGCGACATAAAAAGTCAACCATCGCTTTATGAGATGCATAGTGTGTCTTATAAAGCGAAAAATAATCACAGCATTTTTGGATCGGCCAAATGGCCATATCGCAATCGGCGATTATCGCGATACGATTGCTTTGGTGATATATAGTGCAGGCCTAATGGGGACTTCAAGATCTACGGTATATTTGAAGTTTCCATATATGACAATGTAACATCAAATACATGTGTAGGACAAGCCTAGATCTATGCTATAAATGACTGACAGAGAGACAAGTGGGTCGACATATTCTTGCTCTCACTCTGTTGGGGATTGCTGCTGAAGATGGAAGACACATATGGAACCTAAGGAGGTATCTTGTAGATCCAGGCCTTGTTTAGGGGCTTCAAGAAGCTGATTATGGTTCTGAACGTCCCCTTTGGTTTTTGCACAAAAATTTAAAGGCCCCTCCCTCCATCACCAGAGTTTTCTCGATCACCACACCAGGATAGATGCAAATCTATTTATTTATTTATTTTTACATGCAATCCATCACAAAAAAACAAACAAAAAAAACGGGAGGGAATAAGGAGGGTACTGTCGTGTCGGACTCCTGAAAAAACCATTTACTGGTAGGTCTAAATCCTACTTTCCAGGACGTCCTTGATGACAGCACCACATGGAGCAATACCAGATCAACTTTTTTATGGCGGGACTATGGCCTTGAGGACTTTCTGTCCAAAAGCCAAATCACTAATGGCAGCAAGGTCCAATCTATAATGTCTGCAAAAAGTACTAACACTGGACCAGGTTGCTGCTCTGCAGATCTGTTCAATTGAGGCATTTGCCTTTCCCACCCAAGAAGCCGCCATTGCACTGGTAGAATAGGCCGTAACTTTTAAGGGAAAACCCATTTCCCGAGAAGAATAGGCATGAAGAATCTAAGCTTTTATCTATCTTGCAATTGTGGTTTTTGATGCTCGTTCTACTTTATTATTCCCTGAAAACTGTAGAAATAAGTCTTTTCTAAAGGGGTACGTAGCGTCCAAGTATTCCAGGACTGAACATCTGACATAGAGAGTATGAAATCTTCATATTTTTTAATCATTTTTTTCAGATTTTTTGAATCTGTACAATATGAAGGAATAATTATTTCCTGATAACGATGATATGCCGACAATACTTTTGGGACAAAATCTGGACCAAGCTTAAAAATCGTTCTATCTTCCAGGATTTTCAAATATAGGCTCTATCTATCAGAGAACCATATCTCTCCTACTCTTCTTGCCTAGTTTATAGCTACTAAAAAAGCCATTTTCATAGACAACATTTTTATGCTACACTCCTTAAGAAGTTCAAGAGGAGGATTACATAGGCAATTTAGAACAGACTGTAAATCTCAGGGCAGAACAGTCGATTTAAGGACTCCATCCTGAATCTCTTGTATTTTACCCTCTGGTTCAAGAATTCTAGATTTAGAATGGATCAGAATGTGCCATTGGGTTTCTTTATCAGGAATACGCTTGAATAGTGACATGAAAAATTTTCTTCTGGGGGTACCGGCCTGATGGCATGGAGAAAAAACTGCTCGTTGAGATCTTCTCTGACAGCTAAATTCCGATCTGGCTGTCTGAAACTGGTCAAGATTAATTTTTGGGGTGCGGAGCCTGAAAATTCTATTCTGTAGCCTCTCTTTATTATCCTGAGGATCCAAGGGTTGTCTGTGATTTATTTCCACTGTGGGAGAAAGAACTTTATTCTCCCCCTTCCCCCACAGGAAGACAGTCATTGCTTATTTTGGGATGGACTTGGATTAAAGAGAAAGCCCCTCCCTTTCTTACCTTTGGGAAAACAACAGCTCATCTTGCCCTTCCTTCGATATGTTGATGACTGGTAATGAAACCCTGGTTTCCGAAAGGACTGAGTCTTTCTAGATTTCTCTTCTGGAAACCCCTTCTTATTTGTAGCCTTTTCCAAAATGGCATCCAGGACAAGTTCAAATACGTAACAGCCAGAAAAGGGGATGATAAACAGTTTGTTTTTAGAAGGGATGTCACCAGACCAGGTTTTAAACCACAAGGCTCGTCTGATGGAGTTAGACAGTACACTGCCTCTTGCTGCGAACCTGATTGACTCTGCAGAGGCATCTGCAACAAATGCTGTAGCCATTTTCAAAAGTGGTGTTGATTCTAAAATTTCCTCTCAGGAAGTTTTCATCTTTAGGTGCTCTTCTAATTGGATTAACCATAAAAATAAAGATCTGGCGACAGACGTGGCAGTAATGTAAGTAATGATGAGGGTAGAAGAAGTTTACCAAGACTTTAAGAGACTGACCATTTTTCGGTCCATGGCCTCTTTTAGCTGAGAAGAATCCTCAAACGGTAAGGTAGTCAATTTTGGGGGTTTCCCATAATTTAGTGTCTTCAGGATTAAATGCCAGGCGATTCTTAAATTCGCGAGAGGCATGAAGTCTCTATTCTGTCTCTTCCCACTCTTCAATGACAAGCGATTTAAGATTCTCATATACAGGAAAAAGGTGTCTTTTCGCTTTTAGCCCGCCAAACATTTCATCCTGTATAAAGCAGGTTTGTAAAAACTCTTCTACCTCCATAGTTTGACAAACCACACAAATAAGAGAGTTCAGATCTTCTGAGGAAAATAACTTTTTATCTTCCTCCATAGAGCATGAGGGAACATTATCTTCCTCATCATCTTCTAACTCTCCCTCAGACCTTAATTAGTACGAAGTTTCCTGATCTGAGTCTGAATCCATGTCTGCTCTTGGTCTCTTTTGTTGGCCCTGAGAGATGGATGGCTGAGGAATCATTTTAGCTACTTAAGACTGAACGTAGTCTTTAACTAACTTCTTAATCTCTGCCAAAAAGGAGGACTGCTCTTCCCTCAGTTTATCTATGCAGCTACTACAAAGTTGCGTGGAATGGGAGTCAGGCACATCTCTTCTTTTTAGGCTCTGTGGGCGTCTAATAAACCGCCTCTTTATCATTCTAAAAATTATGAGGTGCTTGCGGCCTGCTGCAGTGGTGAAGCCCAGCAGTAACATAGTACATAAGGCCGTAAAAGGACATTTGTCCATCCAGTTCGGCCTGTCATCCTGCAAGTTGATCCAGAGGAAGGCATAAAAAAATTCCTTTCCGACTCCAATCAGGCAATCAGTATAACTCCCTGGATCAACGACCCCTCTCCAGTAGCAATAGCCTGTTATCCTGTAATATTATTACGCTCCAGAAATACATCCAGGCCCCTTTTGAATTCCTTTATTGTACTCACCATCACAACCTCCTCAGGCAGAGAGTTCCATAGTCTCACTGCTCTTACCATAAAGAATCCTCTTCTATGTTTGTGTACAAACCTTCTTTCCTCCAGACGCAGAGGATGTCCCCTCGTCAATCACAGTCCTGGGGATAAATAGATCATGGGATAAATCTCTGTACTGACCCCTGATATATTTATACATAGTAATTAGATCTCCCCTCAGTTGTCTCTTTTGTAAAGTGAATAACCCTAATTTGTATAATCTTTCAGGGTACTGTAGTTGCGCCATTCCAGTTATTACTTTAGTTGCCCTCCTCTGGACCCTCTCCAGTTCTGCTATGTCTGCCTTGTTTACAGGAGCCCAGAACTGTACACAGTACTCTATGTGAGGTTAGTGATATCAAAAACTGCGGCCCCAGATCAGAAAGATGCTGCCGCCACATGGCCCGTCATGGCGCTACCCAGAGCACTGGAGCGCTGCCGCCGGGATGAGGAACAATGCAGAGCCCAACCTTAGGGAAACAGCTTCTGCACCAGACCTGGAGCCAACACAGGGAACTGGTAAGGCCAGGGGACCTCAACCACGACGGGTGCTAGCTGAGACCCAACATAAGGGAAGAAGGAGAGGCTAAACCCCTGATGCTCCCCAAGGCTATTCCATAGGTCCATCTTCATTCCCCAACAGGGAACCTCTCTGTTGCTGCTGACTTGTAAGGGACAGGAAGAACACTGGTGATAGAGGGAGGGGCATTTTAACCTCTCTGTGCTTCCTGTACCTTAGAGGTCAATGTGGTGCTGTCATGGAGTACTTCCTGGAAAAATCTATGGGGTTTTGAATAGGGTTGAGGAAAGGATTTTTTATCATCCAAAGCCTTGGCTAGCAAGTCGTCCAAATTTGTTCCAAAAAGAGAATTCCAACTGAATTTTTGCTACCATTTCTCCTATGTCTTTAACCAGATGGTCCTTTGTGCCTAGTTGGCTGAAGCTGAAGCTCTGGATGCCAGCCTGTCCGCATCTGTAATAAACTCTATTGCCTTTTTGACGGTTGTTAATGAAGTTAAAACTTCCTCACTAGGAATGTTACTATTTAGCTGGGATTCTAATCTAACCAGCCAAGCATAGTCCTGGAGGTGTAAGTTGCTGGAATACTGGGTTTTAAAAGATGCTGTTGCTGCTTCCCATGACTTTTATAAGAAAACTATCTGCTTTGCAATCCATAAGTCCCATATGCTCATATGGGAAGGAGTTTTTTTTTTCATAATACCTTGGCTAGAGAGACAGTTAATTTTGGGGATCTATCCCATGTTGAAGTCTCAGTTTCCTCAAAGGGTTACTTACGCTTTATAGCCCAAGAAACATATAGTATGACTTTTTCCCTGGGGCTGGGTGTTTCCATTCCTTTTTAATGGAATCTTGAATAGCTTAATGTATTAGAAACACACAGCATTTTGACACCCTGAGTTCTGCAAATAGGGAATATTCAACCAATCTACAGTCGTGGCCAAAAGTTTTGAGAATGACACAAATATTAGTTTTCACTAAGTTTGCTGCTAAACTGCTTTTAGATCTTTGTTTCAGTTTTTTCTGTGATGTAGTGAAATATAATTACATGCACTTCATACGTTTCAAAGGCTTTTATCGACAATTACATGACATTTATGCAAAGAGTCAGTATTTGCAGTGTTGGCCCTTCTTTTTAAGGACCTCTGCAATTCGACTGGGCAAGCTCTCAATCAGCCAATTCCTGACTGATAGAAACCCAATCTTTCATAATCACTTCTTGGAGTTTGTCAGAATTAGTGGGTTTTTGTTTGTCCACCCGCCTCTTGAGGATTGACCACAAGTTCTCAATGGGATTAAGATCTAGGGAGTTTCCAGGCCATGGACCCAAAATGTCAACGTTTTGGTCCCCGAGCCACTTAGTTATCATTTTTGCCTTATGGCACGGTGCTCCATCGTGCTGGAAAATGCATTGTGATTCACCAAACTGTTGTTGGATTGTTGAAAGAAGTTGCTGTTGGAGGGTGTTTTGGTACCATTCTTTATTCATGGCTGTGTTTTTGGGCAAAATTGTGAGTAAGCCCACTCCCTTGGATGAGAAGCAACCCCACATATGAATGGTCTCAGGATGCTTTACTGTTGGCATGACACAGGACTGATGGTAGCGCTCACCTTTTCTTCTCGGACAAGCCTTTTTCCTGATGCCCCAAACAATCAGAAAGAGGCCAGTGCTCCAGACTAAAAAAAATACCTGGTAGCCATTGGCTCCTGAACTGAAAAATTTTGGAGCCAAATCAAATTTTTAGTCGCCAAATCGAAAACAAATCAAAATTTTGGTATTGTGACAACGCTACTCCGATCAGATCGGCATAGGGTTGTTTTGATACCAAAATTTTGATTCGCTTTCATCACCATAAAAAGGATTGCAATACTCAAAACCGCGCAAAAAAAAACAAAAAACGACAACACCAAAAAAAGCAGCGTGCATTTCGCATTTTATGAAATGTTCGGCCCATAATAGAACAGTCCTATCCTATTTTTTGGGGTGACAAGGTGACTAAAAAATGGTGAATGCTCACCGCATAGGAGATATTTTTTAATAATTTAATAGTTTGGACAGCGCTATGTAATATGTTTATTTATTCTTTATATATTTTATATGTAAAATTGGGAAAGGGGGGATTTAAACTTAATATTTTAGGGTACTTTCACACTAGTGTTTTTCTTTTCCGGCATACAGTTCCGTCCTAGGGGCTCAATATCGGAAAAGAACTGATCAGGCATATCACCATCCATTCTGAATAGAGAGAAATCCGTTCAGGATGCATCAGGATGTCTTCAGTTCGGTCATTTTGACTGATCAGGCAAAAGATAAAACCGCAGCATGCTACAGTTATATCTCCGGTGAAAAAAAACCTGAAGATTTGCCCGAATGCCGGATCCGGCATTTTTTCCTATAGGAATGTATTAGTGCCTGATCTGGCATTCAAAATACCGGAATGCACCCGCACTAAATCCGGACCCATTCACTTCAATGGGGCTGTGCACACGAGGGGTGATTTTCACACATCACTTGTGCGTTGCGTGAAAATCGCAGCATGCTCTATGTTGTGCGTTTTTCACGCAACGCAGGCCCCATAGAAGCTAATGGGGCTGCGTGAAAGTCACAAGCATCCTCAAGCAAGTGTGGATGCGGTGCGATTTTCACTCATGGTTGCTAGGATGAAAGTCTACAGGCAGTGCAGAATTATTAGGCAAATGAGTATTTTGACCACATCATCCTCTTTATGCATGTTGTCTTACTCCAAGCTGTATCGGCTCGAAAGCCTACTACCAATTAAGCATATTAGATGATGTGCATCTCTGTAATGAGAAGGGGTGTGGGTCTAATGACATCAACACCCTATATCAGGTGTGCATAATTATTAGGCAACTTCCTTTCCTTTGGCAAAATGGGTCAAAAGAAGGACTTGACAGGCTCAGAAAAGTCAAAAATAGTGAGATATCTTGCAGAGGGATGCAGCACTCTTAAAATTGCAAAGCTTCTGAAGCGGGATCATCGAACAAACAAGCGTTTCATTCAAAATAGTCAACAGGGTCGCAAGAAGCGTGTGGAAAAACCAAGGCGCAAAATAACTGCCCATGAACTGAGAAAAGTCAAGCTTGCAGCTGCCAAGATGCCACTTGCCACCAGTTTGGCCATATTTCAGAGCTGCAACATCACTGGAGTGCCCAAAAGCACAAGGTGTGCAATACTCAGAGACATGGCCAAGGTAAGAAAGGCTAAAAGACGACCACCACTGAACAAGACACACAAGCTGAAACGTCAAGACTGGGCCAAGAAATATCTCAAGACTGATTTTTCTAAGGTTTTATGGACTGATGAAATGAGTGAGTCTTGATGGGCCAGATGGATGGGCCCGTGGCTGGATTGGTAAAGGGCAGAGAGCTCTAGTCCGACTCAGACGCCAGCAAGGTGGAGGTGGAGTACTGGTTTGGGCTGGTATCATCAAAGATGAGCTTGTGGGGCCTTTTCGGGTTGAGGATGGAGTCAAGCTCAACTCCCAGTCCTACTGCCAGTTTCTGGAAGACATCTTCTTCAAGCAGTGGTACAGGAAGAAGTCTGCATCCTTCAAGAAAAACATGATTTTCATGCAGGACAATGCTCAATCACAAGCGTCCAAGTACTCCACAGCGTGGCTGGCAAGAAAGGGTATAAAAGAAGAAAATCTAATGACATGGCCTCCTTGTTCACCTGATCTGAACCCCATTGAGAACATGTGGTCCATCATCAAATGTGAGATTTACAAGGAGGGAAAACAGTACACCTCTCTGAACAGTGTCTGGGAGGCTGTGGTTGCTGCTGCACGCAATGTTGATGGTGGACAGATCAAAACACTGACAGAATCCATGGATGGCAGGCTTTTGAGTGTCCTTGCAAAGAAAGGTGGCTATATTGGTCACTGATTTGTTTTTGTTGTTTTTGAATGTCAGAAATGTATATTTGTGAATGTTGAGATGTTATACTGGTTTCACTGGTAAAAATAAATAATTGAAATGGGTATATATTTGTTTTTTGTTAAGTTGCCTAATAATTATGCACAGTAATAGTCACCTGCACACACAGATATCCCCCTAAAATAGCTAAAACTAAAAACAAACTAAAAACTACTTCCAAAAATATTCAGCTTTGATATTAATGAGTTTTGTGGGTTCATTGAGAACATGGTTGTTGTTCAATAATAAAATTAATCCTCAAAAATACAACTTGCCTAATAATTCTTCACTCCCTGTATTCACTGTATTATTTTCCCTTAGAACATGGTTCTAAGGGAAAATAATAGCATTCTTTAATACAGAATGCATAGTAGAAGGTCAATATAAGAAATATTGGTGGCGCAGTGCGCACCCCCCCAACACCCCAGTATAATAAACATTGGTGGCGCAGTGTGCCCCCCTCAATATAATAAACATTGGTGGCACAGTGCGCACCCCCCCAACACCCCAGTATAATAAACATTGGTGGCGCAGTGTGCCCCCCTCAATATAATAAACATTGGTGGCACAGTGCGCACCCCCCAACACCCCAGTATAATAAACATTGGGGGGCGCAGTGTACCCCCCTCAATATAATAAACATTGGTGGTGCAGTGTGCACCCCCCCCCCAACACCCCAGTATGATAAACATTGGTGGTGCAGTGTGCCCCCCCCCTCAATATAATGAACATTGGTGGCGCAGTGGGCAGTGCCAATGAGGGTTAAGAAAAAGGTAAAAATTAACTCACCTCCTCCAATTGATCGTCTCCTGTTCTTTCTTCAGGACCTGTCAAAGGACCTGTGGTGACATCACTGTGCTCGTCACATGATACATCACCATGGTAATGGACCATGTGATGAGCTCAGTGACATCACCACAGGTCCTGAAGAAAGAACAGGAGACCGGCAGCTACGCGATCAACTGGAGGAGGTAAGTTAATTTTTTTAAATTATTTTTTAACCCTCATTGGCACTTCCCACTGTGCCACCAATGTTTCTTATACTGGGGTGTTGGGGGGGGGCACACTGTGCCACCAATGTTTCTTATACTGGGGTGGGCACACTGTGCCACCAATGTTTCTTATGCTGGGGTGTTGGGGGGGCACACTGTGCCACTAATGTTTCTTATACTGGGGTGTTGGGGGGGCACACTGTGCCACCAATGTTTCTTATACTGGGGTGTTGGGGGGGCACACTGTGCCACCAATGTTTCTTATACTGGGGTGTTGGGGGGGGGCACACTGTGCCACCAATGTTTCTTATACTGGGGTGTTGGGGGGGCACACTGTACAGGGAGTCTAAGAAAGAATCGAATGAGTCACTAAGTCGGATCTTTAGTTCTTTTCACCTGTGACTCATTTGATTCTTTCTCCCTGTACTTGTCAGTGACTCAGAGCTGCCTTGCCTGAGCTCTGATTGGTTGGTGGGCGGGGAGGGGAGGGGCTGGCAGAAGCAGCTTCCACTCTAGGATCAGATTACACTCCTCCCGAGCCCCTCCCCTCCCTGCTGCCAGCGTCTCTGTGTGCTGTGACAGAGCTGACTGAGACTGAGAAGAACATCGGCAGCGGTGGGCAGAGAACTATCAGCTCCTGTGCCCGTCGCTGTTCTACTGCAGAGCTGCCGCGGAGGGTCTAGTCGCAAATGGCGACAAGACTAAAAAGTCTTGTCGCCATTTGTAAATTCTAAGTCGTATTGGCGACCATTTTGGTCGCCATCTGGAGCCCTGAAAGAGGCTTCATCGGAGAATATGACTTTGCCCCAGTCCTCAGCAGTCCATTCACCATATTTTCTGCAGAAGATCAATCTGTCCCTTTTTTACTCAAGAATCAGCATCCTCACCAGACCCTGGAAAAGACTCATTATCCATCACTAGTTCCTCTTCCTAGTCAGAATCCAATATAGGAGGTGGGATTGCTTTTGTACTTCGGTTTTTGTAAGGGTTTTTATCTCTTCAAAGAGAGACTGACTCTTCTGAGACCACCTTTTGAATACACATTTGCCGCTACTTTTTAGTGTATTCCATACCAATCCTTCATAAATTACTTTATCTATAGATATACTTAGACATATATTGATGTAGACATGTATATTTATAGTTGACCCCATTACCACTATCCAATTTGCTTTGTGTTTTCCATTTTGATTTACCTTACAGTATTACCACCTCTTTTTTTTACTTTTATACTTCCTTATTCCATTGGTTTCAATATTTATTTTATTTATTATTTTATAACTTTTTTCCATTCTCTCAAATTACCTTCTCCATTACTATTTCATCCTCCATTAATTTTTCTTTATTTTTATTATTTTCTTTTTACCCCATCTTTTTCATCTTCTTCATTATTTTAAATGTTTCCCATTTCTTCAATTCTATTTTGTCCTCAATTTTCCAAACATCCACTTTTTACAACATTTTTCTCCCCACTTTTTACAACATTTTTCTTATTTGTTTTCCCTATTTTTCCTATTATTTCCCCATCTATCTATTATCTTATATCACATACTATTCCCATGGTCTACCACTTGAAGGCAACACCTCACATAGATCTTCATCTCCCATTGCCAGCACCATACGGTACATCTCCACAATAAAGTGCATGCTGGCGTCGCTAGCATCGTTGTGGCAAAAAAACACTTTTAATGTGCATGCAAATGAGTCTGTGAAGGTGCCCAGGGGTGGCGTTACAACGGCCGATGCCCGGGCCCCTGAGTCATTTTCATACGAAGGCACTCCCCCTCCGCCGCGTCTGCCCGCCCTTAGTCTCTGTTCTAACCTCCCTCCTCCCGTCTGTAATCCCGCGCATGCTCACTCTAAACTGCGATGCCCCGGCCAGACAGTGCTCATTCAATGCGCACACGCCGATATCGCGTTCATCGGCGCATGCGCGGGATTACAGACGGGAGGAGGGAGGTCAGAACAGAGACTAAGGGCAGGCAGACACGGAGGAGGGGGAGTGCCTTCGTATGAAAATGACCCAGGGGCCTGGGCACCGGCCATTGTAACTCCGCCCCTGGGCACCTTTACAGACTCATTTGAATTCGGATTAAAAGTGTATTTCTCCACAACAATGATAGCAAGGAACAAACGGTAAGCACCGTTTTAATAGAGGGGATGCCGTGGACATAACACTGTTATTAGGTTAATAGGGTGAATCTGCGTGAAAGACTCCCTTTAAAGCATTTAGTTTAGATAACATGTTTCATAAAGCCTGCTACATCCGTATGCCATATACTATTATATGCATATACACACACATATATATCATACACATACAATACTCCTCACTACCCATACACATATCTCCCCTCCCCCTTTTCCTTCCTACACTCCTCGGTGTGCTTTTCCACTATACATTCACTATAGAAGTAAAAAAAGTTATGGCTCTTGGTATGAGATGGTAAAAATGTCTTGTAGGTGTTAAATTAAAATAGTATTGTATGTAATATTATTTAATCATTTCAGACCTCATCACACATTTCACTTATCAATAAAGATGCTTTTCAATGATTTTTATCACATGCTCTACTGTAGAGTCTACAGTATGGTACACTTAGTCACCTGGAAGTTGTGTTGTGGTCAGCTCTTCCTTGTGCTCCTCAAAACCCGTGATGGATATTGCCATGGCAATAGTTGCAGCTGCAATGGTTATCACTTGGCCAGGAAGTACAGTGGCTGCCAATTAATAAAACAAATAAAATAAATGTAAAAGTCCCACAAGATGGTTACCTCAGTCAACACTTTATGTTGCCATTAGGCTATAATAAATTCACCTATGAAATAAAATTTAATTAAATTCTTAATAAAGTTAAATATACCTGTCCCATATCTCTGAGTGGTTTTATTGAGTGTAAAAAAAGATTTTATATATATGTAAATTAGCCTGGTAAGGAGCCCAAGGGGCTGCACTAACTGTTCTGGAGCCCAGCCACACCCCCCTGTGGAGCCCAGCACCGCCTGTATCCAGGAATCTCTTCCTTGCTCACAAAGTCAGATCGCCGTAATCTCGCAGTGCGCGAGCTCACGCATGCGCAGTTCCTTTCCTGAGGTTGATGCCAGCACAGGGAAGAAACAGTATGCTGGAACTGGGCATGCGCGAGCTTGTGCATTGCGAGATTACGGCGATGTGACTTTGTGAGCAGGGGAGATTCCTGGATACAGGCGGTGCTGGGCTCCTTCACAAGGGGGCGTGGCTGGGCTCCAGAACGGTTAGTGCAGCCCTTGGGGTCCTTACCAGGCTGATTTACATATATATAAAATCATTTTTTACACTCAATAAAAACACTCAGAGATATGGGACAGGTATACTGCAGACATTCTAGCGGCGATCTAGCCGTGCATGTCCGCATTTCTATAGGGTAAAAAAAAGGTGACAGAATCCCTTTAAGGGTGAAGGGTCTCTGTACTCAGCCACTCATGTCACCACGGCAGGAAGAAGAGGAGAACTGGATCCTAGGAGCAGCAGCGGCATCCAGAGCAGGACAGATACATTTTTATTTTTTTCTCTGAGCATGGGGTTCTGATCTGTATGGGGGCACTTATTCATATTGCGGATCTTATCTGAGGTCTGGGGGCCATTCAAATGGGAGTCTGATCTGAGGTTTAAATGAGGGGGGGTCTAATCTGAGGTCTATTGAAAAAAAAATTCTTACTCTAAAACATAGGTGCGTCTTTTGGGCAAGTGCATCTTATAGGATGAAATACGGTAATTTTTATTTAGCAAAACTGCAAACATTTCTATTATGCTGTGTAAATGACAAAATATACTATTTAAATTATACTGCAAAAATATATTATTTTAATTAGGGCTGCAACAATTAATCGATGTAATCGATTATATTCGATAACTGGATTCGTTGTCGACGAATCCAGTTATCGAATAATCGCCGATTCGTTGCTATTCGGTCGGGCGGGCGCTGCATCTTTATTTTACCTTTTTACAATGACGCTCCTGTAACAGCCAGGCAGAGCGGACGGCGGCGTAACGTCACTCACTCACGTGACACGCCTGCTCCGCCTCCTTCATTCATGAAGTGGGCGGAGCAGGTGCGTCACGTGATTGAGTGACGTTACGCCGCCGTCCGCTCTGCCTGGCTGTTACAGGAGCGGGAGCGTCATTGTAAAAAGGTAAAATAAAGATGCAAGCATCGGGGCCGGGGCTGTTATGGGGAGGGGGGGGAGGATCTGTCTATGGCACTGCTATGGAAAGGGGGGTCTGTGTATAGCACTGCTATGGGGAGGGGGAGGATCTGTCTATGGCACTGCTATGGGGAGGGGGGTCTGTGTATAGCACTGCTATGGAGAGGAGGGGGGGTCTGTGTATGGCACTGCTATGGGAAGGGGGATCTGTGCACTGTTATGAGGAAAGGAATCTGTGCACTGTTATGCCCATAACAGTGCACATATCCCCCTCTCCATAACTGCGCCACCCACAGATCCCCCTCTCCAAAACAGCGCCACCCACAGATCCCCCTCTCCATAACTGCGCCACCCACAGATCCCCCTCTCCATAACTACGCCGTCCACAGATCCCCCTCTCCATAACTGCGCCGTCCACAGATCCCCCTCTCCATAACTACGCCGTCCACAGATCCCCCTCTCCATAACTACGCCGTCCACAGATCCCCCTCTCCATAACTACGCCGTCCACAGATCCCCCTCTCCATAACTACGCCGTCCACAGATCCCCCTCTCCATAACTACGACGTCCACAGATCCCCCTCTCCATAACTGCGCCGTCCACAGATCCCTCATAATAGTGTCGTCCACAGATCCCCCATAATAGTGTCGTCCACAGATCCCCCATAAGTGTCGTCCACAGATCCCCCATAATAGTGTTGTCCACAGATCCCCCATAATAGTGTCGTCCACAGATCCCCCATAATAGTGTCGTCCACAATTTGTTTTAATATGGCCTTTGAACATAATTTTTCAAGTAAGATCATATAAACCTCTCTGTTTTGTAATTTTGTCGTTTTTTCCGATTAATCGATTAATCGTAGAAATTAATCGGCAACTAATCGATTATTCAAATAATCGTTAGCTGCAGCCCTAATTTTAATAAAGTTTTTTTTGTAATAGTCTTATAGCAGGGAGAAATGATGTTTACATAAGTACAACTTAACCACTTAAGGACCACAGGCTTATACCCCCCTAGTGACCAGGCCCTTTTTTACAAATCGGCACTCCACAACTTTAGCGGTTTATTGCTCGGTCATGCAACTTACCACCCAAATTAATTTTACCTCCTTTTCTTCTCACTAATAGAGCTTTCATTTGGTGGTATTTCATTGCTGCTGACATTTTTACTTTTTTTGTTATTAATCGAAATTTAATGATTTTTTTGCAAAAAAATGACATTTTTCACTTTCAGTTGTAAAATTTAGCAAAAAAAACGACATCCATATATAAATTTTGCGCTAAATTTATTGTTCTACATGTCTTTGATTAAGAAAAAATGTTTGGGTAAAAAAAAAATTGGTTTGGGTAAAAGTTATAGCGTTTACAAACTATGGTACAAAAATGTGAATTTCCGCTTTTTGAAGCAGCTCTGACTTTCTGAGCACCTGTCATGTTTTCTGAGGTTCTACAATGCCCAAACAGTAGAAAAACCCCACAAATGACCCCATTTCGGAAAGTAGACACCCTAAGGTATTCGCTGATGGGCATAGTGAGTTCATAGAACTTTTTATTTTTTGTCAAAAGTTAGCGGAAAATGATGATTTATTATTATTATTATTTTTTTCTTACAAAGTCTCATATTCCACTAACTTGTGACAAAAAATAAAAACTTCCATGAACTCACTATGCCCATCACAAAATACCTTGGGGTGTCTTCTTTCCAAAATGGGGTCACTTGTGGGGTAGTTATACTGCCCTGGCATTCTAGGGGCCCTAATGTGTGGTTAGTAGTTTGAAATCAAAATGTGTAAAAAATGGCCTGTGAAATCCGAAAGGTGCTCTTTGGAATGTGTGCCTCTTTGCCCACCTAGGCGGCAAAAAAGTGTCACACATCTGGTATCGCCGTACTCAGGAGAAGTTGGGGAATGTGTTTTGGGGTGTCATTTTACATATACCCATGCTGGGTGAGAGAAATATCTTGGCAAAAGACAACTTTTCCCATTTTTTTATACACAGTTGGCATTTGACCAAGATATTTATATCACCCAGCATGGGTATATGTAAAATGACACCCCAAAACACATTGCCCAACTTCTCCTGAGTACGGCGATACCAGATGTGTGACACTTTTTTGCAGCCAAGGTGGGCAAAGGGGCCCACATTCCAAAGAGCACCTTTAGGATTTCACCGGCCATTTTTTTACAGATTTTGATTTCAAACTACTAACCACACATTAGGGCCCCTAAATTGCCAGGGCAGTATAACTACCCCACAAGTGACCCCATTTTGGAAAGAAGACACCCCAAGGTATTCCGTGAGGGGCATGGCGAGTTCCTGGAATTTTTTATTTTTTGTCACAAGTTAGTGGAATATGAGAGTTTGTAAGGAAAAAAAATAAATAAATAAAAAATCATCATTTTCCGCTAACTTGTGACAAAAAATAAAAAATTCTAGGAACTCGCCGTGCCCCTCACGGAATACCTTGGGGTGTCTTCTTTCCAAAATGGGGTCACTTGTGGGGTAGTTATACTGCCCTGGCATTCTAGGGGCCCTAATGTGTGGTAAGTAGTTTGAAATCAAAATGTGTAAAAAAGGACCTGTGAAATCTGAAAGGTGCTCTTTGGAATATGTGCCCCTTTGCCCACCTAGGCGGCAAAAAAGTGACACACATCTGGTATCGCCGTACTCAGGAGAAGTTGGGGAATGTGTTTTGGGGTGTCATTTTACATATACCCATGCTGGGTGAGAGAAATATCTCTGCAAAAGACAATTTTTCCCATTTTTTTATACAAAGTTGGCATTTGACCAAGATATTTCTCTCACCCAGCATGGGTATATGTAAAATGACACCCCAAAACACATTCCCCAACTTCTCCTGAGTACGGCGATACCAGATGTGTGACACTTTTTTGCAGCCTAGATGCGCAAAGCGGCCCAAATTCCTTTTAGGAGGGCATTTTTAGACATTTGGATCCAAGACTTCTACTCACGCTTTCGGGCCCCTAACATGCCAGGGCAGTATAAATACCCCACATGTGACCCCACTTTGGAAAGAAGACACCCTAAGGTATTCAATGAGGGGCCTGGCGAGTTCATCGAATTTTTTTTTTTTTTGGCACAAGTTAGCGGAAATTGATTTTTTTTGTATTTTCTCACAAAGTCTCCCTTTCCGCTAACTTGGGACAAAAATTTCAATCTTTCATGGACTCAATATGCCCCTCAGCTAATACCTTGGGGTGTCTTCTTTCCGGAATGGGGTCACATGTGGGGTACTTATACTGCCCTGGCATTTTAGCGGCCCTACAGCGTTAGAAGAAGTCTGGAATATAAATGTCTAAAAAAATTTACGCATTTGGATTCCGTGAGGGGTATGGTGAGTTCATGTGAGATTTTATTTTTTGACACAAGTTAGTGGAATATGAGACTTAGTAAGAAAAAACAAAAACAAACAAAAACTTTCCGCTAACTTGGGCCCAAAAAAATGTCTAAATGGTGCCTTACAGGGGGTGATCAATGACAGGGGGGTGATCAGGGAATCTATATGGGGTGATCACCCCCCTGTCATTGTTCACACCCCTGTCATTGATCACCCCCCTGTAAGGCTCCATTCAGACGTCCGTATGATTTTTTACGGATCCACGGATACATGGATCGGATCCGCAAAACACATGCGGACGTCTGAATGGAGCCTTACAGGGGGGTGATCAATGACAGAGGGGTGATCACCCATATAGACTCCCTGATCACCTCCGTCATTGATCACCCCCCTGTAAGGCTTCATTCAGACGTCCGTATGATTTTTTACGGATCCACGGATACATGGATCGGATCCGCAAAACACATGCGGACGTCTGAATGGAGCCTTACAGGGGGGTGATCAATGACGGAGGTGATCAGGGAGTCTATATGGGTGATCACCCCTCTGTCATTGATCACCCCCCTGTAAGGCTCCATTCAGACGTCCGCATGTGTTTTGCGGATCCGATCCATGTATCCGTGGATCCGTAAAAAATCATACGGACGTCTGAATGGAGCCTTACAGGGGGGTGATCAATGACAGGGGGTGATCAGGGAGTGTATATGGGGTGATCACCCCCCTGTCACTGATCACCCCCCTGTAAGGCTCCATTCAGACGTCTGTATGCGTTTTGCGGATCCGATCCATGTATCCGTGGATCCGTAAAAATCATACGGACGTCTGAATGGAGCCTTACAGGGGGGTGATCAATGACGGAGGTGATCAGGGAGTCTATATGGGTGATCACTCCTCTGTCATTGATCACCCCCCTGTAAGGCTCCATTCAGACGTCCGCATGTGTTTTGCGGATCCGATCCATGTATCAGTGGATCCGTAAAAATCATACGGACGTCTGAATGGAGCCTTACAGGGGGGTGATCAATGACAGGGAAGTGATCAGGAAGTCTATATGTGTGATCACCCTCTTGTCATTGATCACCCCCCTGTAAGGCTCCATTCAGACGTCCGTATGCGTTTTGCGGATCCGATCCATGTATCCGTGGATCCGTAAAAATCATACGGACCTCTGAATGGAGCCTTACAGGGGGGTGATCAATGACAGGGGGGTGATCAATGACAGGGGGGTGATCAGGGAGTCTATATGGGCTGATCAGTGGTTTATAAAGGGTTAATAAGTGACAGGGGGGGTGTAGTGTAGTGTAGTGTAGTGGTGTTTGGTGCTACTTTAGTGAGCTGCCTGAGTCCTCTGGTGGTCGATCCTAACAAAAGGGACCACCAGAGGACCAGGTAGCAGGTATATTAGACACTGTTATCAAAACAGCGTATAATATACCTGTTAGGGGTTAAAAAAAATCACATCTCCAGCCTGCCAGCGAGCGATCGCTGCTGGCAGGCTGGAGATCCACTCGCTTACCTTCCGTTCCTGTGAGCGTGCGCGCGTTCACAGGAAATCTCGGCTCACGCGAGATGACGCCTATTGGCGTTAGTGTGACCTGGGAGAGCCGCCGCGATGACGCCTTTCGGCGTTAGCGTGGCGGCAAGCGGTTAAACACAGGAAGCAGCAGCAGGACTCCAGAGAAAATAAAGCGGCTATCATATACTATATAGTATATGACAAGGGGGAAATGAATTCCTTGTCATATTTAAGACTTCCAGCTGTCACTCAATGCTGTACTGAAGCTGCAATTTAATCTGAACTAACAAACTAAACCTGTGAGGACATAGCTTAGCCATGTGTAGGAGGCTGTACTACGAAGCCCCAGTGTTTATTCAGTATACCATGCTGCCTCCTTGACTTCAAGCATGGATAAAACAATGTTTTCATTACTTTTGCTGCATGTGCCTTCAGGAAGAAAGGCATCATCAGAAACACACTGCTGGCTACACGCAGGCACTGTGACAGCTTGGGATGGTTTTGGGAGGTGACAGCTTCCCTTTAATAAGTAAAGTAAAATGTTCTAGGTCTTCATAGCAGTTCAGCTCTAAATGTCTACAGATGAAAACTAGGCTACAATGCACACCACTGTCACAATATATAGACCCAGTAATGCAATTATGCTATTATCACATATGGTGTCTAAGGCTAAATTAACATGACAGTGAAAAAATTGCCACTAAGATAGACACACTGTCAGTTTTGCATGGCCATTCTGCACCTATTTTCTAGTCAGTTGCCATTTTTCATGGCCTTTAACTCCTTGGGGACTCCGGATGAGAATACTCGTCCTGAACAGCAGGTACTTTCCACATTAAGACTAGCATTCTCATGGGAACCTGTCACCGGGATTTTGGGTATAGAGCTGAGGACATGGGTTGCTAGATGGCCGCTAGCACATCCGCAATACCCAGTCCCCATAGCTCTGTGTGCTTTTATTGTGTATAAAAATCGATTTGATACATATGCAAATTAACCCGAGATGAGTCAGAGCTTTAAAATGTGACATATGACTCTTCTCTGGTCACACAAGTAAGATATGACTCTTATGTAAATTTGCATATGTATCAAAAAAAATTTTTACACAATAAAAGCACACAGAGATATAGGGACTAAACATTACGGATGTGCTAGCGGCCATCTAGCAACCCATGTCCTCAGCTCTATACCCAAAATCCCGGTGACAGGTTCCCTTTAAGCCCCCTTCCCTACATGCACCTTCAATCACTAGCAGGGGCCCAGCTGTCAGTAACAGCTTAACCCGCCAGCAATGATGAAAACAGTGATGCAGGTGGATTAACCCCTTTAATGCTGCGATCAATGCAGACCGCGGCATATAGGAGGTTCGCAGAGGGAGGGGGATCCCTCTCTTAACTTTTTGGCAAGGCTACAGAGTCCTATGAGCCCCAAGGTTGAGTGGCATAGGTAAAATGTCAGTGTACTCACTGACAGTCAAACCATTAAAATACAGCATGCATTGTACTGCATTGAAACAGGGACCAGACCCTGAAATGTTGAAGTCCCATAAAAAAGTGAAAAAAGTGGTTAAAAAAAATATGTTTCAAGTAAAATATAAAAAAAAGCACCCTTTCTCATGATCAAGCCATGTATCCCAAAAAAAAAAAAAAAAAAAAGACATATTAGGTATCACCACGTCCATAACGACCGGCTGTACAAAAATATCACATGATCTACCCTGTTAAATGAACACCATAAAAATAAATAAAAACAATGGCAAAATAGTAATTTTTTGTTACATTGCCTTACAAAAATTGTAAATCGTGAGTAATCAAAAAGTACTATGTATCAAAAAATTGTACCAATGAAAACATCATCTTATTACCCAAAAAATTGCCCCCATTACGATCAGCAGAAAAGAAATGCCAAAAAAAAAATGTGGTTCTGAGAAAATAATAGCAACACAAATACAATTTTCAATAATGCTTTTTTTTTTTTTTTTTTTTTGCAATATTACACAATAAAAGTATTGGGTATTGCCGCATCCATAAGAACCAGATCTATATAAAAAGCACATGATCTAACCTGCCAGATCACTGCCTTAAGAAAAAAGGGAAAAAAAGTCAAAATCATTTTTTGGAAAATTGTCAAAAACCTCAAAATGGTACCAATAAAAACATCAACTTATCCCGCAAAAAACAAGCCCACACACAGTGGGACAAAAAATAAATATGGGTCTCAGAATATGGCTACACAAATACAGGATTATTATTTTTTTTTAATCAATTGTGTAAAAATGGTAAGATATGTAAAAAAAAAAAATTATATATATATATATATATATATATATATATATATATATATTTGTAATTGTACTGACCAGAAGAATATATAAAGTGCCATTTTTCCTGCACGGTGTTCGCCGAAACAACAAAACCCAAAAAGCAGTGACAGAGTTGCAGCCTTTTGTTTATTTTTCTTGCAAAAAGCAAAATAAATAGTGATCAAAAAGTTGTATGTGCCTCAAAAAAGAACCAATGATGATGGCAACTCATCCCACAAAAAATAAGCCCTCACACAGCTCCATTGAGAAAAAAAAATTACAAAAAACATATGGTTCTCAGAAAATGGCTGTACTACTACTACCACAGAGGCTTTTCAATCGCAACATGGCGACCATAAACTAATCCATCAAACACTGCGCTGCAAAAGCCAGTGGTGGTCTTTCCTTTCGGAACCCGGCAGTGTACGTCCACATTTATGGCATTTCAGTAACCAGTAGAACCTGCCAAACATTTGAAAGGTGTGTCTCAGATGGTACACGCTGGACACAACATACCGGGTAAATATGCAATTTTCACTTTGCACGGTCCGCTATGCATTCATTTCAGCAAAATCTCTCTGGCATCAAAAATGTTCACTCCACTTCTCAATAAATGCATTGAGGGGTGTAGTTTCCAAGATGGGGTCACATTTATTATTTCACCCCATAGCCTCTACAGTTGTCAGCAAACAACATTGCGTAAATCACCACAATGTGAATCAAATTCTCATGGTGCTCTTTTACTCCTGAGCCCTAAGGTATGTACAGGCAAAAGATTGGGATCACAATTAGGGTGTTTATAAATCCAGAAAGCATGGCATTATAATACGAGGGCGTGCATTTCACACTGGTACACAATGGGCACAAAACATTGGGCACTGAGATGGCATATCTGTGCAAAAATTGCAATTTTCTCTTTGCACCATCTGCTGTGAATTTATATTTGCAGAACATCTGGTCAAAATGTTCGCTACCCCCCTCCATACATACTGTGAGGGGTGTGGTTTTTAACATGGTGCCATTTCTCTTTGGAGCCCTTTTGTGTGCATATACAGTAGTTTAGAACCACATATGGGGTTTCGCTGTATTCAGGAAGAAATTGCAAATTGTGGTACCTTTTTTCTTGAGTAACCCCTGAAAAAATACTAATTCTAGGCCTAAAACTACATTTTCATATATATATATATATATATACACACACACACACACACTCACCTAAAGAATTATTAGGAACACCTGTTGTATTTCTCACTAATGCGATTATCTAGTCAACCAATCACATGGCAGTTGCTTCAATGCATGTAGGGTTGTGGTCTTGGTCAAGACAATCTCCTGAACTCCAAACTGAATACTGAATGTCAGAATGGGAAAGAAGGGTGATTTAGGGCCGCTTCACACGAGCGGATGCAGTGCGTGGCATCCGCTCCGTGAAAGAGTGCCAAGACCCGCTGCAGACTGCAGAGGCACGGAGCGGTAACATGACTGTTAATGCTCCGTGCCTCTCTGTGATCTCTTTACTACGAAATCACAGTGACAACTGTGATTTCGTAGTAAAGAGATCACAGAGAGGCACGGAGCATTAACAGTCATGTTACCGCTCCGTGCCTCTGCAGTCTGCAGCAGGTCTTGGCACTCTTTCACGGAGCGGATGCCACGCACGGCATCCGCTCGTGTGAAGCGGCCCTTAAGCAATTTTAAGCGTGGCATGGTTGTTGGTCCCAGATGGGCCGGTCTGAGTATTTCACAATCTGAGGTCAGAGGAGAATGGGCCGACTGATTCAAGCTGATAGAAGAGCAACGTTGACTGAAATAACCACTGCGTTACAATGCAGCAAAGCATTGGTGAAGCCACAACACGCACAACCTTGAGGTGCATGGGCAACAACAGCAGAAGACCCCACCGGGTACCACTCATTTCCACTACAAATAGAAAAAAGAGGGTACAATGTTGGCCCATATTGATAGGATAGCATCTTGCAGTTGGAGATTTAAGGAATGCATATCCAGGGCACAAAGCTCCCGTTCCACCACATCCCAAAGATGCTCTATTGGGTTGAGATCTGGTGACTGTGGGGGCCATTTTAGTACAGTGAACTCATTGTCATGTTCAAGAAACCAATTTGAAATGATTCGAGCTTTGTGACATGGTGCATTATCCTGCTGGAAGTAGCCATCAGAGGATAGGTACATGGTGGTCATGAAGGGATGGACATGGTCAGAAACAATGCTCAGGTAGCACGTGGCATTTAAGCGATGGCCAATTGGCACTAAGGGGCCTAAAGTGTGCCCAGAAAACATCCCCCACACCATTACACCACCACCACCAGCCTGCACAGTGGTAACAAGGCATGATGGATACATGTTCTCATTCTGTTTACGCCAAATTCGGACTCTACAATTTGAATGTCTCAACAGAAATTGAGACTCATCAGACCAGGCAACATTTTTCCAGTCTTCAACAGTCCAATTTTGGAGAGCTTGTGCAAATTGTAGCCTCTTTTTCCTATTGTAGTGGAGATGAGTGGTAACCGGTGGGGTCTTCTGCTGTTGTAGCCCACCGTTCTTTCCCATTCTGACATTTAGTTTGGAGTTCAGGAGATTGTCTTGACCCGGACCACAACCCTACATGCATTGAAGCAACTGCCAAGTGATTGGTTGACTAGATAATCGCATTAATGAGAAATAGAACAGGTGTTCCTAATAATTCTTTAGGTGAGTGTGTATGTATACAATCGTATAAGAGATATATATACATACACATACATAAGAGATATATATATATACATACACACTCACACTCACCTATATATATATATATATATAGGTGAGTGTGAGTGTGTATGTATATATATCTCTTATGTATGTGTATGTATATATATCTCTTATACGATTGTATCCCTCGTCTTCAACTCAGCGCAAATAACAAAATCGTGTTAAGGAAGTTGGGAATCTCCTTGCGCGTTTTCATAGAAAGAAAACGGTTTATCAGAACAGTATAAAACAGTCTGACAACTCTATGTCTCTTCAGAGAGACCCAGGGCATTCAAATCAGCTACCGGCATACCCGCTGACTGCAGGGGATGCCGATAGGATTGACAGAAGCGCATGCTTCCGGGTATTTGACACTATAGATGCCATGATCTAACTTGATCACAGAATCTAATGGCTTTAATGACCGCCATAGTCATTATTTCTGGTTGCGGTAATTAGTGTCAGGTCTGTGTTTAACTGAAACAGCAGAGACCTGCCGGCATTGATGCCTGCTGCACGTGCGAGCGGGCGCCATGTTTGCCTATAAATACAGCGCCTCATAGGTAAGGTGCTGGTAGCGAAAAAGTTAAAGACCAGTTCAGTTCTGAAGTCACTTCATGGGGCTTACATTATAATGACCATAAATGACCCAATTTTAGAAAATACAACCCTCAAGTTACCCCTTAACCGCCTCCGGACCGCCTAACGCAGATCTGCGGTCTGGGAGGCGGCAGCTGTGCGCTCAACGACGCATATACGCGTCATCTCGCGATAGCCGAGATTTCCTGTGAACGCGCGCACACAGCGCGCGCGTTCACAGGATCGGAAGGTAAGCGCGTGGATCTCCAGCCTGCCAGCGGCGATCGTTCGCTGGCAGGCTGGAGATGCGATTTTTTTTAACCCTTAACAGGTATATTAGACACTGTTTTGATAACAGCGTCTAATATACCTGCTACCTGGTCCTCTGGTGGTCCCTTTTGTTTGGATCGACCACCAGATGACACAGGTAGCTGTGTAAAGTATCACCAAACACCACCTACACTACACCCCCCCCCCCCCCCCCGATCACTTCATATAGACTCCCTGATCACCCCCCCGTCATTGATCACCCCCCTGTAAGGCTCCATTCAAACGTCCGTATGCGTTTTGCGGATCCGATCCATGTATCCGTGGATCCGTAAAAATCATACAGACGTCTGAATGGAGCCTTACAGGGGGGTGATCAATGACAGGGGGGTGATCACCCCATATAGACTCCCTGATCAACCCCCTGTCATTGATCACCCCCTGTAAGGCTCCATTCAGACATATTTTTTGGCCCAAGTTAGCGGAAATTGTTTTTTGTTTTTTCTTACTAACTTGCGTCAAAATAAAATCTCACATGAACTCACCATACCCCTCACGGAATCCAAATGCGTAAAAATTTTTAGACATTTATATTCTAGACTTCTTCTCACGCTTTAGGGCCCCTAAAATGCAAGGGCAGTATAAATACCCCACATGTGACCCCATTTTGGGAAGAAGACACCCCAAGGTATTCCGTGAGGGGCATGGCGAGTTTCTAGAAATTTTTTTTTTTTTTTAGGGCACAAGTTAGCGGAAAATGATTTTGTAAGAGAAAAAAAATAAAAAATAAATAATTTTCCGCTAACTTGTGCAAAAAGACAAATATTTTAGGAACTCGCCATGCCACTCACGGAATACCTTGGGGTGTCTTCTTTCTAAAATGGGGTCACATGTGGGGTATTTATACTGCCCTGGCATTTTAGGGGCCCGAAAGCGTGAGAAGTCTGGGATCCAAATGTCTAAAAATGCCTTCCTAAAAGGAATTTGGGCCGCTTTGCGCATCAAGGCTGCAAAAAAGTGTCACACATGTGGTATCGCCGTACTCAGGAGAAGTTGGGGAATGTGTTTTGGGGTGTCATTTTACATATACCCATGCTGGGTGAGCTAATATCTTGGTCAAATGCAAACTTTGTATAAAAAATGGGAAAAGTTGTCTTTGCCAAGATATTTCTCTCACCCAGCATGGGTATATGTAAAATGACACCCCAAAACACATTCCCCAACTTCTCCTGAGTACGACGATACCAGATGTGTGACACTTTTTTGCCGCCTAGGTGGGCAAAGGGGAACACATTCCAAAGAGCACCTTTAGGATTTCACAGGTCATTTTTTACACATTTTGATTTCAAACTACTTACCACACATTAGGGCCCCTAGAATGCCAGGGCAGTATAACTACCCCACAAGTGACCCCATTTTGGAGAGAAGACACCCCAAGGTATTCCGTGAGGGGCATGGCGAGTTCCTAGAATTTTTTATTTTCTGTCACAAGTTAGCGGAAAATGATGATTTTTTAATTTATTTATTTTTTCTTACAAAGTCTCATATTCCACTAACTTGTGACAAAAAATAAAACATTTTCGGAACTCGCCATGCCCCTCACGGAATACCTTGGGGTGTCTTCTTTCCAAAATGGGGTCACTTGTGGCGTAGTTATACTGCCCTGGCAATTTAGGGGCCCAAATGTGTGAGAAGTACTCTGCAATCAAAATGTGTAAAAAATGGCCTGCGAAATCCGAAAGGTGCACTTTGGAATATGTGCCCCTTTGCCCACCTTGGCTGCAAAAAAGTGTCACACATGTGGTATCGCCGTACTCAGAAGTTGGACAATGTGTTTTGGGGTGTCATTTTACATATACCCATGCTGGGTGAGATAAATATCTTGGTCAAATGCCAACTTTGTATTAAAAAAATTGGAAAAGTTGTCTTTTGCCAAGATATTTCTCTCACCCAGCATGGGTATATGTAAAATGACACCCCAAAACACATTCCCCAACTTCTCCTGAGTACGGCGATACCAGATATGTGACACTTTTTTGCAGCCTAGGTGGGCAAAGGGACCCACATTCCAAAGTGCACCTTTCGGATTTCACCGGTCATTTTTTACAGATTTTGATTGCAAACTTCTGCTCACGCATTTGGGCCCCTAAATTGCCAGGGCAGTATAACATAGTAACATAGTATGTAAGGCCGAAAAAAGACATTTGTCCATCCAGTTCGGCCTGTTATGCTGCAAGTTGATCCAGAGGAAGGCAAAAAAAAAAAAAAACCCTGTGAGGTAGAAGCCAATTTTCTCCACTTTAGGGGAATATAAAATTCCTTCCCGACTCCAATCAGGCAATCAGAATAACTCCCTGGATCAACAACCCCTCTCTAGTAGCTATAGCCTGTAATATTATTAAGCTCCAGAAATACGTCCAGGCCCCTCTTGAATTCCTTTATTGTACTCACCATCACCACCTCCTCAGGCAGAGAGTTCCATAGTCTCACTGCTCTTACCGTAAAGAATCCTTTTCTATGTTTGTGTACAAACCTTCTTTCCTCCAGACGCAGAGGATGTCCCCTCGTCACAGTCACAGTCCTGGGGATAAATAGCTGATGGGATAGATCTCTGTACCGACCCCTGATCTATTTATACATATTAATTAGATATTCCCTCAGTCGTCTTTTTTCTAAAGTGAATAACCCTAATTTTGATAATCTTTCAGGGTACTGTAGTTGCCCCATTCCAGTTATTACTTTAGATGCCCTCCTCTGGACCTTCTCCAGCTCTGCTATGTCTGCCTTGTTTACAGGAGCCCAGAACTGTACACAGTACTCCATGTGTGGTCTGACTAGCGATTTGTAAAGTTGTAGGACTATGTTCTTATCACGGGAATCTATGCCCCTTCTGATGCAACCCATTATCTTGTTGGCCTTGGCAGCAGCTGCCCGACACTGGTTTTTGCAGCTTAGTTTGCTGTTTTTTAAAATTCCTAGATCCTTTTCCATGTCAGTGTTACCGAGTGTTTTACCATTTAGTATGTACGGGTGACTTGCATTTTTCCTTCCCATGTGCATAACTTTACATTTATCAGTGTTAAACCTCATCTGCCACTTATCTGCCCAAGCCTCCAATCTATCCAGATCCCTCTGTAGTAGTATACTGTCCTCATCAGTGTAAATTACTTTACACAGTTTAGTGTCATCTGCGAAAATTGATACTTTACTATGCAAGCCTTCTACAAGATCATTAATAAATATATTGAAGAGAATAGGGCCCAATACTGACCCCTGAGGTACCCCACTAGTGACAGTGACCCAATCTGAGTGTGTACCGTTAATAACCACCCTCTGTTTTCTATCACTGAGCCAGTTACTTACCCACATACAGATGTTTTCTCCCAGTCCGAGCATTCTCATTTTATATACTAACCTCTTATGTGGTACAGTGTCAAATGCTTTGGAGAAGTCCAGATATATGACATCCATTGATTCGCCGCTGTCAAGTCTAGAACTTACCTCATCATAGAAACTGATTAAATTAGTCTGACATGACCGATCCCTCGCGAAGCCATGCTGATATGGCGTTATTTGCTTATTTCTGTTGAGATGCTCTAATATAGCATCTCTCAGAAAACCTTCAAACAGTTTACCCACAACAGATGTTAAACTTACCGGCCTATAGTTTCCAGGCTCTGTTTTCGGCCCCTTTTTGAATATTGGCACCACATATGCCATGCGCCAATCCTGTGGGACATTCCCTGTCAGTATAGAGTCTGCAAATATCAGAAATAAGGGTCTGGCTATGACATTACTTAATTCCTTTAGGATACGGGGGTGTATGTCATCCGATCCTGGCGATTTGTCTATTTTAATCTTTTTAAGTCGCTGATGTACTTCTTCCTGGGTCAGACAGGACACTTTTAATGGGGAATTTATTTTTGCATTCTGCATGTCATCTGACAATTTATTTTCCTCAGTGAATACATTGGAGAAAAAAATATTTAACAGCTTTGCTTTCTCCTCATCGGTCTCTGCGACTTCCCCCCTACGCCACAAGTGACCCCATTTTGGAAAGAAGACACCCCAAGGTATTCCGTGAGGGGCATGGCGAGTTCCTAGAATTTTTTATTTTTTGTCGCAAGTTAGTGGAATATGAGACTTTGTAAGAGAAAAATAAATAAATAAATCATCATTTTCCGCTAACTTGTGACAAAAAATAAAAAGTTTTATGAACTCACTATGCCCATCAGCGAATACCTTAGGGTGTCTACTTTCCGAAATGGGGTCATTTGTGGGGGTTTTTCTACTGTTTGGGCATTGTAGAACCTCAGGAAACATGACAGGTGCTGAGAAAGTCAGAGCTGCTTCAAAAAGCGGAAATTCACATTTTTGTACCATAGTTTGTAAACGTTATAACTTTTACCCAAACCATTTATTTTTTGCCCAAACGTTTTTTTTTATCAAAGACATGTAGAACAATAAATTTAGCGAAAAATTTATATATGGATGTCGTTTTTTCTTGCAAAATTTTACAGCTGAAAGTGAAAAATTTCATTTTTTTGCAAAAAAATCGTTAAATTTTGATTAATAACAAAAAAAGTCAAAATGTCAGCAGCAATGAAATACCACCAAATGAAAGCTCTATTAGTGAGAAGAAAAGGAGGTAAAATTAATTTGGGTGGTAAGTTGCATGACCGAGCCATAAACGGTGAAAGTAGTGTAGTGCAGAAGTGTAAAAAGTGCCTGGTCATTAAGGGGGTTGAAGTGGTTAAAGAGGACCTTTCACCGATCCTGACATTGTGAACTAAGTATACAAACATGGAGAGCGGCACCCGGGGATCTCACTGCACTTACTATTATCCCTGGGCGCCGCTCCGTTCTCCTGCTATGCCCTCCGGTATCTTCGGTCACTAAGTTATAGTAGGCGGAGTCTGCCCTTGTTATGCTGTAGCGCTGGCCAATTGCATCACAGAGCTCACAGCCTGGGAGAAAATAACCTCCCAGGCTGTGAGCTCTGCGCTAAAAGTCCCTTTTAGAGACCCTGGGGATATAAATTATAATTTAGATGTGGTCTGTAGGACCAGAAATCCCTTTAGGGGTCGCTAACTAATAATACAATCTTATCTTTATTTAATTTGCTTAAAACAAACCATAAGAAAACCTATTGTTAAAATTATCAGAGTTCAGTGAGGTATGAGATAGGCTATACTTTATTAGTCCTGGTTGCTAAGGGCAACCTTATGTTTGTACAGTGATACCTCGGTTCACGAACTTAATTCGTGAACTGACTCTGGTCGCAAACTGAATTGGTCGCGAACCGAGGCACATTTTCCCATAGGGTTCAATGTAAATCCGGTTAATCCGTGCTGACCTTTTTTTGGGGTTTTTTGAAGCACAAAAATATGAAACAAATTACAATACACATTAGTACAGTATAGTAATGTATAAAGAGAGGACACTAACCTTGCTTGAGATGACTTCTGGCATGGAGGAAGGCAGGTAGGAGGCAGTTATTGTTTGGAGGGAGAGTCCCCCTCCATAAGGACATCAGGGGGATCTCCTTCAGGGGTTTCCTCTCTCCTTTGTCTCCTAGCTGCAGGCTCAGTTTGTCTGAAAAATCTGTCCAATGTCACTTGTCTCTTCCTGCGCTGCATAACCCTCCGAAAATGAGAGACCACATTATCATTCATGAGATTTAGCACTCTGTTCACGACAGTTATGTTGGGGTGGTGCTTTTCAAAAAAATCATGGCACTCATTCCATTTTTGCATAATGGATTTTATGGCATCACTGCTAACCTCCTCCCTTTCTTCTTCTTCCTCAGTGGAATGCTCCTCAAGAAGTGCCCTCTGCTGCTCACCGTGGAGTTCAGAAAGTTCTTCCGTGGTCAGCTCCTCCCTATGTTCCTCAACAAGCTCTTCCACATCAGCACCATCAACGTCCAGACCCATACTCTTGCCCATGGACACAATTACCTGCACTACCTCTGCATCAGACCCATCAAAGTCATGTTCACGTTCAGCGACACATTCTGGCCACAGTTTCCTCCAGGCTGAATTTAGGGTTCGGGGAGTGACCTCTTCCCAGGCTTTGTCAATGAGGTTAATGCAGTGGACAACATTGAAACGTTTCTTCCAGAATTCTTTCAAAGTCAAGGACGTCTCTTCAGTGACATTAAAACACCTAGTGAAGAGCGCCTTTGTGTACAGCTTCTTAAAGTTGCAGATGACTTGCTGGTCCATGGGCTGCAGAAGTGGTGTTGTGTTGGGGGGGAGGAACTTTACCTTGATGAAGTCATACTCTGCATCCATATCATCCACCAAGGCTGGAGGGTGTGCCGGGGCATTGTCCATCAGAAGAAGGCACCTTTCAGGCAGCTGGTTATCAGAAAGATATTTTCTGACGGTGGGTGCAAACACCTCGTGCAGCCATTCCATAAACAATTGCCTTGTGACCCAAGCTTTGGCATTGGCTCTCCACATGACGGGCAGTCTGGCCTTGTTCACATTTTGTTCCCTAAATGCACGAGGGGTCTGAGAATGGTACACCAGTAGTGGTTTAATTTTTAGATCGGCACTTGCGTTGGCACACAGCAAAAGGGTCAATCTGTCCTTCATGGGCTTGTGCCCTGGTAGTGCCTTTTCCTCCTGCGTGATATAGGTTCTGTTCGGCATTTTTTTCCAGAAGAGCCCTGTTTCATCACAGTTGAACACTTGTTGAGGGACGTATCCTTCTGTCTTCATGAATTCCGCAAAGTCTAACTTGTAGGCTTCTGCTGCAGCCTTGTCAGAACTGGAAGCCTCACCATGTCTAATCACACTGTGGATGCCACTTCTCCTGCGGAATTTTTCAAACCACCCCCTACTGGCTTTAAATTCGTCACTTGCTGCACTTGTAGAGGGGCTTCTTTGCAGTAAATCACTGTGCAATTTCCTGGCTTTCTCACAGATCATAGCTTCACTAACGCTATCACCTGCCAGCTGTTTCTCATTCAACCACACCAACAAAAGTTTTTCCACCTCTTCCAGAACTTGCGTCCTCTGCTTGGTTAACATTGTCACTCCTTTTGCAACATCAGCTCCTTTGATGGCGGCTTTGTTTTTCAGAATAGTCGAGATTGTTGACTTTGCCATCTTGTACTCCGAGGCCAGATCAGTCACACGAATACCACGGTCATGTTTTTCTATAATTTCCTTCTTCAGCTCAATGGTTATTTTCTTCACAACCTTGCTGTCACCTTTACTACTGCTCTGCACTTTCTTTTTGCCACCATGCTTGCGCTGCACATTCTTGTCACCTGCATTTCCACTTTGCACATTGTCACCTGCATTTCCACTTTGCACATTGTCACTTGCATTTCCACTATGCACATTGTCACCTGCATTTCCACTATGCACATTGTCACCTGCATTTCCACTTTGCACATTGTCACCTGCATTTCCACTTTGCACATTGTCACCTGCATTTCCACTTTGCACATTGTCACCTGCATTTCCACTTTGCACATTGTCACTTGCATTTCCACTTTGCACATTGTCACCTGCATTTCTGTTCTTGTCACCTTCATTGCTGCTCCGCACTTTCTTTTTTCCACTATGCTTCTTGGGAGCCATATTGGGTGTCCAGTGAACTGTACAGTACTGTATGTGCTAAAAAGCACACCAAAAAGCACTTAAAATGTTTGCAGAGTACTCACAGTACTTCTTTCTGTGTCTCTTCTTCTCTCCACGGTCTTCCTACAGGAAGTCACGACCATGTGACATGCATTAAAATGGCCGCGGCTCCTGTTCGTGAACCGAGGCGGAGTTCGTGAACCGGAGCATATTTTTATGAACTTTTCTGTTCGTGAACCGAGTTGTTCGCGAACAGAAGCGTTCGTGAACCGAGGTATCACTGTATATGGATGCCTATGAGGTGCATTCCTATTGCCACTCTCCAGGGCCACCTTTGACAGTAAAAGTAGTCGTCCTTCAGAGTCCTAACACTGAAATGCGCCCCCTATATGAGCACAATTTGTGTTGAATTGTCTGGGAGGACGTTCCAAGATTGGCGAAAAATTGCTACTCCACAGACTTGTGCTACTGCCCCATAGGCTGACAAACAAACCGGGGCATACGTCAGTCACCTGCTGGTAACTGCTGTTGTCTTCTCAATGACAATTGGTTTGTAGATATGAAGTATATCGCACTTTGTCCCTTACTACCTTACTATCTATGGCTACCTATACCGCTCGTAATGCTCCTTATTCGCCTCACTGGTTCTGTCTAAAAATGTTTGCTCTACACTAGTACACCCCTCCCGAAATGTTTTGCCACTTGCGTGGCTTCGTCAGGGGAAGTGGGGTATAGGTGCGCGCGCTCATCATGACCTCTGTTTGTATAACAGGAAATCCCGCCCATCCTTTCGCTTTAGCCACTGAATGTGCCGCTGCTTCCAAATGGCACATTTCAGGGCCTATCAGGGAGGAACGTCATCTTGCATGTATACTGTGCGCTCCTAGCTCTGTAGCATCATCGCAAGTTCAATCAGACCGGTGCGCATCCTCTGACGTTTGTATTATGCGCTCCTTGTTCTGTGGCTCCGTCGCAGGTAGATACGATGTTATGATTACCTCCCCTTTTGAATGACGTACCTCCTCTCTCCAAAACCATTAACTCACTCCTGCCGGTTGCTCGGGGGTTCTGGTGAGGGCATATACAATTCTACTGTGCCCACCTCCAAAATTATTTCTCTATTTACCTCCTTACATTTCTACTTTTGTATAGAGGATGGATAATGAATCAATCTTCCACCTAGAGCTATTTCTTGAACACAGCACTGACTGGTATGAGTACCCTTCTCCTCCACGTTACCATACATCTAATTAAGATACCCCTCTACTTCAGTATCAATTGTTCGTGATATTCTATAGTAGCTGTTATTTTACATTGACACATATTTAAGGCATTTTATGGTCCATCTGTGGAGGGATTATCAATATAATTCAGAGGTCACTCATCATACATCCATTGCTCCTACCTGTATACTATTTCTTTTCATTTTTTATTTATATTGTTGGTTATCCTTGATTTTTATTTTCTACATCTGTAGGGGCCATTTTCATTAGGGGAGGACCTTTCTATAAACTACTGTATCTCCTGCCACCCTGTAGCGGAGAGGCAGGGTGAAGTGCAGTATCTCCGCTGGTAGACAGGAAGCATCAGAATGAAATGCAGGTAGCGTGTATCAATCCCATCCCTCCAAGAACTAGGCGACACATAGCTTGGAGGTGAACTAACTTGGCTGCTAGCTTGCAGCCCTTTTTATTACATGCTCCCCTGAAGGAGAGGGACACACACATTATCATACATTACCTGATAACATTGTAGTTACAACCCACACATATTCCTCCCCTCTGTCTAGGAGATAATTGAATCAATCACTGTGTCTCCCCCATTATCTCCTGAACTGAAAAGTTACTACACAATGGGACAATAGAAACACACCCAGCATGGTACAAATGAATCCATTAAGCCCAGAAACAGGGAAATAACATGCAATATGCCCAAGTTCTGTATTTAAAGGGCCAGATCGCCCAGGGCCCATAGTCACAGGCATTGTCACGGATACAGTCCAACCGTTCTCAATGTGGCTGGATTTGCCACACACCCCACAGTACACAAGGATTCTAGCCTGGGTTTCTGCATACTTGTCCTTCTTATACTCAGATGGACAAGTCAAAAGGGTCAGATAGTGTTTTCTTTTGTCTATTACTATAGCATTCTTATAATTATATACTGCTTTTATATGTATGGCTCTGTTTCTATTAAATGAAGGCCGTAAAAGAAAAGCCCTCATTTAGGCCTCTTGGACTAACGGTCTGCAGTTTATGTATCCATTTAGCTTCTTCCCGTAAAAGTTTCTGATCTAGGTTACCACTCCTTGGTCCCAGAGTCATCTTAGTCAGTCCCCAAAATTTTAGGACTTCAAGGTTTCCACCGTGGGCATATGTAATGTGCCTATAGAGTGACGTGTCTTTACCTGTATTTATGGCGCTGATATGCTCTGATATTCTCCGTCTTTGTTCTTGTGTGGTTTACCTACATACAATTTTGGGCAATTACAGGATGCAACATAAATAATGCCGCTACTGCGGCAATTGAAAAACTCTCTTATTGTATATTCACGTCCGTCTGTTGGATTCTTAAATTTCTTTACTCTCGGTACATATTTGCAGAAGGTACAATTGCCACACGGGAAGGAACCTATAATGTTAGATCTTAACCAATTTGTGTTTGTCGTCTCTCTTTTAGGAAGAAAGCTATGGACTAGCTTGTCCCTGAGGGTTTGTCCCCTCCTGTACCTGACACTGGGATACGATGACAGCACAGTGCTCAGTTCTTCTTCACTGGTAATACCCTCCAATGTTTTATTTTAAGGATTCTCATTATCTGTTATTTATTACAATCAAAGGTACCAATGCATCTGATCCTTTTTTCCTCCTGTATATGATCTTTTCCACTTTTTTAGATATTAAATCCTCCCTGTTGACTCCTTTTGCACGATTAAACGCTTTTTTTGAGGCATTTCGTGGGTAGCCTCTGGCTCTGAATCTTATAAACAGCTCATCTGCTTCATTTTTTTTTTAAATTTTCTTCTGTGGTGCAGTTTCTCCTAGCTCTTAAATACTGCCCCACAGGTATTCATTTCTTCAGAGCCGCAGGATGCCAACTCGTCCAGTGGAGGAGGCTATTTGTCGAGGTGGGCTTTCGATAAATTTCTGTTAATAACTGCCCATCCACTCCTTTCTGGATCAAGTGGTCCAGAAAGCAGATTAGGATTTTGTGGATTTCAAAGGTAAAGTGCATCCCTATCTCATTTTGATTCAACGTCTTGACAAAATTAATGAACTGCTGTTTCTCGCCCTCCCGAAATAACATTGTCAATAAATCTACCCCAAAATAAAATGTGACTAGTGAAATGTGCAAGTGTATCTGAAAAAACTATAGTGTCCTCCCACCACCCCAAAAACAAATTTGCAAAAGTCGGTGCACAGGGGGTCCCCATTGCGGTACCCTTCATCTGCTGGTAAAAGGTACCGTTGCAAAGGAAGTAATTGTGAGTAAGAATGAATCTTAACAGAAGAATAACAAAATCATTGTGTTTGTGAAAACTTGTGCTCTTGGTGTCCAGAAAATATTTGATGGCTTTTATTCCTAGCTCAAGTTCGATGTTACTATACAAAGCCTCCACGTCCAGGCTGGCCAGGTATGAGGACGGAGATGGTGAGATTTCCCTGATTTTGGTCAGTACATCAGTGGTGTCCTTTATGTGTGAAGGCAATGATGCAACAAAAGGTCTCAGTATCTCATCCACATATTCACTGGCTGGTTGGCTTAGGGAGTCAATCCCTGACACTATCGAGCGCCCAGGTATTGGGTTCTTCTTTTTGTGCACCTTTGGCAGTGCATAGAATGTAGGGATAGTGGGGGTTTTATTGTATAGAAAATCAAACTCTTCTTTAGATATCAGACATTCAGTGTTAGGACTCTGAAGGACGACTACTTTTACTGTCAAAGGTTGCCCTGGAGAGTGGCAATAGGAATACACCTCATAGGCATCCATAAGGTTGCCCTTAGAAACCAGGACTAATAAAGTATAGCCTATCTAATACCTCACTGAACTCTGATCATTTTAACAATAGGTTTTGTTGTGGTTTGTTTTAAGCAAATTAAATAAAGATATCATTTTATTAGTAGTTAGGGACCCCTAAAGGGATTTCTGGTCCTACAGACCGCATCTAAATTATAATTTATAGCCTGAGGGTCTCTAAATGGAACTTAAACTATTTTCTTGAAGGAAAAAGGGGTCATTTCCCCATTAACTGTGCCCTAATTTTGGAATAGGTATTCCTATCGTTATGGCAGTTTTTTTGGCACAGGGCATTAACAAAGACACATTTACCCTAGAGGCCAATCAGGTCTTTTCAAAATGTGTTTTCACAAACACAATGATTTTGTTATTCTTCTGTTAAGATTCATTCTTACTCACAATTACTTCCTTTGCAACGGTACCTTTTACCAGCAGATGAAGGGTACCGCAATGGGGACCCCCTGTGCACCGACTTTTGAAAATTTGTTTTTGGGGTGGTGGGAGGACACTATAGTTTTTTCAGATACACTTGCACATTTCACTAGTCACATTTTATTTTGGGGTAGATTTATTGACAATGTTTTGTTATTTTGGGAGGGCGAGAAACAGGAGTTCATACATTTTTTTCAAGACGTTGACTCAAAATGAGATAGGGATGCACTTTACCTTTGATATCCACCAAACCCAAATCTGCTTTCTGGACCTCTTGATACAGAAAGGAGTGGATGGGCAGTTATTAACAGAAATTTATCGAATGCCCACCTTGACAAATAGCCTCCTCCACTGGACGAGTTGGCATCCTGCGGCTCTGAAGAAAGGAATACCTGTGGGGCAGTATTTAAGAGCTAGGAGAAACTGCACCACATTAGATAGTTTAAAAAAAGAAGCAGATGAGCTGTTTAAAAGATTCAGAGCCAGAGGCTACCCACAAAAATGCCTCAAAAAAGCGTTTAATCGTGCAAAAGGAGTGAACAGGGAGGATTTAATATCTAAAAAAGGTGGAACAGATCAGATACAGGAGGAAAAAAGGATAAGATGCATTGGTACCTTTGATTGCAATAACCAACAGATAATGAGAATCCTTAAAAAAACATTGGAGGGTACTTACCAGCGATGAAGAACTGAGCACTGTGCGGTCATCGTATCCCAGTGTCACGTACAGAAGGGGACAAAACCTCAGGGACAAGCTAGTCCATAGCTTTCTTCCTAAAAGAGAGACGACAAACACAAATTGGTTAAGATCTAACATTATAGGTTCCTTCCCGTGTGGCAATTGTACCTTCTGCAAATATGTACCGAGAGTAAAGAAATTTAAGAATTAACAGACAGACGTGAATATACAATAAGAGTTTTTCAATTGCCACAGTAGCGGCATTATTTATGTTGCATCATGTAATTGCCCAAAATTGTATGTGGGTAAACCACACAAGAACAAAGACGGAGAATATCAGAGCATATCAGCGCCATAAATACAGGTAAAGACACGTCACTCTATAGGCACATTACATATGCCCACGGTGGAAACCTTGAAGTCCTAAATTTTGGGGACTGACTAAGATGACTCTGGGACCAAGGAGTGGTAACCTAGATCAGAAACTTTTACGGGAAGAAGCTAAATGGATACATAAACTGCAGACCCTTAGTCCAAGAGACCTAAATGAGGGCTTTTCTTTTACGGCCTTCATTTAATAGAAACAGAGCCATACATATAAAAAGCAGTATATAATTATAAGAATGCTATAGTAATAGCCAAAAGAAAACACTATCTGACCCTTTTATAAGCTAAGTTAGCACATCCCGTCCATCTGAGTATAAGAAGGACAAGTATGCAGAAACCCAGGCTAGAATCCTTGTGTATTGTGGGCTGGCAGGAGATACAGTAGTTTATAGAAAGGTCCTCCACTAATGAAAATGGCCCCTACAGATGTATAAAATAAAAATCTATGATAACAAACAATATAAATAAAAAATGAAAAGAAATAGTATACAGGTAGGAGCAATGGATGTATGATGAGTGGCCTCTGAATTATATTGATAATCCCTCCACAGATGGACCATAAAATGCCTTAAATATGTGTCAATGTAGAATAACAGTTACTATAGAATATCACAAACAATTGATACTGAAGTAGAGGGGTATCTTAATTAGCTGTATTGTAATGCGGAGGAGAAGGGTACTCATAGCAATCAGTGTTGTGTTCAAGAAATAGCTCTAGGTGGAAGATCGATTCATTATCCATCCTTTATACAAAAGTAAAAATGTAAGGAGGTAAATAGAGAAATAATTTTGGAGGTGGGCACAGTAGAATTGTATACGCCCTCATCAGAACCCCCGAGCAACCGGCAGGAGTGAGTTAATGGTTTTGGAGAGAGGAGGTACGTCATTCAAAAGGGGAGGTAATCATAACATTGTATCTACCTGCGACGAAGCCACAGAACAAGGAGCGCATAATACAAACGTCAGAGGATGCGCTCCGGTCTGATTGAACTTGCGATGATGCTACAGAGCTAGGAGCGCACAATATACATGCAAGATGACGCGTTCCTCCCTGATAGGCCCTGAAATGTGCCATTTGGAAGCAGCGGCACATTCAGTGGCTAAAGCGGAAGGATGGGCGGGACTTCCTGTGATACAAAAGTAGGTCATGACGAGCGCGCGCACCTATACCCCACTTCCCCTGATGAAGCCACGCAAGTGGCGAAACATGTCGGGAGGGGTATACTAGTGTAGTGCAAACATTTTTAGACAGAACCAGTAAGGCGAATTAGGAGCATTACGAGCGGCATAGGTAGCCATAGATAGTAAGGTAGTAAGGGACAAAGTGTCCGATATACTTCATATCTACAAACCAATCGTCATTGAGAAAACAACAGCAGTTACCAGCAGGTGACTGACGTATGCCCCGGTTTGTCTGTCAGCCTATGGGGCAGTAGCACAAGTCTGTGGAGTAGCGATTTGTCGCCAATCTTGGAACCTCCTCCAAGACAATTCGACACAAAATGTGCTCAAATAGGCTGACACACATAGGGGGCGCATTTCAGTGTTAGGACTCTGAAGGACGACTACTTTTACTGTCAAAGGTGGCCCTGGAGAGTGGCAATAGGAATGCACCTCATAGGCATCCATATACAAACATAAGGTTGCCCTTAGCAACCAGGACTAATAAAGTATAGCCTATCTCATACCTTACTGAACTCTGATAATTTTAACAATAGGTTTTCTTGTGGTTTGTTTTAAGCGAATTAAATAAATATAAGATTGTATTATTAGTTAGGGACCCCTAAAGGGATTTCTGGTCCTACAGACAGCATCTAAATGATACCTAATATGTATACGTTTTTTTATTTATGTAAGTTTTACACAATGATTTCTTTTTTGAAGCATGTTTTAGTGTTTCCATATTCTGAGCCATAGTTTTTTCAGTTTTTGGGCGATTGTCTCACATAGGGTCTCATTTTTTGCGGGATGAGGTGACTGTTAGATTGGTACTATTTTGGTGGGCAAGGTGACAAAAAAATGGTTTATGTTTTACGGTGTTCATCTGAGGTGTTAGGTCATGGGATATGTTTATAGAGCCGGTTTATACAGACGCGGCGATACCTAATATGTATACTTTTTTTCCCCCCATCTTTTTTTTTAATTTTATTTGTGGAAAATTGCGTTTTAGTTTATTAATTTTTTTGAAACGTAATTTTTGGGGAGGAAAACTTTATTTTTTTTTCCCTTTATTTTTTGTCCCACTTTGGGACTTGAACTTTTGGGGGTCTAATCCTTTACAATGCATTCTGTATTGGAATGCATTGGCTGGATGAGTAATACAGTGTGTATTACTTATACAGCTTCCGAGCCTGTGAGACCCAGGGGGCTGGATTTCACAGGCTCTTCACCGGAAGGCAGCGCGATGCCTTCCTTAGACATCGCGCTGCCTTCCATGCCATCGGGTCCCCCCCACAGCCGCATGGGGACCCGATGGCATCGCCCGATCGTGCCGCAAACCCCCCCCCCCCCCCCTCCCGCCCCGGCGTTGTGACAGGATGCCCGCTGAATGATTTCAGCGGGCATCCTGTGACAATTAACCTTTTTAAACTTAGGACGTACCGGTACGTCCTGAGTCCTTAAGGACTCGGGAAACAGGGCGTACCGGTACATCCTACGTCCTTAAGGGGTTAACTGAGAGGTTAGGTCATGTGATATTTTTATAGAGCATGTTCTTACAGACGCGGCGATAACCAATATGTATACTTTTTTTATTTACTTAGGTTTTACAAAAAAGCATTTTTTAAACCCAAAAAAAATGATATTTTAGTGTCTCCATATTCTGAGAGCCATAGTTTATTTAGTTTTTTTGGGGGGGCGATTGTCTTAGGTAGAAGCTCATTTTTTGCATAGTTTTTTTTATGGTGTTCACCTAAGGGGTTAGGTCATGTAATATTTTTATAGAGCCAGTCGTTACGGATGTGGCAATACCTAATATGTATATATTTAAAGTTTTACATAATATTTAAAAAAAATTATAATAAAATCATGTTTTAGTGTCTCCATAGTCTGAAAGTCATTTATTTTATATTTTTTTTAGATCTCCCCACCAGATGATGAAAGATGTCATTGACAAACTGTTGAAAAACCGCAAAAGCATTGGTTAACGCAAAGGGCATGACCAGGTTTCAAAAATGACCCTCAGGGGTATTAAATGCGGTCTTCCACTCATCTTCCTCATTGATCTCTTACCAGATTATATGCCGCCCCTCAGATCCAATTTAGAGAACACCTTGGCACCGACAATCTGACTAAAGAAATCTGGAATCAAAGGAAGGGGGCAAGGATCATGGGGGGTAATACTATTGAGCTCACGGAAGTCCAGACATGGTCTCAGGGTATATAGAAGAATATAGAGTGCTCATAAAAACAATACCTTTATTATACATAATTGGGTAGATGGAGCAGAATACTGCTCATTTAGTGATCAAGACTCAAAACTAATTTGTTTTAAGTCTTTTTACAGAAGCTCCTACTTAAGTTTGGATGCCACAATTTGATTAAAATAACCTGATAAAGAGAGAGTGTACGGTCAACTAGGTATTAGATCTAAGGACAGGAATTATGGGTTATCAGACGGGAGGGAAATCACTTTCCCTAGATGTCCCTGACAAGCTAGGCCCTCAGCCCAGGGATATCCCCATATGGTAGAGATACCCTGTCCCCGTGCCTATGACTAAAGTTAACCTAAGAACGCCCTACCTATATAAATGATAACAGATTGGAAAAATTATAATGAAACGGCCACATCTGCTCTCTCCTATGAAGTTCATTGAAATAAGACAGTGGGATTGCCCTGCACAGCTATCTACTGGCAGGACCTTAGTATCTTTACACTCCCACTGATTAACAATAGGAGCTAAGTATCAGATATTCATAATCTTTATATCACTGTTTGTATTAATTTTTGTCTATCACCCCCTGATGATCTGCCGGGCGCAGGTGAAACGCGTCGGGGTCGTTTCATTATAATTTTTCCAATCTGTTATCATTTATATAGGTAGGGCGTTCTTAGGTTAACTTTAGTCATAGGCACGGGGACAGGGTATCTCTACCATATGGGGATATCCCTGGGCTGAGGGCCTAGCTTGTCAGGGACATCTAGGGAAAGTGATTTCCCTCCCGTCTGATAACCCATAATTCCTGTCCTTAGATCTAATACCTAGTTGACCGTACACTCTCTCTTTATCAGGTTATTTTAATCAAATTGTGGCATCCAAACTTAAGTAGGAGCTTCTGTAAAAAGACTTAAAACAAATTAGTTTTGAGTCTTGATCACTAAATGAGCAGTATTCTGCTCCATCTACCCAATTATGTATAATAAAGGTATTGTTTTTATGAGCACGCTATATTCTTCTATATACGCTTAATACTAAAGACGTGTTGACTATCCAATATATCATACTATTTTCTTTTGAATTATGGTCTCAGGGTACCATCCCTTTTCTATACAAAGAAAACTCCAGCAGCTACTGGGGACTTGGGTGGTCTAATATGTCCTTTTGCCAAACTCTCGGTAATATACTCTCGCATGGCCTTTCTTTCAAGTTCCAAAAGATTATACAACAGAGATTTGTGCAATCTCTGTTGGCTGCCCCACGGTTGGTGTTTGTGCATTGTGGCCCACAATTTGCCACTGGGCCTTACTATAACAAAGTGCCCAATTAGATCAACCAATTTGCTTGGAGGAGGTACTACAACCGATATTGGAACTTAACGGGAAATCTCCAGGCCCAGACGGGCTCCCCAAGGAGGTGTATGCTAGATATGTGGAGGTGCTAGCCCCCCAATTGTTAGCCACCTTTCATTCGGCCCTGGAGATGGGACGCATACCCGACCCATTTATGGAAGCCACTATAATACTTTTTCTTAAACCTGAGAAAGATCCCCTCGACTGCAGCCCATAGCACTGCTAAACGTAGATTACAAAATCCTGACTAGAATATTGGCAACTCGCCTTAATCGGGTAATTCAGTCACTAGTCCACCAAGACCAGACAGGTTTTATGCCAGGGAAGTCCACCACTGAGATCATCAGACGGGTTCAGGTCGTTACGCAGATGGGCTATTCCCTGAATGCGGACTGGGCCTTGGCCTCATTGGACGCTGCCAAAGCATTTGATTCTATAGAGTAGGCATACTTGCTTGGCTGCCTAAGGGGCTTTGGATTTGGTCCACAGCTCCTCAGATGGATTAATATCCTATACAGCAGCCCGGTAAGCAGGCTACTGATAAATGGAGAACGGTCGGAAAGCTTCCCCCTCCACAGAGGAAAAAGACAGGGTTGCGCCCTTAGCAATTAGGGTGAGTAGTTCTAATATAACTGGAGTGACCATGGGAGAGAGAGAGGCTCACATAGGACTTTATGCTGATGATATGATCCTGTATCTGTCCTCACCTGACTCATCCCTCAGAAGCGCGGTGGCTCTGATAGATGAATATGGGGAATACTCGGGCCTAAGAATTAACTGGGGGTAGTCAGTATACATGCCTCCGAGCAGGGTAGACTTGACGGGCCCTTCTCATGTAGCTCAATTAAAGGTGGTAGACACATTGAAAGGGAATCTGTCACCTGGCTTTATCATTTTCAGCTGTCACCATTGCCATGTTAAACAAACTACCTTATTTCCTGCAGTGGTCTTATTTCTTCATTTTGTGTTGTAATTTTGATTTTAAAAAAAGTTTTTATGTTATGCAAATGAACCTCCAAGGTGCCCAGAGGGGCGATTTTTTTCATCTCTGGAGCCCAGTAACGCAGTGCCCAGCCCGCCTTAATTTGAAGCCCAAGCATGCCTCCTGATTCAGAAATATCCTCCCACAGCCGAGGCAAACGGCACCGCCCCCTCAACTCCGTCATCTTTAACCTTCCAGATAACACCCCATTAATCTTCATGTCGGCCGCCGGAAATCTCACTCAACATTTACCCCTTAATTGATCACATACGGAATATGGGCGTATAACTTAATTAAAATGATCATACTCCATAAGGTGCGGCAGATCTCGGGCTAAGCTCAGCCTAGATATATTAAGGCGCCCAAAAACGGAGGGAGGCATGGCATTAATGGATTACCTTTTTTATACTACCTGGCTGGCCAACTGCGGCTCATTAACACCTGGTACACAACAGAAGACCTGCCCACCTCAGAGTATTTTTTTAATCTAAATTGTAACACATGGAGTACTGTGTACAGGTCTGGGCTCCTGTAAACAAGGCAGACATAGCAGAGCTGGAGAGGGTCCAGAGGAGGGCAACTAAAGTAGTAACTGGAATGGGGCAACTACAGTACCCAGAAAGATTATCAAAATTAGGGTTATTCACTTTAGAAAAGACGACTGAGGGGAGATCTAATTAATATGTATAAATATATCAGGGGTCAGTTCAGAGATCTATCCCATCATCTATTTATCCCCAGGACTGTGACTGACGAGGGGACTGTGATGAAGGTTTGTACACAAACATAGGAAAGGATTATTTACGGTAAGAGCAGTGAGACTATGGAACTCTCTGCCTGAGGAGGTGGTGATGGTGAGTACAATAAAGGAATCCAAGAGGGGACTGGATGTATTTAGGCAGAGTAATAATATTACAGGCTATATCTACTAGAGAGGGGTCGTTGATCCAGGGAGTTAGTCTGATTGGAGTCGGGAAGGATTTTTTTTTCCCCCCTAAAGGGGGGAAAATTGGCTTCTACCTCACATATTTTTTTTTTGCCTTCCTCTGGATCAACTTGCAGGATAACAGGCCGAACTGGATGGACAAATGTCTTTTTTCGGACTTATGTACTATGTTACATTATGGTCGGTACTGGAGGCGTCCCCCAAATTTCAGAAGCCACTGTTGCCATTGCACAAATTGGCTCAGACGGTCTGGAAAGAGGCTAAATCATTGGCCCAATTTACGGAGGTTGTCTCGGACATACCTCTATGGGACAATCAATCCTTGCCGCATTTGCAGGTGGTTATGGGAGTGGACAGATGGAAATTTGCAGGTGTCAAAACCCTTGATGACATTTATAATCAGGGAGTAATAATGAGGTTTGCGGAACTGTCACAAAAGTATGATATCCCTCCTACCCACTTCTTCTCATATCTACACTTTAGAGCTGCCATACAAAGTAAGTTTCCAAACAATAGCACCGGGATCTCTAAGTATCCACTCATAGGAGGTGTCAAAACCCAGGATCCCAGAGGATTAGTATCGGCAATCTACTCACACCTAGTATACAAGAGGAGCAGCGCCAATCCCCCCCCAGTAATAGACAAATGGAAGAGATTGATACCCACACTCACAGAAGAATCCTTAACGGTTTTATTGGAATCACATTTACAAGTATCACCATCCACAGCATGCCCGCTGTGTGGGGAACTGGAGGCGCACTTCTAGCATATGATATGGAGTTGTAACCTGATTGTTGCATTCTGGAGGAAGGTGACTGGTTTTCTTTCCACTCTATTGCCAGTACGGGTGGTCTACACCCCTGAGGTCTGCCTGCTGGGAGTGCTAAACAAAGATAATTGGGATCACTATATGACAATATTCTTGAAGGAATCACTGTTTATGACATGTAAATATATTGCTCTGAGATGGTATAGCCCCAATACACCAAACTTGACCATGTGGAAGTTACAGATAAACCAGATCCTACCATGATATAGTGTTAGTATTTAAACACCGCAATAAACCACAAAAGTTTGATAAAGTTTGGGGCTTATGGTGTGGGTCATCTGACACTATGTACTCGGCCTTGAGACTGCAACCAGCTTTGTCGTAAGCTCGAGGAATCATGGATCAGTCGATTTAGTGGGTCACATGAAAAAATATACATTTTTATAATGCTATGTCAGTCAAGGTGTAAGGAAATTTCAACAATGCAATGGTTGGTTAGAGAAGTTGACAATATGGTCTCTGTATAACTGTTTATACTTTATTCTATTCTGTAACAAGAGTTTATTTAGTTTTTTTTTTTACTTTTATTAACAAAACACCCCTTCCACCTCCAGATTACTACACTAGGGCCGGCGTGGCCTGCAGGCGAATGGCGCCTGGCGCTTGATCTGTTCTCTCCGCTCATAGCACCTGTACCTCGATCTGTTCTCTCCGCTCATAGCACCTGTACTTCGGCTCACACCAGCTGTCCCATAAAGCCTACAGCGAGTCATCCAGTTTCCGAATGAATCCACCAACGATGGTAAAGATAAAGAAGCATGCAGCACCGGCCATGTTGACTGATGACATTGCCAGATTGGGCCTACCGTCAGACCAGACACCTACACACTCCACGCACTGAGCCTACAGAGAAGACATAACTCATCACCAACCTTCCAGCCATTGTTGGAGGACACTATGCAACATCTGCTTGAGTCCCTCCGGGCTTCACTGAAGGAGGATATGCAGGGTATGCTGAGGGAGATTAAAGGTACCTGCAGGTCCTTGGTGACTGCACTTCACAGGTTGAGGGAAAGATGGCGGAGTTTGCTGAGTTGCACAACTCCCTCATAGATGCACATGAGGCACTGGAAGAAGAATGCGCAAACTTCAAGACATGGAAGAAGGCAATCAATGACACAATGATCGCCTCCGGGGAGTACCAGAATCCGTGGACTCTGAAACTTTAGAGGGCATGCTAAAAAAGATCTCATCAAGGCTGCCATCCCTACACTATAGATAGGATCCCCAAACATCTGGCCAAGATCCTGCTATACTGAGGGACAAACTCGGTAGAATCCATTTTTAGCACATTAAAGAGGTCTTTCTCCATGTGCTTCATGAGAACGCTACTCCTACAGATCTGTTCATCAGGATTTTGGTCTACCCTGACCTATCTGCAAGTACCCTGGCTAAGCGCAAAGAGTTTGCAATTGCCACTAAAGCTCTTCAGGAGATCATCAGATACAGGTGGGGGTTCCTGGTTAATCTTTTGATTTATTACAAGGGCATGCTGCATGCCTGCTGATCCCCTCAAGTAGCCCATACGAAGCTGCACTCTTGGGGCCTCAAATCAGCCCCCCCTCAGCGTCCTACAGGTAACTCTGCAAGACCAGATAAGGTGGCGCTGGAATGGGAACGGTCCTTGGAACATTACATTACCTCACAGGGGTTTTTAAAGCCCATGTTATGCGAGTAACCCCATTTGTCATAGGACTCTGTAGTTGATCCTACTCATACTTTGGCAACGAATGGTGTCGCAAGCAGGTGGGAACTGCATACGTTTTTTGTTTGCCATTTTTTTTCTTTAGTTTTTTTTCTTTTCTTTTTGTTATTACCATTTGCCACCTGTAGATGGGACAGCCTTCACATCACCACCTCGCATAGCTGAGAACCACCTTCTGTACAATATGTCTTGAGGTGTAAGGGCCTGGACAATGAAGGTCCTCTCGCTCAACGTAAAAAGTTTAAATTCCCCCTTCAAGAGGTCCTTACTTTGGAAGGAGGTCTTACCCTCCCACTGTCATATCTTTACACCCCAGGAAACACATCTAATACATCTGTAAAGGTTCTCATTCATCCAGGTCATGGTATATCTGTAAAAAATAAATCAAGGCAACTGGACTTACTGTAGATTTCTTGAAAACGTTTCACTCGTTCTTCCAACAAGTTTTCTCAATTATGAGTGAGAAATGGAGAAAGCTCGTTGGAAGAACGAGCGAAACGTTTCAAGAAATCTACAGTAAGTCCAGTTGCCTTGATTTATTATTTACAGATACAGCTAATACAATTAAGGATTAGCAAATCGACTTCAAATGCTTCATCTGAAGTCGATTTGCATAAAACTTCATTGTAATACTGTACGGAACGGGAGCACCATACAGTATTAGAATGTATTGACTCAGAAGAGCTGAAGTTATTACTTCGCTAAGTCTCGAGAGACTTTGTGTAATAACTTCGGGAATACATTTTTACTGTAAAAATCCTTGATACAGAACTCTGGTTCAGTTCCAAGGTACCACTTTGAAGCATCTGAAATCGAATCACTCATCCCTTAATACAATCTCAGAGATCTTCGCATCACGTTTCCTCATATATTTCACTTCCCATGAGTAAAGAAAGGGAAAGCGGGAGTATCTCTGGGCGTCAAATGTTCTGTGGTTTTCTGGCTTCAAGAGTGTATTACAGACTCAGGGGGACGCTATATCATAGTTAAAGGTCTTATAATGTGCGGGGGCGTGGCCTGACCGAGCTAGATGGCGGCTGCTTGTTAGCAGAGCTCTTGCCACCAGGACCCAACTTAGCCTCTATAATAGCACCATCCTACTAACGGAATGAAGATTCAGTCAAAGGACTGCATGCAGAATTCATCAGGGCACAAAGAAGACCCCAGCCCAAGTCAGGACATGGAGAAATATCTTAATAAACCGAGCTTGCAGCAGCCGGCGAGGAACTCCAAAATGGCGCCGAAACAGCATGGAGCGGCCGCGGACAATCCCGCTTCCTCTCAGGCACCCAAAGCAATGCGAGAAAGTGAGTGTTTGAATGATAACAACTCAGCATCGGGTGGGGAGAGGTCCGATATCACCAGGGAGTTTCTGGAAGGAGCTTTGCAGAGAGCGCTGGCTCCGTTAGCTGCAGATCTGGTCTCCATAAAAGCAGATGTCCACCATATAGGGGACCGAGTAGAGACACTGGAACAAACACAAGATGCAATGCTGAACTTTAACTCAGCGGTGAAAGAGTCTCTCCTCTCCCACACCAGGGCAATGAATACACTCCTGCTCCAAATGGAAGACCAGGAGAACAGAAACAGGAGAAGGAATATAAGGCTTAGAGGCTTACCTGAAGCTGAAGATAAAGAGGACCTGTTTCAAGTTATGGACTCCTTATTTACTATGTTAATTGGCCCTGAACAGGCAGTACATGTTACAGTGGAGAGAGTACATAGAGCCTTGAAACCAAAGCCGGCGTCTCGTGAGAATCTGAGGGATATAATCTGTGGAATACTGAGTTATAGAGACACTGAATTACTCTTGCAGGCAGCAAGGAAAAAGGGAGATATAAAGCTCCAAAGAGTCAGTGTCCAGATATATCAAGATTTAGCGGCCTCCACACTGCAAAAACGGAGATTACTGAAGCCACTTACAGACCTGTTGCGGTCAGCCAAGTTTCCGTATCGATGGCTTTTTCCGTTTGGGATACAGATCACAGCAGAGAATCGCTGAATAACCGTTAGAACACCTGATGATCTTCAACCGGTTTGGGAAGCGCTGAAACAACCGCCAGTTGAGATTCCCTCCTGGCTGCCCGTCCCGCATATGGAGGACTTACCACCAATCCCCTCAGCGTCGAGATGGATGAAATCTAAGCCCCAAAGATCCGGGAAGAATAGGAGAGCGTGGTCTCAAGGAGCCCCTGATTGAGGGTTTGCAGCTAATGCCACTTTTTTTTTTCTCTACCTCTCTGGCAGTTAACATGGTTTCTTTCTATTTTTTTTTTTCCTTCTTTGCCAGGGACAGATGCTGCTGCTTGTAAAGTTGCTGCATATTTCTGACATAATGCAAATTAATATTAATATGTACCTTTCTTTAATATCTCTATTTGCTCACCAGGAGATTTTTTTTTTTTTTGCCAGGATGGTATTTTTCTCAGTTTATGGTTTAAAAAATGCTGAGGCTAAGGGTTTATGGGGTTCTGGGCTGGTCGGGATACACATGTTGGTCACATGTGCACTTACTTTAATCTATACGCGCCCAATGTGAAACCAGTTAGTTGGCTAAAAGATCTACTGGGAAAAATTGATGCCTTTGCAACGGGTATACTGCTAGTCGGGGGGGACCTTAACCTCACCCTGAATCCTCTGCTTGACTCCTCTGCCCAGAAATCAGCGGTGTCCTTCCGCGCTCTTAAATCAGTTCAGGTTCACCTCAGAAAATTACACCTTAGTGACGTTTGGAGGTCGGCGCATGGTGACAGACGTGATTATACGTTCTACTCCAACCCACACAGAACGTATAAGAGGTTAGATTACCTCTTCGTACAAGACAAGCTTCTGCAAAACATTAAGTCCTCCACTCTCCACAATATCACGGTCTCTGACCATGCGCCGGTCTCCTCCGTTATCTGCTTCCCGGAAATGTGTGGTAGGGAATGGACCTGGAGGTTGAACCACACTCTCTTAGATTCACAAACTCGGGTTGATTCTATATCACAAAAACTGCAGGCATATTTTACTGCTAATGCAACTCCCAATATGTCTAATGCGATAATTTGGGAGGCGCATAAGGCAGTAATTAGGGGGGAGTTTATCGATTTGGGATCATACATTAATAAGAACAGAGCGAGAAAATTGACAGAACTTATATCCCGTATCGCTTTATTGGAATCGTCGCATAAACGCTCTCAGGCGCTTAAAGATCTAGAGGAATTGAAGGTCGTGAGACGAGAGTTGCAGGAGTTGCTAAATATTAGGGCGTCCAAAGCCTACTTGAAGGTTAAACATAAACACTACGTGCACGGAAACAGAGGTGGCAAGATAATGTCTGTGCTTATAAAAAAACGGGAGGATCAGGTTTTCATTAAACGCATGAGGTCGCGGGAAGGGGCCCTGGAAACAGATACTCAAAAGATATCTAAGATTTTTAGAGATTACTATCAGGAATTATATAATCTTAGGAGTGAGGAACAGACAGAAGTACAGGCAGCTCGTAAGGGGAGAATAGATAGCTTCCTAGGGACATTGAATCTGCCGGTTATTGGTGACAACTCTAGAACATCTCTGGTGGCCCCTGTCACTTTAGCTGAAGTAAAAAAGGTCCTAAACACTACACCATCTGGCAAGAGCCCGGGAACTAACGGACTCACTGTGGCTTACTACAAAAGGTTTTTCTCTGTCCTGGGCCCACATCTAGTGAATTTCTTCAATGCCCTGCTGAATGGTACACCTTTAACTAGACAGGCTCTAGAGGCACACATAGTTGTGCTACCAAAGCCGGGTAAAGACATTGAGACCCCCTCTAGTTTTAGCTAGTAGGCTATCCCCTTCTCTACCAGAAATAATATCTTCTGAGCAATCTGGCTTTGTGGGGGGCAGGGAGTGCAGAGACAGCACCTTCAGAACCTTGCAGGCCCAGCAATTTGCCTTGAGAAAGGGAAAGAAGTTAGTACTACTCAGCACTGATGCTGAAAAAGCATTTGACAGTTGACTGGGAATATATGAAAGCCACACTGCTGAAATTTGGGCTTCCCCCTCAGTTCGTGGGGGCGGTGCCGTCTCTGTATTCTAACCCCTCCGCAAGAGTACAGGTAAATGGAGTTCTATCACCCCCCTTTGAGATCCTAAATGGGACACGTCAGGGTTGCCCACTTTCGCCCACATTGTTTATCTTATGCTTGGAAACATTTATACAGTCTATGAGGCAAGACCCCGAAATTATAGGGCTTACGGTGGACAGAGATGTGCATACAGTTGCCGCATTTGCGGACGACATGCTTATTTTTTTAACAAACCCAGAAGAGGCGCTGCTGGCCCTACTAAGGAAATTAGAAATTTACGGTTCCTTGTCCAATTTTAAAATTAACCTATCCAAGTGCACGGCAATGGGCTTTAATATTTCCCTTACCTCCGTAGCAAAATTCGAGAGGTATTTCCCATTTACATGGCATAATTCACATATCAAATATTTAGACCCTGGCCAACTTTTTCAACAGAACTACTTGCCACTGCTCTCAAACATTAAACAACAATTAGCTGACATAAAGATCCCCTTCTTATCGTGGATGGGCAGAATTTTTTTTTATTAAAAACATACATTCTACCGAAATTATATACTATGCAGACCCTGCCTATACCCCTATCCTTCCTGGCTAAGGTACGTAGCCTTTTCACTTCATATATATGGAATGGAGGTAGACCCAGGCTAGCGTACAAAGTCCTTTCTAAACCCATTTCGGGGGGGGGGGGGGGGGGGGGGGCTTTCTGACGTGGCAACTTATTACAAGGCAATTCAACTCAGATTGCATTCCGAAATTAGTAATCCCACAAATTCCAAGCTGGGGTGTAAGATAGCCAGACATCTATTGGGACCAGGGGGTATGGCGACTTTATGGGATCCCAAACCGGCGGCGACAAGAAGTATAGACAAAAAAGGGCTTGACCCTTTAAGAGGAGTTATAAACACATGGTCTAAAATATCACCATCACTGCGTGCTCCCACCTGCATTTCCCCTTTCACTCCTATTTGTTATGTCCCATATTTGACAATGCAGGGCTTTCAGGATGATTTGGGACTTTGGACAGCTTTGGGATCTGAGGCTATAGGAGATGTCTTGAAACAAAGGTGTGTCCCTAATATCCAAGACTTGAAAATCCGGTTCCCTCGCATCGCTTGGTCAACTATAAGCTATTCCCAGTTCTTGAAAGTATGCAATCAATACTTAGCGAATACCCCTAGTAAAATTGATCCCACTTGGTATGACATGTTTATATTACAGCTGACAGGCACAAAAGGGTCAGTCTCTAGATTGTACAATAAATAAACTGTTAGATGATGTAGGGTCCAATAAACCCTGGTTCATATCCCAATGGGAAAAGGAGTTGAATATCACCTTTGATGACAACACTGTAAAAGAGATCCTATGTCACTCTCATGGATATTCAAGGTGTATTAGGATACAGGAGAACGCCTATAAGCTGGTAACTAGATGGTACAACACGCCAGTCAAGCTTCATGCCATGGACCCCACTCACTCAGATCAATGTTGGAGATGTGGAGCATCTGCTGGTCCTGCCCCATGATTTCCCAGTACTGGGACATGATTTCTAAGCACATTCTGGAAATTATCCCCTCCTCGCCACCAATCACCCCCACAATGGTCATACTGAACCTACCTGGTAAAAAATCGGTATTGGCCAAACACAACCTGCTGTCATCTCTGGTAGCAGCAGCAAAATTGCTGATTCCAATGTTCTGGCTTAACACAAAAATACCAGGACTGGTGGATTGGATTGATAAGGTACAAGAGATCCGCTTGATGGAAGAGATGTCCAGCTGGGAGTCCTTGTCGCATGACAAATACTTACTGACGTGGTCTCCATGGCTGAAATGGCAGACAAACTGCCAGAATGACATGTTGTCTTCACTATTGCAAACTCCTAGTACTGTCGATTAACACAGAGGTTGTTTTCTTATTGAATACTCAACTACTACGTATATATTGCATAAGGTAGTTTATTCTGCTCCAAATGTTCCCCACATCCTTTAGATGAGAGTACTGTCAGTTTCAGTATCTTTTTTTTGATTGTTATATTACTCATATGACTACAACCATCTAGCCATCGCGGGTTATCCATGGCAAATATTTGTGTCAATGTGCGAATATATGTAAAGGTGAATATTTACGCATATGTATTTTTGGCGAACTGAAATTATGCATCATGAACGCCAAGTATCACAATGTGGATGTACTCCTTTGTTTGTTATTTCCTTTTCCGGTTACTAAGGACTTGATCATTGTCTTTACAAATGCTGAAAATCTTAAATAAAGATTTGTTAAAAAAAAAAAAAAAAAGGTCTTATAATGTGCCAAATACTATTGTAGCCTTGTATGCTCACAATTCCTACCAGATCACCTATCTTAGAAGATTTTTTAAGAAACTGAAAAAGCTGTTGAGGCAGTAATTATTGGGGGACAATTTAATATCCCAATTAACACCAACATTCACTGCTCTAGAGCGAGCTCCCAAAGACCCAATCTCCGCCAACTTATTAAAGAAACTTGCGGTCCCTGAACTTACCTGACTCGTCTAAAGTCACTCATCCACAACAGATACTTTCACTTATTATTCCTCTCTATATAACTTATAGGTGGACAGTCACACTGCTCAAACCACAGAAGCCTCTATTGCTGCTTTCTTAAAAGACACTCCCTTACCCTCACTTGCCATAAGTTAACCCTCAATAAAGCGGTCTCTGATGTAGAAATTGAGAAGGCTATACTGGCCTCTAAGCCACATAAAACCCCTTGACCCGACAGGTTCATGGTTGACTATTATAAAACCTTTCAGTCTTGGCTACTTCCTTATACAGTGGGGCAAAAAAGTATTTAGTCAGCCACCAATTGTGCAAGTTCTCTCCTGTGGAGCCCAGTGCCTGCTGAATTCAATTAGCAGGCACCGTGGGTCAATGCGCTAGGGGGAGTCCTGTGATGTGATCCCCCCGTGTCTGCGATCGCAGCAAACCGCAGGTCAATTCAGACCTGCGGTTTGCTGCATTTCCGGGTTATTCGGGTCTCTGGGGACCCAATAACCCGGAACAGGATTGTGATTGGTGGTGTGATAATAAACCACCAATCACCATCCTTAGACCCTGAGAGGTGATTGTGACATCACCTCTCAGGATCACTCTCATTGGTCGGCTGCAGGGGCGGGCATTTCAAATTGCATCGGCGCTCCTCTCCTCCTCCTTTTCAGACCGGCAGCCGAGGAGAGATGAGCGCTGCACGTTTCTCCAGCCAGCACCCCATCTGTTGAGAGATCTAGAGGATCGTCCAGTGCCCCAGCAACTCCCAGGTATTTAGGGAAAGGTTAGGTTAGGCAGGGATATTCAGGGAAAGTTGGGGGAAGAAAAAAAAAAGTTTCTAATTGCATCACCCTAAATCAGGTGTCTGGGATCTACAGCACAGCTGTGTGACCCTAGACCCCCCAGGGGTGCTGCAGCTTGCCCCCCTGCCCCTCCCAATTTTTTGGGGGGCACAAGCAGATTTTTTTGTTTTGTTTGTTTTTTGTGTGCGTACGCTGACTGTGGCCGTAACTCTTAGCGTATGGCCACTGTTAGCACATTGCACACCCTACCGCACACCCCACCCCAACGTCGGACAGTTGATCATCGATTTAGATTTTTTTTTTTTCACATTTGCCTTTTTTCTTGTTGTCTGTTAGGTTTAGGGTAAGTTTGCAAACACCAGTACTCCCACACACACGCACACCAAATAAAGTTTTCCATGCATGCACACACTCCTCTATGGTCCATCGGATGTTTTCGGCTGAGGAGGCATAAGCCCAGCTTGCCTCAGAATCCGAGAGCCCCAGTGAGGACGAGGATGAACCCCACTTTCCTTTTGTCATCCGCGTCCTCCTCATCATCTAGTGATGATGATTAGCCCCCCAAGGCGGCGAAGACGCCGCAAGGCGGAGCAAGGGGACCGCCATGCTAGGGACCCTGTGGCCCACCCTAGTACGAGCAGCTCGGTGAACTTGTCTGGTGTACCCCAGAGCGTTTTGAGCCCGTGATACCTGACTTTGAAGGCCCACCAGGAATCCAGATTTCCACAGTGGGCTTAACTGAATAAGACTACTTTAGTCTTTTTTTCAGTGACCACTTTGTAAATCTAATGGTGGAGCAAACAAACCTGTATGCCCAATAGTTTGTTGCTCAACACCCGTGCTCCTTTTTGGCTAGGCCCGGTGGCTGGACTCCAGTCAGTGCAGCTGACATGAGGACATTTTGTGGCCTTGTGCTGCACATGGGCCTAGTCAAGAAACCTAGTGTCAGGAATTACTGGAGTGGGGACGTCCTGTCCCCGCCCGGGGGTCATGTGACAGTCGGGGCCAGGAGAGTGCAGGAGCTGTCGGGTCTTCTACAGACCTCGATCAGCCCTGCACTTAGGCTGTACAGCGTTGTATTCTGCTGTAAAGCCTCTCTGGGGTGGTGTATTTCCCCTGTAACTGGGGCTTTCAAACTGTCCAAAAAAGCCATTTGTCACCTTACATTACGAAAAGTGCAACACCAAGTGATCAAAAAGGCATATGTCCCACAAAATGGTACCAATAAAACATCATCCCGCAAAAAATGAGACCCTAACGAAGACAATAAGAAAAAGTATACATATTAGGCATTTCCACGTCCGTAACGATCTGCTCTATAAAAATGTGACATGACTTAACCACTCAGGTGAACGCTGTAAAAAGAAAAACTGTGCTAAAACAACAAATAGTTTGGTGACCTTGCACCACAAAGTGTAATAATGATCAAAAAAATAATATGTACCCAAAAATGGTACCAATAAAAACATCAACTCTTCCTGCTAAAAACGAGCCCCTGCACAAGATGATTGGCAGAAAAATAAAAAATATATGGCATTCAGAAAATGGAGACAAAAACATTTTTTTTAATGCTTTATTATGTAAAACTGAAACAAACCACGAAAGTAGACATATTGGGGTAAATTTTTTAGAGTTTCTTCTGTAGGGGTGCATCAGGTGGGCTTCAAATGAGACATGGCATCTAAAAACCAGTTCAGCAAAATCTGCCTTCCAAAAACCATGTGGCGCTCCTTTTCTTCTGCGCCCTGCCGTGCGCCCTTACATCAGTTTACAACCACATGTGTTTTTTTTGTAAACCACAGAATCAGGGTAATAAATATTAAGTTTTGTTTGGCTGTTAACCCTTAAAGAAAAAAAATTGATTAAAATAGAAAATCTGCCAAAAAAAAGTGACTACAGACCTAAACTGGTCCTTGAAAAGTGGGTTTTGGAAATTTTCTTAAAAAGTTTAAGAATTGCTTCTAAAAGTCTAAGCTTTCTGAAGTCTTTTACAAAATGATGCCAACATAAAGTAGACATATGGGGAATGTTAAGTAATACATATTTAATGAGGTATCACTTTCTGTTTTAAAAGCAGAGAAATATAAAACAGTGAATTTGTTAAAAAAATTTTGTTAACGTTTGGATTATTATTTTTTTTATAAATAAAAGGTAAAAACATATTGACTCAAGTTTACCTTTAACATGAAGTACAATGTGTCATGAGAAAACAATCTCTGAATGGCTTGGATAAAGTCATAAAGTGACACTTCAGATTTGCAAAATTATGCCTGGTCAGGAAGGGGGCAAACGGCCCGGTCTGGAAGTGGTTAAAGTATTGAAGATCAGGAGTTCATGCATATGTAATATATATACTGGGTAAAATATATATATATATATATATATATATATATATATATATTTGTGGTCATGGCTACGGCCAAGAGGTATCCGAAGAACCCTAGGGAGAAAACAACGGGAACAACCTAACCCAGCTAGGCGTGTCTTAGCTGACCTGACTAAATGGCTTGTTGTGTGCCCTAAGCCATGATCGTGGGTAGGCCTATAAGTGGGCATACCCTGTGGAAATGAGAAGATAAGGGAGGAAGGGTGGGGCACCTGAAAACACACACCTGAGAGTGAGGGTGTGGCTAGTATATGAAGAGCCTCCGCCCCTCCCACAAATGCAGGCTGACTAATCAGCCTTACCAACTTGTGGTCATGGCTACGGCCAAGAGGTATCCGAAGAACCCTAGGGAGAAAACAACGGGAACAACCTAACCCAGCTAGGCGTGTCTTAGCTGACCTGACTAAATGGCTTGTTGTGTGCCCTAAGCCATGATCGTGGGTAGGCCTATAAGTGGGCAAAAACCAAGCCAAGTAGGGTAGAAAAGGAATTTGAATGGCATGTACAAACTAATCCCCAAGCCAACTGCAAGGCATCCGGGATCTAAAGCGAAAATTCGGGGTATGTGAGGCAAGACCAGTAGGAAACCTACAACCCATCTTGTGGATGACAAGGCCAGAGACATGATGCTCAATATTGCGGATACTGCACCAAAGCGGAATGGAGGACCGAGAATACGTTGTGAAATGGATCATAAACCAACTGAAACTTGTAAAGTTTGATTCTAGTACGAGTACTGGCAATGCCCTAGCGTCAGGAGATCGTGGGACCGAAACCTAACTGCCTAGACTATGCAGGAATGAGGGCCAAAAGAACTATGTAGATAGGAAGAGAATCCTTGAATAGTTCCCCATCCGCGCTTTGTTCTACTGTGCGCCCCTGAGAATTGTTTTTACGCTTGAGACGTGAAGACCGACCTACTATCTGAATCTTCTACCGTGAGAAAATGCTGGAAGTTGTCCAAAATCCGATTCAACGTGGTTGTAGGGAGTCGGAGGTTAGTGGGGCAAGAAGCTATGAAGCCATAATATACAAGATTCTGTCTATGCCCTCCCATGAGTGAGGGAATGCAATGCAATGAAGCTACTGGCGAAAATGAATTCCTGGTCGTGGTAAAAAGGCAAAGACTTTGTGCGGGGACCTGGTTGACAAGATATGATCGACTACGATCAGAGACTGAAATGCTAGAGCGAATTGCCCTACTTGTTCTTCCTCTGGCAGGACCTGAACGAAAGCATGAACAATTAAAGAAAGACGAAATATCTGCGTAAGACATGACAATAATGCTGTAGGGCGAACCGGACCAGTTTGCGATCAAAACATAAAGTGAGCGCTCAACATGGATTATTAGGAAATTAGGGAAGCAGGTATGTATGCGATACATAGGGGCCAAATCAGCCTAGATGCACAGATGGACAACCAACCAGGCAATCAGCCCAGCAGGTTTGAAAACAGTCGTCGGGCCCCCGAAGCCATGGGGCCGAAGCAGGTCGTCGGGCCCCCGAAGCCATGGGGCCGAAGCAGGTCGTCGGGCCCCTGAAGCCATGGGGCCGAAGCAGGTCGTCGGGCCCCCGAAGCCATGGGGCCGAAGCAGGTCGTCGGGCTCCCGAAGCCATGGATCAACATGGAGCGATCAACATGGATTATTAGGAAATTAGGGAAGCAGGTATGTGTGCGATACATAGGGGCCAAATCAGCCTAGATGCACAGATGGACAACCAACCAGGCAATCAGCCCAGCAGGTTTGAAAACAGTCGTCGGGCCCCCGAAGCCATGGGGCCGAAGCAGTCGTCGGGCCCCCGAAGCCATGGGGCCGAAGCAGTCGTCGGGCCCCCGAAGCCATGGGGCCGAAGCAGTCGTCGGGCCCCCGAAGCCATGGGGCCGAAGCAGTCGTCGGGCCCCCGAAGCCATGGGGCCGAAGCAGTCGTCGGGCCCCCGAAGCCATGGGGCCGAAGCAGTCGTCGGGCCCCCGAAGCCATGGGGACGAAGCAGTCGTCGGGCCCCCGAAGCCATGGGGCCGAAGCAGTCGTCGGGCCCCCGAAGCCATGGGGCCGAAGCAGTCGTCGGGCCCCCGAAGCCATGGGGCCGAAGCAGTCGTCGGGCCCCCGAAGCCATGGGGCCGAAGCAGTCGTCGGGCCCCCGAAGCCATGGGGCCGAAGCAGTCGTCGGGCTCCCGAAGCCATGGGGCCGAAGCAGTCGTCGGGCCCCCGAACCCATGGGGCCGAAGCAGTCGTCGGGCTCCCGAAGCCATGGGGCCGAAGCAGTCGTCGGGCCCCCGAAGCCATGGGGCCGAAGCAGTCGTCGGGCCCCCGAAGCCATGGGGCCGAAGCAGTCGTCGGGCCCCCGAAGCCATGGGGCCGAAGCAGTCGTTTTTTAGAATTATAACTATGAAAAGTGACATGAATAAGGTGCACGTGAATTAAACCATGAGCCTGACTGATGTGGCAGGCGATACCCAAGATAAACTACGTGGCCTGAATAACATGGAAGGTGAAATATCGTTAGGAAAGAGACCTGACCGACGTGGAAGGTGACCCCAATAGTTCAACTGCATGACCTGAAAAGACGAAGGGAAACGTGACAGAAAATAACGGACATTAACTAAAATTAATAACGTAAGCTGGCAAGCAGGTAAAGATATGAGTCATTCAAAAGCATAGCTGCACAGGTGGACAGACACCCATTGGTCAGACCCCTGAAGCCATGGGGCTGAAGCAACCACCAGGGGCCCATGGGGGATGCGAACCTTAGAATTGAGGACGGCTGGGGAAAAGATTGGGCCTTAACCCAACGGGTTTAGTAAGCAACCGGGACTCGATAACCTAGAAAGACAAAGACATGGACTCGCATAACCTCCAACAGAAACCTGGGGCACTAACCAGCCTACAACCATGTTGTACCCTTAAACAAAACATGAAAAGCGGTCAAGGGGCCCCCGGAGCCATGAGGCCCGATCGGTCATAGGGCCCCCGAAGCCAGAGGGATGGCGTTGCGGTGATGATAAGTAATTAAAACGTAAGCCGGACCTGATGGCATATGAAGCAACTTGAATGATTGGATTGGCTAGAAGGTGCCCTAAGGAACATGACGGCCAACAGGCGTTAAAAATATAGACATTAGTAATCCGAAGCACGGGCGTACATAAAACACTAACCACCGCGAACCATAAACGTAAACATGAAATGCCCGAGGCATTGCAAGTTCGCTAAGAGAAGTCTCTTATCGTGACAAACAAATGAACAGCTTGTGAAAACATAGCAGGAAACTTACTCCTATCGGCCCACTGACCTCCGCTGAGGAGCTGTTTGGTGAACTGGGGCAGGAGACCAATCTGAGTTAATACGAACCAGAAGTAAAAGGAGACCAGTCTGAGTGAATACGAACCAGGATTAAACAGAAACTAGACCTATGGAATGTGACAGACCACCGAGGAAGGGAACGTAAGCCTGAAAAGAACGCAGTTATGTTTGTCAGGAGAGAGGTACCAGAGCGGTGGGTGCAGACTGCCCCGGTGAGATTGAGCAAAACCATGATGTAGCAATAAACAGGAGAATGCAGCTTTGAGTGGGAGCAGAGTACAACACATGATGTAACAACAAATGGGTGAATGCAGCTTTGGATGTGAGTGGTACCTAAAAACATGGTATAGGCGCAGCTCCGAGTATGGGTAGCGCATGAAAAGCATGGTATAAAGCAGACGTATAAATACAACCTGAAAGTGAGCAGAGTATTGACGTGATGCGAAAGCAGACATGTGGACGCAGCTCTAGTAGTGAAAGGAGTGTAGGACAAGATGTGAAAAGCAGACATGCGTACGCAGCTTTGGATGTGAACGGAATATTAACTTGATGTGACCGCAGACATGGAAAGCGGCTTTGGCGAGTGGGGTATACAACCTGGTGTAGCAGTAGAAGTGTGCACACAACTTTGGGTATAAGCAGAGCATGAAAATTGGTATAAACGCAGCTTTGGTTGTGAGTGGAGCAAGGTGGGAACTCCAGGGTGGTGCGTCCAGAGCATGAAAACGGAGTAACAGTAGCAGCTATGGCTGTAAGCAGAGTATACAACATGTAATAACAGGCATGTAATACGGATCCGGCTGTCGGCTGGGGACGGAATGAGATGTAACAGCCAACAGGTGAGCGCAGCTTGAATGTGAGACCAATCTGAGTGAATACGAACCAAGAGTAGAAAAGTGCAGTACAGTAAGGACGTGCGGATGCAGCATAAGACATTAAATAAAAGCCGAAAGTGTAAAAGCTGCTCAGGATAACAGCGGAGCATGAAAGTGTGAGATTGTGGATAAGCTCTGCCTGTATATTTATGTTTAAATTGTACTGGTGCTGTCATTTGGCATTCTGGCCACTAGAGGCCGCTGTTTTGCAGCACAGTCAGCATGCTTCTGGGTGAACCAGGAGGTGATGATCTGACATGGTGGAAGGATTGTGCTGTGAGGGGCTGAATCCGATTCCATCCTGGCTAGCAGATGTCCGGCAGTGAATGGATACTCAAAGGAAGGAGAGCATCTGCTGTCCCCTGTCTGGATCTAGCACTTTGAAAGAGAGGTTGTCCCAGGAAGACCAGTTCCAGTGTATGGACAGAAAACCTTAGCATCAAGCAAGGCCGCACGGTTGCTGAGAGCTTGGTGGCCATCCCGGGTAAGCGGCATCCTAGGGCCCAGAACGGACGCAGGTCAGTACACCTGATTACCAATTGTACTTCACTGTTTGGCGCCTAAAGTAACAGAGACTAGCCTAGGCCTTGTATTAGCTAGTTAGATAGGGTTAGAGCTTTGTTAGGCCTTACTGTACTGGACTGCAGTGCAGTAATTGACTTGCAGGCTCTGCTGCGTCTGCCACCGGTTAGGTGTGTCCTCTATAGCGGCACAGTACGACTTGTAGGCTCTGCTGTGTACTCCAGCAGGCTAGACTGTGGGCCTGGGGTAATGCTTATACTGTTTGTACTTGTGTTAATACTGTTTCCAAGTAAAGTTTATATTCTTGCATGTAAAGCTGGTGTCAGTGTTGCTTCTATGTCTGTGACTTTGCTGTATCCTGGGGAGCCCACCCCGGTACACAGCTTACGAAAGTGAAATACATGAAGTTTAAAGATGGTGGTAGCGGGGGGGAAGAGACACATGGCAAGGAATAGCTACAGCAAAAGGCCTAAACAATAGACACTGCGTCCGATCTCCAAACATGACGTCAGGTGCAGCCCGGGTAACTCTTACTTCAGCCGGATTGCTGTAAAGAAACTTTTCATACGAGACGAACAAAGCAAAGTGAAACTTGTAAGATTTATAGGAACCAACTCTTATTACCAACAAACAAAAATGAAAAGCAAATGGAAGTATTTAGGCCAAAACGAGCAAACCTGAGGTAGCAGATTCTGAGGTGAAGCCTCCCGTTCGCTAGCAAAGTCGGATCCGACCGGCCTGGAGAGACGGCCCCGGCCCAACCTACTTACGTAATATGGCGCGTGCATGCTACGGTAGCAGAGAGCAAAATAACAAGCTCCATGCTGCAAAGAAAGAATCCTACCACCAAAGAAGCTAGTCTGCTAATGACACCCAGCGGCAGCTGTGCACCTGAAAACACACACCTGAGAGTGAGGGTGTGGCTCGTATATGAAGAGCCTCCGCCCCTCCCACAAAGGCAGGCTGACTAATCAGCCTTACCAACATATATATATACACACACACACACAAAAGATGAGGCAGCACTCCAGTAGATAAGGTGAAAAATATGCTTGATAAAGACTGCATTAAGCAGTTGAAACGTTGCAGAGGGGTCAATAAAGGGTCCACTATTTTTCACCTTATCTACTGGAGTGCTGCCTCATCTTTTGGATATATATCATCTACTGTAATTTGCTGTTGAGCCTGCGGCTTGGAGGATTTTGCACCGTGGTCTATTGGAGATATATATATATATATATATAGAGAGAGAGAGAGAGAGAGAGAGACACTTTGGCATTGTGGTATTTAATTGACAGTATATAAAACCCCCACAGAATTTGTATACACTTAAGGTCATGTGAGTTACACCAGCCTCTAAAACAACGTTGGCTAAGCGTCGCAATCAAAATCATTAACTCACACATAAGCTGTCTTATACTAAGAATGTCCTTGGTTGCTATAGGCAACCAATTAGAGCTCATATTAATGACCTGTAGCAAAAACTGAACTGTAATTGGTTGTTATATGCAATCTGATGAATATCCAGGCTAACTGCCAAAACAGGCAACAGACAATGGCTCCAGTAGTTTGGCGGTTAGGTTACTAAGCGTATTTTTTGGAACGCACAGGGTGAAAATTTCCACTCAAAACATAGTCTATGACGTTCCCCAAGTAACAGGAGGCAGCTGTGCAAAATTTTGTGATTGTAAATGCAACAGTGCAGATTCCTTTAGCGGACATACAGTCAGATTTATATATTATATTTTTTATTTTTATATATATATATATATATATATATATATTATATTTATTTTTTTATTATTAGAAATAAACATTGGCAGCACCACCCACAATGCAGGCACTGAAAACAGTTGTGTTATCTGTAGATCCAAGACATTTACACATCCTAGTACGGGACTAATATACCCCATTAAGTTCCATTTGACATACGATTCTGCCTTTGTAGTGTATATTCTATCGTGCCCTTGCCAACTGCTATATGTAGGCGAAACCTCTACTGATTTAAAGACTAGGCTGAATAATCACTGTTTTACCATCAGAAAGGAGTGTACAGATCTTCCGGGTACCCAGACACTTTGGACTAAAAAAGCATAATGAAAAAGATCTTAGATGCTGGATCATAGACCAGATCCAAATGCCTCAGAGGGGTGGAGACCGTATAGCTTTACTTAAAAAAAAAAAGAGAATTGTATTGGATTCAGACTTTAAACAGTCTGCATCCCAATGGATTAAATATAGACTATAGATATGGTGGTGGAATGTGAAAAGGCTCATTTGCCCTTTATGGCTGTAGATGATATGTGAAGTATTTTCTCCTGCAGGAGACAGATTCATTGGTAAAAATACAAAAAAAAGAAAAATTGGAAAAAGTAGTAACAAAGATAAGTAAAACAAGGTTATAAGGTTCTTTGGGTTATATGCATCACTGATATTTCTTTATCATTTCAGGAACACTTGCATTATCGGGTAAGGTATCTTGGAAAACTGATGAGCCTGGACGGTGGATGAGGAGCCCACAATGAACTGTGAAAGTGTTATGTTTATTCTCTGGGGTCTATGCGCATGTCCCGATTGTACATAATGGAGGATGTTTCCCTTCTCTCCCTGTTCCTTTTTTAAGATAATGATTTAGCTCATATTGCTGACTTAAAGTCAGGTATTGAAGCAGGATTGGGACCCACAATGTGGTTGGCACTGACGTGCTTGCAGCATTGGGGTAACAACTAGAATAGAGTTATCCCTCTTGGTTTTGGTGGCCCTCTTTGGCAGCCGACGTATGCTCCTTCATAGAGTCCGTGTTCCGTGTGTGCACTCTACAAACGTCCCACCTCAAAACCCGTTATTACAGCCTCTGCCAGTGCCAACCCTTCCATGGCGCAACATAGCCATGGATTTCATTGTGGACTTACCGCCTTCACAAGCCTGTACCACCATCATGGTGGTGGTGGCCAGATGTACCAAGATGTCCCACTTCATTCCGACCTCCGGTCTCCCGATGGCCCAACAAACCTCAAAGTTGTTCCTCCAACACGTGTTCTGGTTGCACGGGCTCCCTGATTCCATTGTCTCAGACCGGGGCTCGCAATTCACCTCCCGCTTTTGGACCCAGTTTTGCCATAGCCTTCATATCACTCGCAGCCTGTCTTCTGCCTATCACCCCCAGTCCAATGGGCAGACCGAAAGGACCAACCAAAGCCTCGTACAGTTCCTTCGCTGTTACACATCCTATCTACAAGACGACTGGGTGAGCCATCTCCCCTTCGCTGAATTTTCCTTCAACAATCAGCTTCATTCCTCCACCGGGCTCTCACCATTCTATGCCAACTATGGCTATCATCCCGCAACTCTCCCGGATCTCCCCCTTGATGTCCCGGTGCCTGAAGTGGCTCAACGGCTCCGGCTCCTACGAGAACTGAGGCGGACCCTAACGCAACAACTCCAGGCCGCTCAGCAGCAGCAGCACAAGATGCAGGCAGACCGTAGATGCACAGAGTTCCCCAGGTACAAAGACGGGGACAAGGTGTGGCTTTCAACACAGCACCTCAAGCTGTCCTGTCCCTCCCGAAAACTGGGACCCCGTTACCTTGGTCCCTTCGAGATCGTGAGTATGGTCAACAACGTTGCCTACTTCCCTGGGAATCCACCCGGTATTCCACGTGTCCTTGATGAAACCACACCGGGCCAACCCGTTCCCGGATCGGGCGCCTGCTCCACCACCTCCCATCCAGGTGAATAACGATGACGAGTACGAAGTCCAGGAGATCCTGGACTCCCGCCGCCGGCGTAGGGTCCTGGAGTATCTCATCCACTGGAAGGGGTACGGTCCCGAGGAGCGTTCCTGGGAGCCCTTGGGGAATGTCCATGCGGCCGCCAAGGTACGGGGGTTCAATCTGGCTCACCCCGAGAGGGCTTCCCAGGGTCGCGTCCGGAGGCCGCTCCTTGGTGGGGGGGCTCTGTCAGGAAGCAGGGGGTGTTACCCCTACTCGGGGACCGCGGGCACGGCACAGGGCACGGGTTCCCCTTCAGCTTGGTAGAACACCTGGTGCCCGAGGTGCGGGTGTGCGCATGCGCAGTATGCAGGCTGCGCACGCATTCCCGGGTGCATAGCGTTCCTCCATTATCAGGCTGTCAGGTGTGAGCCTTGTTGGGGGAGGTTCCCAGTACACACCTTCCACCTTCTAGTGAACACCTAGCCTCCCTGCAGATCCTCCTATTGCCTGTTGTTTCTTTGCATCCTTCCCGGCTACTGACCCCTGGACTGTCTTCCGCCTTGAACCTTCGCTGCTTGCCTCGGCCCGGATTGGACATTGACTACCCCTCTTGGATTATCCCTAAACTTGTACCGCGTTCTGGGCTGTCAGCTGCTTACTGCAAGTGGGTTCCTCATCCCACTACTGGCTCCCTGGGAGGTTTGACAATAAGCACATAGGATGCCCTACCAAATTCTGGAGTATCTGGGGGATCATGGTGCTCTTCTCCACATGCTTTGTACTCTGCTCAATCACTAAATGTTACCTTACCCTCTATTTCTTAAACGCATGTCTTAACTTATGGAGCTTGACCTTTGAATTTCAGGACTATATATGTATGACTATGTATATTGGTATTAGTGTAGGCCTTGATGTGGGTTCTATACCAAATTCCTTTTGCTAATGCTTTATTTATTGCAACTTTTTTCACTCTTTGCTTAATAACTATGGCCTCATCTGGAATAAGCAGTTCAGTTTTGGGCATAAGTTCAAAAAAAAGGATGCCTTGAAGTTAGAAAAAGTGCAAAGGAGAGCAACTAAACAACTCAAAGGGCCTGGAAGATTTTAGTAAGGGAAAAGAAAAAAAGCTGAGAGAAGCTATTCTCTGTTCTATCGTGATATACAGTTGCAAGAAAAAGTACGTGAACCCTTTGGAATTATATGGATTTCTCAACAAATTGGTCATAAAATGTGATCTGATCTTCATCTAAGTCAAACAATAGACAATCACAGTCTGCTTAAACTAATAACACACAAAGAATTAAATGTTGCCATGTTTTTATTGAACACACCATATAAACATTCACAGTGCAGGTGGAAAAAGTATGTGAACCCCTAGAGTAATGACATCTCCAAGAGCTAATTGGAGTGAGGTGTCAGCCAACTGGAGTCCGATCAATGAGATGAGATTGGAGGTGTTGGTTACAGCTGCCCTGCCCTATAAAAAACACACAAGTTCTGGGTTTGCTTTTCACAAGAAGCACTGCATGATGTGAATGAAGCCTCGCACAAAAGTGCTCTCAGAAGACCTACGATTAAGAATTGTTGACTTGCATAAAGCTGGAATCCTAGAGTATCAGCTAAAGACTTACAAAAGTCTCTGGCATATTCTAACATGCCTGTTAGCGAATCTACGATACGTAAAACACTAAACAAGAATGGATTTCATGGGAGGATACCACTGAGGAAGCCACTGCTTTCCAAAAAAAACATTGTTGTACGTTTCCAGTTTGCACAAGAGCACCTGGATGTTCCACAGCAGTACTGGCAAAATATTCTGTGGACAGATGAAACCAAAGTTGAGTTGTTTGGAAGAAACACACAACACTATGTGTGGAGAAAAAGAGGCACAGCACATCAACATCAAAACCTCATCTCAACTGTGAAGTATGGTGGTGGGGGCATCATAGTTTGGGGCTGCATTGCTGCCTCAGGGCCTGGACGTATTGCTATCATCGAAGGAAAAATGAATTCCCAAGTTTATCAAGACATTTTGCAGGAAAACTTAAGGCCATCTGTCAACAGAAGACGGGTGTTGCAACAGGACAACGACCCAAAGCATAGAAGTAAATCAACAACAGAATGGCTTAAAACAGAAGAAAATACGCCTTCTGTAGTGGCCCAGTCAGAGTCCTGATCTCAACCCGATTGAGATGCTGTAGCATGACCTCAAGAAAGCGATTCACACCAGACATCCCAAGAATATTGCTGAACTGAAACAGTTCTGTAAAGAGGAATGGTCAAGAATTACTCCTGACTGTTGTGCACGTCTGATCTGCAACTACAGGAAACGTTTGGTTGAAGTTATTGCTGCCAAAGGAGGTTCAACCAGTTATTAAATCCAAGGGTTCACATACTTTTTCCACCTGCACTGTGAATGTTTACATGGTGTGTTCAATAAAAACATGGTAACATAAATTTTTTTGTGTGTTATTAGTTTAAGCAGACTGTTATTATCTATTGTTGTGACTTAGATGAAGATCATATCACATTTTATTTGTGCAGAAATCCATATCATTCCAAAGGGTTCACATACTTTTTCTTGCAACTGTATATCGCACATGCTTAAAATTATATTGCAATATAGATTTTAGGCCATATCGCTCACCCCTAATGGAGGCTTATGGAAATGTATAAAAAATCTTGTTTCCCTTTGGCTTAACACCTCCTTAAAAGGAAGGATGTTGATCCAGGGATTTTTTCGATTGCCACATTTGGAGTCGGGAAGGATTCTTTTCTCCCTTATAGGGTTTTTATTTTTTCAAGGCCTGGGATCTTTTGATCCATTATCCCATTCACCCTAATAGATCTATTAGGATGAATGGGATTTTGACGCACTCCCTGCTGAGCTGTGCCTTTTGCACAGATTAAAGGGGTTATCCGAGTTATATTTTTGTTCTTTCTATGTTCTTAACTAAGCAAATGTAATAGCTTTCCAATTCACTCATTTTATCTCCGGTGCCTGGTTTCTCAGATTTCACTGAGGGTCACATGACCTGTGATGTCAGCTTCTCTCCCTGCTCTGATAAAGGTTGTTTACAAGCCTGTAAACGAGACATTACTGTACTGGCCACGCCCCCCTTCACTGCCGTTTACTCTCTGCTAGGATTCTTAACTCCGTCAGCTGCACTGCTCTGCAGCAGGGACAATTCTGGGCACTGGAGCTGATATACTAGAGAGAGCATTACACAAGAAGGTAGGGGGAAGATCCTGTGTGTATTAGCAGTGTCATTATACAGCTGGGACATGCAGTCCTACACATGCAACATGCTGCAGAGTCTCCCAGCACTCAGGGCAGCTCTTGTATCCACTCCCTTAGCAGTGTCATTATACAGCTGGGACTTGTAGTCCCAACATACTGCAGAGTCTCCTAGAAGGCAGACATGTCACTCAGGGCAGCTCTTGTATCCACTCCCTTAGCAGAGTGGGGGAGGGGCAGAGATGGTTTTTATTGCATGTAAACAAAGGCCCAGAAACGAACCAGGGAAATGAGGAAAAATATTTATTTATTTTTGCGTAAAACTTGCTTAGCTCAGTTATATATCAGATTTTCAGTGCTATATTATTTTTTTTCATAACTCGGACAACCCCGTTAAGCAACGGCCAAAGGGTGAGAGAGGCGCGCATAGGGTAAGTAAATCGAGGTACAACAGCTTCCGTCAAAGAGCTGGTGGATACGATAGACTCACCTGTTTTGGTTGCACCGGAGTTGATTGCAACCGTATTGCAGGTGGGCTGTAAAAATATAAAAGTCGCAGCTCGGTGCTGCCAGATGCGTCATGAGACCCCTTGGGGCGACGGCCAGGTCACCACTCGGGTATATAAATAGGAAAACGTATCTCAGCTTGTCACTATGGAGTGATCCAGCTGATAGACGATCATAAGGCGCAATGTCCACAACCCGGTACAGGATACATCAAAATTTATTATGAGACAACGCGTTTCGGGGTCTTGACGGCCCCTTTATCAAGTCTGTGTCACCCTAATTTTATGTGCAGCTGGGTGTATACTGCCTGCTTTCTTCTAAAAATTGCATATGTCCATACCTTGTCTTAGTTGGAATAGGTGTAGTGGTGGCACCGCTACGGTCCTGTGTGTGGCACGTGTGGAGAGCTCTGCCTACGCGCCTTTTCCACACGTGCCGCACACAGGATCGTAGCGGTGACACCGCTACACCTATTCCAACTAGGACAAGGTACGGACATGCGCCATTTTTAGAAGAAACCAGGTAGTATACACCCAGCTGCACATAAAATTAGGGTGACACAGACTTGATAAAGGGGCAGTCAAGACCCCGAAACGCATTGTCTCATAATACATTTTGATGTATCCTTTACTGGGTTGTGATTATTGCGCCTTACGATCGTCTATCAGCTGGAACACTCCATAGTGACAAGCTGAGATGCACAGATTAGCAGGGTGGTTACTATGACAGCCCTGGGAAGCCTCAACAGCCCCAGGCTGTCAAGGTAACAGATCTGAGACCGTGATCAGAAGGCAGAGGGCGCTTAAAATTTCTGCCTTACCTCAAAGATGCAGCGATAGCTTTTGAACACAGCATCTGAGGGGCTAAATAACGAGCTTCAGCTTGGTCGCCGTGCCCTGTTATTGCAGCCGGGTGCCTGCTGTAATATGGCTCACATAATGCCATAAATTTGTGGTATTATGTGTTAAGGGGTTATCTGCACATGAAGGAGCGATACTGTTTTCCTGGGGAACACATAAGTATAAGTGGCAGACTAGTTAGCCATATCAAAGTTGTATGATACAGTCACCGAAAAAGTGAAAAAAAATATTTCTGTATAAACTTAGCATCTAAAGGTTAAATATCAATTTTAAATTTAAGTCTGAAAAAAACATGGGAGTGTTTCTTTAATGTAATTAATTCACAAAAGGCAAACTACAGATTGTTAGACCTGCAAAAGATTTAGATCTGCAACTGACAAACCAAAATGGTCGCTGTTTCTTAATAAAGTCATATCCACAAGAGGCGCAAAACACCTGTGTGGATTCACTTATCTGAAAATCTGTCTGCGTTGTTCACTTGCCAATTTTTGTATATGTGCTGCCAAAGCAGCATCGATATTGTCATGCAGCTTCTTCTAAAACTTGCATACAGAACGTTGGTAAGGAGGAGGAATCATTCCTATTCCAGCTCCTGGCTATTTCAAGCACACTGAGGCGCGATCCTGCTGAACTCCTCCCAAGGAACAGCGGATCTAACCTCCATAAACCCATAGCCATCACTAGTTTGGTAACCACAAACCCCATTACCTATTTCAACAGGTTTAAGACCAAGCCAGAGAACATCCCGTAGAAGGTGCTAGCACAGCCAATTATATGGTAGGTAGGAAGGAAGGAAGGAAGAGGATGATGACTTTCTCCCCTCCCCCAGAGTTAGGCTCTAAAAGTCTCTTTTAGAAATATCTTCATCCACAGAGCAGGGAACCTCTGAGCATCTATCCTCTGTAGAGACAAGAAACACACTGGAGGGGTCTTTTTAACCGCTCTGTTTCCTGTCCTAAGAAAGTCAAAGGGGAACAACCTCCTATGATGCGGTCATGAGGTAAGAACTAGAAAAGAGTTTTAAAAAATCTATCACATAAAAAAAAAGTTAATAAAGAATCTCACAGTGTGTTAACCGCTTCCCGACCGCCTAACGCAGGGATGCGTCCTGGCGGTGGTCGATTTGTTCCTCCTTGACGCATCATCTCGCGAGACGAGAGATTTCGAGCATAGCCGGCCTGCACATGCGCAATGCGGGTCGGGAAGAGGCGCAGGAGAAGTTCGTCACCAGCCTGCCAGCCAATGATAATCGCTGGCAGGTTGGTGACTTTACAAAAAAATTGAATCAGAAACCATTTAACACATTATATTTATAAATAGGTGTTAAATGGCTTCTTAGCTCTCTGCTGGTTCCTTTTTGTCGGTTGGTCCCAGCAGAGAGCACACATCACTGTGAGTACACCAAGCACAACATATTTAGCCCCAGATCAGTACTGATCACAGTCAGATCTATAATAGTATTAGTGTCACCTTAGCTCGCCCTCCACCCAAAACGCAATGTTTGTGTTTTGTTTGCCCGATCAGGCCTGATCGGTCGCCCACACGTGCAATCACCCACGCCCGCCCCGCCGCAGTGAAAAAATGTTATTTTTTTTTTTTATCACTGCACAATCACTTCACAAGCGCAGCGGCGATTAAAAATATCAAAACTGATTTTTTTTTAATCAATCGCAGCGGCTTCCTGTACTTCGCTAGCCTCCTATTTGTAAGACAGGCTTGCTTTTTTTCTTGGGTAGTCTCAGGGAATACCCCTTAAACTTAGTTGTCCAAATGGCAAGGAAGGGGTATTCTTCTGAAGAGGCCTACAGGCTTCTGACCCAGTCGGATGAGGAATGGGAATCCTCATCTGACAAATACGAACCTGTAGAAAGCAGTGGCAGTCTGACCCAAAGTTTGGACAATGAGGTTGAGGACCCTGATACGACCAGGCGTACCCGGCCCTGTGTTGCTAGACCACAGGTTGCGCAGGATCCGCTTCAAGGGCAGCAGAGTGGGGCTGGCGCTGTCTGATTACGTGGTGAGGCATACACCAGCAGCGCAGCCAATACTGGACCTAGTACCAGCACTGCCGTAGAACATGGTGAAGTGGCGAGCACCAGAAGGGCAGTTGAAGCTGGTACGGTGGCACGTGCAGTAGTTCCCCCGTCGCAGCCACCGCACAGACAGGCCTGTAGAGCCCCTAGAGTCCCTGAGGAGCTGGCAAACCCTGATTGGCAGCCCCAAACTTCAGCCGCACCAGTAGTTCCCCCTTTCACCGCCCAGTCTGGAGTTCGGTTTGAGACAGCTCAGATCGGATTGGCACTAGAGTTTTTTGAGCCGTTCTTCCCTGCGGAGCTCTTGGACTTAGTTGTGGCAGAAACAAACCGGTATGCCACTCAATTTATAGCCGCCAACCCGGGAAGCTTTTATGCCCAGTCTTTCCGGTGGAAACCCGTCCAAGCTTCCGAATTTAAAACATTTCTGGGCCTTCTCCTCAACATGGGCCTGACAAAAAAGCATGAATTGCGGTCATATTGGTCCACGAACCCAATTCATCATGCCCATGTTCTCTGCTGCCATGTCCAGGACACGATTTGAAACCATCCTGCGTTTCCTGCACTTTAGTGACAACAGCACCTCTCGTCCTAGAGGCCACCCAGCATTTGACTGGCTCCACTAAATTCGGCCCCTCATAGACCACCTTAACTCCAAATTTGCAGTTTTGTATACCCCTGAGCAAAACATCTGCATAGACGAGTCCCTGATACATTTTACCAGGCACCTTGGCTTTAAATAATACATCCCAAGCAAGCGCGCCCGGTATGGGGTCAAATTGTATATGCTCTGTGAAAGGGCCACAGGCTAAGGGCACAAATTTCGTGTCTATAAGGGTAAAGATCAGACCCTGGAGCCGGTCGGCTGCCCTGACTACCTGTGGAGCAGTGGGAAGACAGTCTGGGACTTGGTGTCACCCTTATTTGGCAAGGGGTACTACCTTTATGTGGACAATTTCTACACAAGTGTGCCCCTCTTCAGGCATTTGTTTCTAGAACAGATTGGCTGCTGTGGCACCGCGGGACCTAGTCGCCGGGGCTTCCCCCAACGGCTCCTTAACACCCGTCTTGCAAGGGGGGAGAGGGCTGCCTTGTGTAACGAAGAACTGCTCGCAGTGAAATGGAGAGACGAGCGTGACGTTTACATGCTCTCCTCCATTCACGCAGACACGACAATCCAAATTGAACGAGCAACTAGAGTCATTGAAAAGCCCCTCTGTGTCCACAACTATAATTTGCTCATAGGAGGGGTGGACTTCAACGACCAGATGTTGGCTCCCTATTTACTGTCCCGCCACACCAGACGCTGGTATAAGAAGGTGTCTGTATATTTAATTCAATTGGCTGTATATAATAGTTTTGTTCTCTACAGTAAGGCTGGGAGAACAGAATCCTTCCTTAAATTCCAGGAGGTTCCGTGGCCCCAACCACCAGTGTAGTGAGCCGTCTACAAGAGCGACATTTCCTCAATGTCGTTGCTGGTACTTCAACCCAACCGTCACCCCGAAAAAGATGTTGTGTCTGTAGCAGGAGTGGAATAAGGCATGACACCCGCTATTTCTGTCCTGACTGGCCTGCCCACCCTGCCCTATGCTTAGGGGAGTGTTTCCGGAAGTACCACACACAGGTACACTTAGTATAGGGATTGCGTGACACAGGACAGGCACACAGGGGTCTTAGGGCCCTTTCACTCACAGCTGCTGCAAACCTCTCCTTTCACCTGGGACAAAGTGCATAATGTACTTCGCCACATCTCTGGGCGATTTGCGCTTTGCACATTGTCCCATGGGGAAGGAGAGGTTTGTCCTATAAAAGGTAAAAATAAATATAAAAAAATCACAGGTAAGCAAAAAAAAGTTAAGGTTCCAAATGTTATATAAAATTAATGTTAATAAATTTATTGTGTTGCGGCCTGTATTTTTATATTTTTTTACCTTCTAGGTGGACCAACCGATCAACCAGCTGCAGCACTGATGTGCATTCTGACAGAAGCATTGCGCTGCTGTCAGATGACATAAAAGTCGTGTATGCGGCGCTGCAAGACGAGATTTCTCCTCTGCAGAAAAAAAGATATGCTTGCCGAGGCTTATGAGCTGAGGGGCGGTGTTCATATGCTTTGGCAAACATTTTTTATAAAAAAAAAAAATAATTATAAAAAAAAAAATAAAAAATTCCGGCAATGATTTATTCATCCACATCGATTAATGTGGGGCGGAGCTCCTATGTCCTGGCAGACGCCTTTCCCCTCGTTTTTTTTGCACATTTTTTGCCAGAGATTTTTTCATCCACATTGATCGATGCCAATGAAGAAATCTGTGTCGTTCATTTTTTCTTTCAGCCCAGAGGCTGAACTGAAAAAAAAAAATATCTTATTACCTGTATGCTCAATATAAGGAGAATAGCAGAAACGCCTAATGCTGGCCATACATGTAATGATTGCGGAGACCCTCAAATGCCAGGGCAGTACAAACACCCCACAAATTACCCCATTTCGGAAAGAAGACACCCCAAGGTATTCGCTGAGTATATTGAGTCCATGAAAGATTGAACTTAGCGGAAAGGGAGACTGTGAGAAAAAAAAAAATATATATATATATATATTTCCGCCAACTTGTGCCCAAAAAAAAAAATCTTCTATGAACTCGCCATGCCCCTCACTGAATACCTTGGGGTGTCTTCTTTCCAAAATGGGGTCACTTGTGGGGTATTTATACTGCCCTGGCATTTTAGGGGCCCTTAAGCGCGAGAAGTAGTTTGGAATCCAAATGCGCAAAAAATGCCCTGTGAAATGCTCAAGATACTCATTGGAATTTGGGCCCCTTTGTGCACCTAGGCTGCAAAAAAGTGTTACACATGGGGTATCGCCGTACTCAGGAGAAATAGGGCAATGTGTTTTGGGGTGTATTTTTACATACAGACGTGGACAAAATTGTTGGTACCCTTTGGTCAATGAAAGAAAAAGTCACAATGGTCACAGAAATAACTTTAATCTGACAAAAGTAATAATAAATTAAAATTCTATAAATGTTAACCAATGAAAGTCAGACATTGTTTTTCAACCATGCTTCAACAGAATTATGTAAAAAAATAAACTCATGAAACAGGCATGGACAAAAATGATGGTACCCCTAACTTAATATTTTGTTGCGCAACCTTTTGAGGCAATCACTGCAATCAAACGCTTCCTGTAACTGTCAATGAGACATCTGCACCTCTCAGCAGGTATTTTGGCCCACTCCTCATGAGCAAACTGCTCCAGTTGTGTCCGGTTTGAAGGGTGCCTTTTCCAGACTGCATGTTTCAGCTCCTTCCAAAGATGCTCAATAGGATTGAGGTCAGGGCTCATAGAAGGCCACTTTAGAATAGTCCAATTTTTTCCTCTTAGCCATTCTTGGGTGTTTTTAGCGGTGTGTTTTGGGTCATTGTCCTGTTGCAAGACCCATGACCTGCGACTGAGACCAAGCTTTCTGACACTGGCTAGTACATTTCTCTCTAGAATTCCTTGATAGTCTTGAGATTTCATTGTACCCTGCACAGATTCAAGACACCCTGTGCCAGACGCAGCAAAGCAGCCCCAGAACATAACAGAGCCTCCTCCATGTTTCACAGTAGGGACAGTGTTCTTTTCTTGATATGCTTCATTTTTTCGTCTGTGAACATACAGCTGATGTGCCTTGGCAAAAACTTCGATTTTTGTCTCATCTGTCCACAGGACATTCTCCCAGAAGCTTTGTGGCTTGTCAACATGTAGTTTGGCATATTCCAGTCTTGCTTTTTTATGATTCGTTTTCAACAATGGTGTCCTCCTTGGTCGTCTCCCATGTAGTCCACTTTGGCTCAAACAACGACGGATGGTGCGATCTGACACTGATGTTCCTTGAGCATGAAGTTCACCTTGAATCTCTTTAGAAGTCTTTCTAGGCTCTTTTGTTACCATTCGGATTATCCGTCTCTTAGATTTGTCATCAATTTTCCTCCTGCGGCCACGTCCAGGGAGGTTGGCTACAGTCCCATGGATCTTAAACTTATGAATAATATGTGCAACTGTACTCACAGGAACATCTAGTTGCTTGGAGATGGTCTTATAGCCTTTACCTTTAACATGCTTGTCTATAATTTTCTTTCTGATCTCTTGAGACAGCTCTTTCCTTTGCTTCCTCTGGTCCATGTCGAGTGTGGTACACACCATATCACCAAACAACACAGTGATTACCTGGAGCCATATATATAGGCCCAATGGCTGATTACAAGGTTGTAGACACCTGTGATGCTAATTAGTGGACACACCTTGAATTAACATGTCCCTTTGGTCACATTATGTTCTGTGTTTTCTAGGGGTACCATCATTTTTGTCCATGCCTGTTTCATGAGTTTATTTTTTTACATAATTCTGTTGAAGCATGGTTGAAAAACAATGTCTGACTTTCATTGGTTAACATTTATAGAATTTTAATTTATTATTACTTTTGTCAGATTAAAGTTATTTCTGTGACCATTGTGACTTTTTCTTTCATTGACCAAAGGGTACCAACAATTTTGTCCACGTCTGTATACCCATCCTGGGTGAGAGAAATATATCTTTGTCAAATGACAACTTTGTACAAAAAAATGGGGAAAGTTGTCATTTAGAGAGATATTTCTCTTACCCAGCATGGGTATATGTAAAAAGACACCCCAAAACACATTGCCCTACTTCTCCCGAGTACGGCAATACCACATGTGTGACACTTTTTTGCAGCCAAGATGCGCAAAGGGGCCCAAATTCCAATGAGTACTTTCAGGATTTCACAGGGAATTTTTACGCATTTTGATTCCAAACTACTTCTCACGCTTTAGGGCCCCTAAAATGCCAGGGCAGTATAAATACCCCACAAGTGACCCCATTTTGGAAAGACACCCCAAGATATTCCGTGAGGGGTATGGTTAGTTCATGTAAAATTTTATTTTTTGTCACAAGTTCTGCTAACTTGTGACAAAAACTAAAAACCTCAATGAACTCACTATGCCCATCAGCGAATACCTTAGGGTGTCTACTTTTCGAAATGGGGTCATTTGTGGGGTGTTTCTACTGTCTGGACATTGTACAACCTCAGGAAACATGACAGGTGCTCAGAAAGTCAAAGCTGCTTCAAAATGCGGAAATTCACATTTTTGTACCATAGTTTGTAAACGCTATAACTTTTGTGCAAACCAATAAATATACACTTATTGCATTTTTTTTTCATCAAAGACATGTAGAACAATAAATTTAGAGAAAAAATTATATAGAAATGTAGTTTTATTTGAAAAATTTTACAACTGAATGTGAAAAATGTAATTTTTTTCAAAACTTTTGGTCAATTTCGATAAATAACAAAAAAGTTAAAAATTTAAGAAGCAATGAAATACCACCAAATGAAAGCTCTATTAGCCAGAAGAAAAGGAGGTAAAATTCATTTGGGTGGTAAGTATGACCGAGCAATAAACCGTAAAAGTAGTGTAGTGCAGAATTGTAAAAAGTGGTCTGGTCATTAAGGGGGTTTAAGCTAGGGGAGCTGAGGTGGTTAAAGATGTAGGAATGAGGTTCACAGAAAAATCATGTACAAGTACACAGTAATAACTTTATACATAAACTAGTAGACATGGTCTGTCTAGCACATATAGTAAAGTGCCTATTGCAGTATGATAACTAGGGATGAGCGAATCGACTTCCAATGAAACATCCGAAGTCGATTTGCATAAAACGTTGTTTCAATACTGTACGGAGCAAGTGCTCTGTACAGTATTAGAATGTATTGGCTCCTAGGAGCCGAAGTTATTACTTAAAGGGAATCTGTCACCTATTTTGAGCATATAAAACCATTAACATAGCAATGTTCAATAAAGTACCTTCATTCCAGCATGTCTTCTTGCTTTTATTCAACTTTTCATTTAGATCAAAAAGCGATTTTTCTGATTTGCTAATTAAGCCTCAAGGTGCCCAGAGGGGCGTTATTACTCTCCTCTAGTGCCCAATAACGCCCCCCTGCAGTGCCCAGCCGGCCTTCTAAAAAAAAAAAAATGTACTCCCACATCCTTTCCAAATGGCCCCGCCCCTCCACTACGTCCTATAATTTATTCACCTCACCATCCTTGCGTCCTCCTTTCTTGGCCTCCGAAATCTCGTGCAGCCGCTGTATCGCTGACTGCCTGCGCCTGTACGATACTCCGGCTCCTGAGGGCAACAGCGCTCTGATTATGTCACTGGGCTCGGCGCATGCCCAGTGACACTATTGAGGCTGTTGCCCTCAGGAGCCGGAGTATCGTACAGGCGCAGGCGGTCAGCGATACTGCGGCTGCGCGAGATTTCGGAGGCCAAGAAAGGAGGACGCAAGGATGGTGGGGTGAATAAATTACATGACGTAGTGGAGGGGGCGGCGCTGTTCGGCAAGGATGTGGGAGTAAATTTATTTCTTAGGAGGCGTGCTGGGCTTGAAATAAAAGCGGGCTGGGCACTGCAGGGAGGTGTTACTGGGCACTAGAGCAGAGTAATAACGCCCCTCTGGGCACCTTGAGGCTTCATTTGCATATCAGAAAAATCGCTTTTTAACAAGAATGAAAAGTTGAATAAAAGCAAGAAGACACATGCTGGAATGAAGGTACTTTATTGAACATTGCTATGTTAACAGTTTAATATGCCCAAACTAGGTGAAAGATTCCCTTTAACGAAGTCTCACGAGACTTTGCGTAATAACTTCATAAATTGATTTCTACTGTAAAAAAAAAACATTTCCCGAACTCTGATTCGGTTCCAAGTGGTACCTTGGAACCGAACCCGAATGCGGGAAGTGTTTTTTTTTTTTTTGTTTTTTTTTTTACAGTAGAAATAAATTTATGAAGTTATTATGCTAAGTCTTGCGGCACTTCGCGAAGTAATAACTTCGGCACATAGGAGCCAATACATTCTAATACGGTACGGAGCGCTCTCTCTGTACAGTATTGAACCAAAGTTTTATGCAAATCAAATTTGGATGTTTTTGATCCAAAGTCGATTCGCTCATCCCTAATAACCATAGGAAGCAATGAAAAAGCTACTGATGCCAACCCATGTCAGTAGTGTCCAAATCACCTGCGTCCACTCTGATACATATTTCATTTTCTGCCTTGTCTTGGGCTCCTTATTCCTGTGTCCATGTTTACATGTATCTTATTCATAACTAACTTTTTTAACCGCTTGCCGCCGCGCTAACGCCGAAAGGCGTCATCGCGGCGGCTCTCCAAGGTCACACTAACGCCAATAGGCGTCATCTCGCGAGACGCGAGATTTCCTGTGAACGCGCGCACACAGGCGCGCGCGCTCACAGGAACGGAAGGTAAGCGAGTGGATCTCCAGCATGCCAGCGGCGATCGCTCGCTGGCAGGCTGGAGATCCGAATTTTTTAACCCCTAACAGGTATATTAGACGCTGTTTTCATAACAGCGTCTAATATACCTCCTACCTGGTCCTCTGGTGGTCCCTTTTGTTAGGATCGACCACCAGAGGACTCAGGTAGGTCAGTACAGTCGCACCAAACACTACACTACACTACACCCCCCCCCCCCCCGTCACTTATTAACCCCTTATAAACCCCTGATCACCCATGATCACCCCATATAAACTCCCTGATCACCCCCCTGTCATTGATCACCGCCCTGTCATTGATCACCCCCCTGTCAGGCTCCGTTCAGACGTCCGTATGATTTTTACGGATCCACGGATACATGGATCGGATCCGCAAAAAGCATACGGACGTCTGAATGGAGCCTTACAGGGGGGTGATCAATGACAGGCGGGTGATCACCCATATACACTCCCTGATCACCCCCTGTCATTGATCACCCCCCTGTCAGGCTCCATTCAGACGTCCGCATGATTTTTACGGATCCGATCCATGTATCCATGGATCCGTAAAAATCATGCGGACGTCTGAATGGAGCCTTACAGGGGGGTGATCAATGACAGGCGGGTGATCACCCATATACACTCCCTGATCACCCCCCTGTCATTGATCACCGCCCTGTCAGGCTCCATTCAGACGTTCGCATGATTTTTACGGATCCGATCCATGTATCCATGGATCCGTAAAAATCATGCGGACGTCTGAATGGAGCCTTACAGGGGGGTGATCAATGACAGGCGGGTGATCACCCATATACACTCCCTGATCACCCCCTGTCATTGATCACCCCCCTGTCAGGCTCCATTCAGACATCCGCATGATTTTTACGGATCCGATCCATGGATCCGTAAAAATCATGCAGACGTCTGAATGGAGCCTTACAGGGGGGGTGATCAGTGACAGGGGGGTGATCAACCTGATTACCCTGATCACCCCCTGTCATTGATAACCCCCCTGTAAGGCTCCATTCAGACGTCCGCATGTGTTCTGTGGATCCGATCCATGTATCCATGGATCCGTAAAAAATCATGCGGATGTCTGAATGGAGCCTTACAGGGGGGGTGATCAGTGACAAGGGGGTGATTACCCTGATCACCCCCTGTCATTGATAACCCCCCTGTAAGGCTCCATTCAGACGTCCGCATGCGTTTTGTGGATCCGATCCATGTATCCATGGATCCGTAAAAAATCATGCGGATGTCTGAATGGAGCCTTACAGGGGGGGTGATTACCCTGATCACCCCCTGTCATTGATAACCCCCCTGTAAGGCTCCATTCAGACGTCCGCATGCGTTTTGTGGATCCGATACATGTATCCATGGATCCGTAAAAAATCATGCGGATGTCTGAATGGAGCCTTACAGGGGGGGTGATCAGTGACAGGGGGGTGATCACCCTGATTACCCTGATCACCCCCTGTCATTGATAACCCCCCTGTAAGGCTCCATTCAGACGTCCGCATGCGTTTTGTGGATCCGATCCATGTATCCATGGATCCGTAAAAATCATGCGGACGTCTGAATGAAGCCTTACAGGGGGGGTGATCAATGACAGGGGGGTGATCAGGGAGTCTATATGGGTGATCACCCCCCTGTCATTGATCACCCCCCCTGTCATTGATCACCCCCCCCTGGTAAGGCTCCATTCAGCCATTTTTTTTGGCACAAGTTAGCGGACATTTTTTGTTTGTTTTTGTTTTTGTTTTTTCTTACAAAGTCTCATATTCCACTAACTTGTGTCAAAAAATAAAATCTCACATGGACGCACCATACCCCTCACGGAATCCAAATGCGTAAACATTTTTAGACATTTATATTCCAGACTTCTTCTCACGCTTTCGGGCCCCTAAAAAGCCAGGGCAGTATAAATACCCCACATGTGACCCCATTTCGGAAAGAAGACACCCCAAGGTATTCCGTGAGGGGCATATTGAGTCCATGAAAGATTGAAATTTTTGTCCTAAGTTAGCGGAAAGTGAGACTTTGTGAGAAAAAAAACAAAAAAAATCAATATCCGCTAACTTATGCAAAAAAAAAAAAAATTCTAGGAACTCGCCATGCCCCTCATTGAATACCTCGGGGTGTCTTCTTTCCAAAGTGGGGTCACATGTGGGGTATTTATACTGCCCTGGCTTTTTAGGGGCCCGAAAGTGTGAGAAGAAGTCTGGGATCCAAATGTCTAAAAATGCCCTCCTAAAAGGAATTTGGGCCCCTTTGCGCATCTAGGCTGCAAAAAAGTGTCACACATCTGGTATCGCCGTACTCAGGAGAAGTTGGGGAATGTGTTTTGGGGTGTCATTTTACATATACCCATGCTGGGTGAGAAAAATATCTTGGTCAAATGCCAACTTTGTATAAAAAAATGGGAAAAGTTGTCTTTTGCCAAGATATTTCTCTCACCCAGCATGGGTATATGTAAAATGACACCCCAAAACACATTCCCCAACTTCTCCTGAGTACGGCGATACCAGATGTGTCACACTTTTTTGCAGCCAAGGTGGGCAAAGGGGCACCTTTCGGATTTCGCAGGCCATTTTTTACACATTTTGATTTCAAGGTACTTCTTACACATTTGGGCCCCTAAATTGCCAGGGCAGTATAACTACGCCACAAGTGACCCCATTTTGGAAAGAAGACACCCCAAGGTATTCCGTGGGGGGCACGGCGAGTTCCTCGAATTTTTTATTTTTTGTCACAATTTAGCGGAAAATGATGATTTTTCTTTTTTTTTCTTTTTTCCTTACAAAGTCTCATATTCCACTAACTTGCGACAAAAAATAAAAAATTCTAGGAACTCGCCATGCCCCTCACGGAATACCTTGGGGTGTCTTCTTTCCAAAATGGGGTCACTTGTGGGGTAGTTATACTGCCCTGGCAATTTAGGGGCCCAAATGTGTGAGAAGAACTTTGCAATCAAAATGTGTAAAAAATGCCCTGCAAAATCCGAAAGGTGCACTTTGGAATATGCGCCCCTTTGCCCACCTTGGCAGCAAAAAAGTGTGACACATCTGGTATCGCCGTACTCAGGAGAAGTTGGGCAATGTGTTTTGGGGTGTCATTTTACATATACCCATGCTGGGTGAGAAAAATATCTTGGTCAAATGCCAACTTTGTATAAAAAAATTGGAAAAGTTGTCTTTTGCCAAGATATTTCTCTCACCCAGCATGGGTATATGTAAAATGACACCCCAAAACACATTCCCCAACTTCTCCTGAGTACGGCGATACCAGATGTGTGACGCTTTTTTGATGCCAAGGTGGGCAAAGGGGCACATATTCCAAAGTGCACCTTTCGGATTTCACCGGTCATTTTTTACAGATTTTGATTGCAAAGTTCTTCTCACACATTTGGGCCCCTAAATTGCCAGGGCAGTATAACTACGCCACAAGTGACCCCATTTTGGAAAGAAGACACCCCAAGGTATTCCGTGAGGGGCATGGCGAGTTCCTAGAATTTTTTATTTTTTGTCGCAAGTTAGTGGAATATGAGACTTTGTAAGGAAAAAAGATAAAAAAAAAAAAAATCATCATTTTCCGCTAACTTGTGACAAAAAATAAAAAATTCTAGGAACTCGCCATGCCCCTCACGGAATACCTTGGGGTGTCTTCTTTCCAAAATGGGGTCACTTGTGGCGTAGTTATACTGCCCTGGCAATTTAGGGGCCCAAATGTGTGAGAAGAACTTTGCAATCAAAATGTGTAAAAAATGGCCTGCAAAATCTGAAAGGTGCACTTTGGAATATGTGCCCCTTTGCCCACCTTGGCAGCAAAAAAGTGTCACACATGTGGTATCGCCGTACTCAGGAGAAGTTGGGGAATGTGTTTTGGGGTGTCATTTTACATATACCCATGCTGGGTGAGAGAAATATCTTGGCAAAAGACAACTTTTCCCATTTTTTTATACAAAGTTGGCATTTGACCAAGATATTTTTCTCACCCAGCATGGGTATATGTAAAATGACACCCCAAAACACATTCCCCAACTTCTCCTGAGTACGGCGATACCAGATGTGTCACACTTTTTTGCTGCCAAGGTGGGCAAAGGGGCACATATTCCAAAGTGCACCTTTTGGATTTCACCGGTCATTTCTTACACATTTTGATTGCAAGGTACTTCTCACACATTTGGGCCCCTAAATTGCCAGGGCAGTATAACTACCCCACAAGTGACCCCATTTTGGAAAGAAGGCACCCCAAGGTATTCCGTGAGGGGCATGGCAAGTTTTTAGAATTTTTTATTTTTTGTCGCAAGTTAGTGGAATATGAGACTTTGTAAGAAAAAAAAAAAAAAAAAAAATCATCATCATTTTCCGCTAACTTGTGACAAAAAATAAAAAGTTCTATGAACTCACTATGCCCATCAGCGAATACCTTAGGGTGTCTACTTTCCGAAATGGGGTCATTTGTGGGGGTTTTCTACTGTTTGGGCATTGTAGAACCTCAGGAATCATGACAGGTGCTCAGAAAGTCAGAGCTGCTTCAAAAAGCGGAAATTCACATTTTTGTACCATAGTTTGCAAATGCTATAACTTTTACCCAAACCATTTTTTTTTTGCCCAAACATTTTTTTTTTATCAAAGACATGTAGAACAATAAATTTGGCGAAAAATGTATATATGGATGTCGTTTTTTTTGCAAAATTTTACAGCTGAAAGTGAAAAATGTCATTTTTTTGCAAAAAAATCGTTAAATTTCGATTAATAACAAAAAAAGTAAAAATGTCAGCGGCAATGAAATACCACCAAATGAAAGCTCTATTAGTGAGAAGAAAAGGAGGTAAAATTCATTTGGGTGGTAAGTTGCATGACCGAGCAATAAACCGCTAAAGTTGTGGAGTGCCGATTTGTAAAAAAGGGCCTGGTCACTAGGGGGGTATAAACCTGTGGTCCTTAAGTGGTTAATGCAATGAGTTTTCATTATACTATAGTTTGTTTTATTTTTACTTTTGGCATTTTTGTCACTTTGGAAGTGGAAGATATGGATTTCACCAAACTTCAATAGCTGCATCTGAGACACTGGCATTTGCAGTACTCTACTCCAAAAGTTTCTGTTCTTTTTGCGTTTTAGGTTTAGCAAACAAGACAGTTCACAGCTTGCGTTTTTTTTTTAATCCAAGCTTACCTGATGACCCCTGCACAGGCTGTTTCTCATGCAGCGTACCCACTGTCATCAGGAATACTACCAAAAGAAAAACTGGAATTTTCCAAGACCCAGCAACAGATGCTGAATAAGAAAAGAAAATAACATTATATAAGTGAAGTATATTATTACATACAAGACTAAAAAATAAGGTGATAAAATTTAAAATAATTACACCATACAAATCTGCACTTTATTAAATAACATTGTGATAACTAATGTTACATACAGTATCTTCTAATATGTCAGACAAGTTTTCACAATATTAAATTATAAAACTGGGAATTGGGCGCTGCACTATAATAACATAATTAATGATCCACACATAAAAGTATGAAATGAGTACTACATGTTAGAACGGCAAGCTACATCTTCCTCCAAATGCACCAGAGAAAGATGGCAGCCCATCATCAAAACACATAGTGCTCCTTATATACTGTTCTTACATATGGATTAAAGGGAATCTGTCACCTAAAAATCGCCTCCCAAACTGGCAGCATTACCTTAAAGTAGCCAGCAGTGTGTTCCTAAAGATCCTTTTCTTCCTCCGGCCAGATACACCAAAATCTTGAAAAACTAACTTTAACTCCCTGCACGCGCTATGTAACAGCAGAGTTTGAAGTCAAGGGGGCAGCGGCCTCCTTGCTTCAAGTCAGGATAACCACGCCCCCTTGCCCTCTTTAGGAACATACTACTGGCTACTTTAAGGTAATGCTGGTGGTTTGGGAGGCTTTTTTGTGAGTGAAGACCTGTGCACGCCATGCCACATGAGGACTACAACTGAATAAAAAAAGAAAAAGAAAAAAGAAAATAAATCACTGTTATGAATATCAATGACTGACCCAAATGGAAGAGAAGTATGAGCCACACAGGAATGGAACAGGCAGTGAGACAGCGCTGAGTATTTGGATTCCACTTGAACGAGACTGCCAGAGCATACCCAATGAAGAGTGTCCAAATCTAGAAAACAACAACAGTTACGGAGAACACCTGCATAACTGTTCACACGTAGCAGATTTTGTTCCAGAACATTTCTGCAACTGAAAACCAGTTCCATTAATCTGACTGGGGTTGTTTAGGTGGAAGCCACGGATTTTCAAATCCCAAATTTTCTGCAACAAAATCTGCCATATGCGAACACACCCTTAGGTTAAGGCATCGTTGATTCCGTTTTCATTAATGGCCACACATTAAACTACAAAACTACAGTAAGGCCCAATGTCAGCCGCATCTCCCACACTGACCACATCATAGTTATTTATGATAGTCTGTTTCTGGTTTTGGGTCTATTGTACTGTACTTACAGTACAATAAAAAAAAACGATCAAACAGGAACTGACTATCATAAATCACTATGAAGGTGTTTGTTCAGGTCAGGGGAGCAGTGGTCAGTCTGGGAGATGTGGCTGACACATAGGCCATGTTTCCCTGGCTGAGGACGGTCATTTGAATCACTCCCAAGGCGTCTTTCATATTGACTCCTTCCCGACAAGTGCCGTAATAGTAAGGCGCAGCGGGACAAGACTTGCCACCAAGCACCGTACTATTATCAGCTGCAGGGAACCAGTTGTTCCCGTTAGCCAGATTACTGCTGTATGCGCTGACATTTTGAAAATTACATTTTATTTTTTGGGAACGTTAGAAGGCTTAGAACTTTGGAAGCAAATCTTGAAATGTTTCGGAAAATTTCCAAAACCCACTTTTTAAGGACCAGTTCAGGTCTAAAGTCACTTTGTAAAGGCTTACATAATAGAAACAACTCAGAAATGACTCCATTTTAGAAACTACACCTCTTAAGGTATACAAAACTGATTTTACAAACTTTTTTAACCCATTAGATGTTCCACAAGAATTAATTGAAAATGGAGATTACATTTTCGAATTTAACTTTTTAGGCAAATTTTACATTTTACTCCATTTTTTCAGAAGCAAAGCAAGGCTTAAGAGCCAAATAAAACTCAATATTTATTACACTGATTCTGCGGTTTACAGAAACACCCCACATGTGGTCGTAAACTGCTGTACGGGCACACAGCAAGGCTCCGTAGGAAAGGAACGCCATATGGTTTTTGGAAAGCAAATTTAGCTGAACTTGTTTTTAGATGCTAGGTCCCATTTAAAGCCACCCTGATGCACCCCCTAGAAACACAAAAAAGTGACCACATTTTGGAAACTACGGGACAAATTGCCAGTTTTATTGGTACTATTTTGGGGTACATATGTGCTTTTAATTTCTCTATATTAATTTTTTTTGTGAGGCAAGGAAACAAAGAAATAGATGTTTTGGCACAGTTTTTATTTTTTATTTTTAAAGTGTTTTACCTGAGAGAGTAGGTCGTGACTTTTTTATAGAGCAGATCATTACGCACGTGGCAATACCTAATATGTCTACTTTTTCTTATTTATTAAAGTTTTACACAATAATAGCATTTTTGAAACCAAAATAATGATATTTTAGTGTCCCCATCGTCAGAGCCATAGCTTTTTATTTTGTGACCGATTCTCTTTTTCTCTTTTTTTTTTTGTGGGATTATTACTATTTTGGGGGGCATACACCTTTTTGAACACTTGCTGTTGCAATTTTTGTGATGTAATGTCACAAAAATTGCTTTTTTTACACTTTTTTTTATAGTGTATCGGACAGGGTGGATAATGTGATATATTTATATGGCTGGTCATTACTGACGCGGCCTGCTCCCCAATTAACCCTTTGATCACCCCTGTCAATCACTAGTGAAAGTGAAAAAAGTGATCAGTGCAAACTGTCACTTTTTTTTTCACTAGTATTGACTGTTAAGTTTTAGGGATTAGTTTAGGCCCCTTGGTTAGGTAGTTTAGGGATCAGTTAGCGGCCAGCCCACCGCACCACAGTCACTTATTCGCTGATTAGCGTATCGCTAATCAGCTTTTGTACTTTTATAGTATCTGGAAGTGATCAAAACTGATCACGGTCAGATCTCTAATAGTATTAGTGTCATCTTAGCTCACCCTCCACCCAAAAACGCAGTGTTTACCCGATCAGGCCTGATCGGTCGCCCACACGTGCGTTCGCCCACGCCCGCCCCGCCGCAGTGACAACATTTTTATTTATTTTTTTATCACTGCACAACCACTTTACATGCGTTGCGGCGATAAAAAAATCAGTTTTGATATTTTTTTATCAACCGCAGCGGCCTCCGGTACTTCGCTAGCCTCCCATTTGTAAGACAGGCTTGCTTTTTTCCTTGGGTAGTCTCAGGGAATACCCCTAAATTTAGTTGCCCAAATGTCAAACAGGGGGTATTCTTCTGAAGAGGCCTACAGGCTTCTGACCCAGTCTGATGAGGAATGGGAACCCTCATCTGATGAATCTAGCGGGTCAGAATATGGACCTGTAGAAAGCAGTGGCTCTCTGAGCCAAAGTTCGGACGAGGAGGTTGAGGTCCCTGATAGCACCAGGTGTACCCGGCCCCGTGTCGCTAGACCACAGGTTGCGCAGGATCCGCTTCAAGAGCAGCAGAGTGGGGCTGGCACTGTCGGATTACGTGGTGAGGCATACACCAGCAGCGCAGCCCTCCCTGGACCTAGTACCAGCACTGCCGTAGAACATGGTGAAGTGGCGAGCACCAGAAGGGCAGTTGAAGCTGGTACGGTGGCACGTGCAGTAGTTACCCCGTCGCAGCCACCGCACAGACGGGCCCGTAGTCCCCAACTTCAGCTGCACCTGTAGTTCCCCCTTTCACCGCCCAGTCTGGAGTTCGGGTTGAGACAGCTCAGATCGGTTCGGCCCTGGGATTTTTTGAGCTGTTCTTGACTGCAGAGCTCTTGGACTTAGTCGTGGCAGAAACAAACCGGTATGCCACTCAATTTATATCCGCCAACCCAGGAAGCTATTATGCCCAGCCTTTCCGGTGGAAACCAGTCCAAGTTTCCGAACTTAAAAATTTTCTGGGCCTTCTCCTCAACATGGGTCTAACCAAAAAGCATGAATTGGGGTCATATTGGTCCATGAACCCAATTCATCACATGCCCATGTTCTCTGCTGCTATGTCCAGGGCACGATTTGAGGCCATCCTGCGTTTCCTGCACTTTAGTGACAATAGCACCTCTCGTCCCAGAGGCCACCCAGCTTTTGACCGGCTCCACAAAATTCGGCCCCTCATAGACTTCTTCAACCAGAAATTTGCAGATTTGTATACCCCTGAGCAAAACATCTGCGTAGACGAGTTCCTTATACATTTTACCAGGCGCCTTGGCTTCAAACAATACATCCCAAGCAAGCGCGCCCGGTATGGGGTCAAATTGTATAAGCTCTGTGAAAGGGCCACAGGCTATACCCACAAATTTCGTGTCTATGAGGGAAAAGATCAGACCCTGGAGCCGGTCAGTTGCCCTGACTACCTGGGGAGCAGTGGGAAGACAGTCTGGGACTTGGTGTCACCCTTATTCGGCAAGGGGTACCATCTTTATGTAGACAATTTCTACACAAGTGTGGCCCTCTTCAGGCATTTGTTTCTAGAACAGATTGGCGCCTGTGGCACCGCACGCGTTTTCCCCAACGGCTCGTTACCACCCGTCTTGCAAGGGGGGAGAGGGCTGCCTTGTGTAACGAAGAACTGCTTGCGGTGAAATGGAGAGACAAGCGTGGCGTTTACATGCTCTCCTCCATTCACGCAGACACGACAATACAAATTGAGCAAGCAACCCGTGTCATTGAAAGGCCCCTCTGTGTCCACGACTATAATGCGCTCATGGGAGGGGTGGACTTCAATGACCAGATGTTGTCTCCGTATTTAGTTTCCCGCAGAACCAGATGCTGGTATAAGAAGGTGTCTGTATATTGGATTCAATTGGCTCTGTATAATAGTTTTGTTGTCTACAGTAAGGCTGGGAGAACAGGATCCTTCCTCAAATTTCAGGAAGAGATAATCGAGAACCTCCTGTATCCAGGAGGTTCCGTGGCCCCAACCCCCAGTGTAGTTAGCCGTCTACACGAGCGACATTTCCCCAATGTAGTTCCTGGTACCTCAACCCAACCGTCACCCCAAAAAAGATGTTGTGTCTGTAGCAGGAGTGGAGTAAGACGTGACACCCGCTATTTCTGTCCTGACCACCCTGCCCTATGCTTTGGAGAGTGTTTCCAGAAGTACCACACACAGGTACACTTAGCATAGGGATCACATCTCACCAGGACAGGCACACAGGGCTATTAGGGCCCATTCACATACAGCTGCTGCAAACCTCTCCTTTCACCTGGGATAAAGTGCATAATGTACTTCGCCACATCTTTGGGCAATTTGCGCTTTGCACATTGTCCCATGGGGAAGGAGAGGTTTGTCCTATAAAGGTAAAAAAACAAAAAAAAATAAAAAAAATCACCAGTAAGCAAAAAGGTTAATGTTCAGATCAAAAAGTTAAAGTTTATATGTTCTGTTCAAAAGTTAATAAAATTGTTGCGTTGCAGCCTGTTTTTTTCTTCTTTTTTTTTTTACCTTCCAGGTGGACCAACCGATCGACTAGCTGCAGCACTGATGTGCATTCTGACAGAAGCATTGCGCTGCTGTCAGATTACACGCAAGTGGGTGTATGCGGCGCTGCAAGACGAGATTTCTCCTCTGCAGTAAAAGATACGTTTGCCAAGGCATATGAGCTGAGGAGGTGGCGGTGTTCCTATGCTTTGGCAAACACTTTGTATATAAAAAAATAAATAATCCCGGCAATGATTTATTCATCCACATCGATTGATGTGAATGGAGAAATCTGGTTTGCCAGGGCATACAAGCTAAGTGGGTATGGATGTTGGGCGGAGCTCCTATGTCCTGGCAGACTCCTTTCCCCTCCTCTTTTTTTTTTGGCAGAGATTTTTTCATCCACATTGATCGATGCGAATGAAGAAATCTGTGCCGTTCATTTTTTTTCCTTTCAGTCCAGAGGCTGAACGGAAAAAAAATCTCATTACCTGTATGCTCAATATAAGAAGAATAGCAGAAACTCCTAATGTTGGCCATACATGTAATGATTGCGGAGACCCTCAAATGCCAGGGCAGTACAAACACCTCACAAATGACCCCATTTTGGAAAGAAGACACCCCAAGGTATTCGCTGAGGGGCATATTGAGTCCATGAAAGATTGAAATTTTTGTCCCAAGTTAGCGGAAAGTGAATCAATTTCCGCTAACTTATGCCCAAAAAAAAAAAAAAAATTCTATGAACTCGCCAGGCCCCTCATTGAATACCTTGGGGTGTCTTCTTTCCAAAGTGGGGTCACATGTGGGGTATTTATACTGCCCTGGCTTTTTTAGGCCCTAAAGCGTGAGAAGAAGTCTGGGATCCAAATGTCTAAAAATGCCCTCCTAAAAGGAATTTGGGCACCTTTGCACATCTAGGCTGCAAAAAAGTGCCACACATGTGGTATCGCCGTACTCAGGAGAAGTTGGGGAATGTGTTTTGGGGTGTCATTTTACATATACCCATGCTGGGTGAGATAAACATCTTGATCAAATGCCAACTTTGTATAAAAAAATGGGAAAAGTTGTCTTTTGCCAAGATATTTCTCTCACCCAGCATGGCTATATGTAAAATGACACCCCAAAACCATTCCCCAACTTCTCCTGAGTACGGCGATACCAGATGTGTGACACTTTATTGCAGCCTAGGTGGGCAAAGGGGCACACATTCCAAAGAGCACCTTTTGGATTTCGCAGGCCATTTTTTACACATTTTAAATGCAAACTACTTCTCACACATTTGGGCCCCTAAATTGCCAGGGCAGTATAACTATGCCACAAGTGACCCCTTTTTGGAAAGAAGACAGCCCAAGGTATTCCGTGAGGGGCATGGCGAGTTCCTAGAATTTTTCTATTTTTTGTCGCAAGTTAGTGGAATATGAGACTTTGTAAGAAAAAAAAAATATAAATCATCATTTTCCGCTAACTTGTGACAAAAAATAAAAAATTCTAGGAACTCGCCATGCCCCTCACGGAATACCTTGGGGTGTCTTCTTTCCAAAATGGGGTCACTTGTGGCATAGTTATACTGCCCTGGCAATTTAGGGGCCCAAATGTGTGAGAAGTAGTTTGCAATCAAAATGTGTAAAAAATGGCCTGCGAAATCCGAAAGGTGCACTTTGGAATATGTGCCCATTTGCCCACCTTGGCTGCAAAAAAGTGTCACATCTGGTATCGCCGTACTCAGGAGAAGTTGGGGAATGTGCTTTGGGGTGTCATTTTACATATACCCATGCTGGGTGAGATAAATATCTTGGTCAAATGCCAACTTTGTATAAAAAAAATTGGAAAAGTTGTCTTTTGCCAAGATATTTCTCTCACCCAGCATGGGTATATGTAAAATGACACCCCAAAACACATTCCCCAACTTCTCCAGAGTACGGCAATACCAGATGTGTGACACTTTTTTGCAGCCTAGGTGGGCAAAGAGACTCACATTCCAAAGTGCTCCTTTCGGATTTCACTGGTCATTTTTTACAGATTTTGATTGCAAACTACTTTGCACGCATTAGGGCCCCTAAATTGCCAGGGCAGTATAACTACGCCACAAGTGACCCCATTTTGAACTCACTATGCCCATCAGCGAATACCTTAGGGTGTCTACTTTCCGAAATGGGGTCATTTGTGGGGGTTTTCTACTGTCTGGGCATTGTAGAACCTCAGGAAACATGACAGGTGCTCAGAAAGTCAGAGCTGCTTCAAAAAGCGGAAATTCACATTTTTGTGCCATAGTTTGTAAACGCTATAACTTTTACCCAAACCATTTTTTTTTTTGCCCAAACATTTTTTTTTATCAAAGACATGTAGAACAATAAATTTAGCGAAAAATGTATATATGGATGTCGTTTTTTAAAAAAAAATTACAGCTGAAAGTGAAATGTCATTTTTTTGCAAAAAAATCTTTAAATTTCGATTAATAACAAAAAAAGTAAAAATGTCAGCAGCAATGAAATACCACCAAATGAAAGCTCTATTAGTGAGAAAAAAAGGAGGTAAAATTCATTTTGGTGGTAAGTTGCATGACCGAGCAATAAACGGTAAAAGTAGTGTAGTGCAGAAGTGTAAAAAGTGGCCTGGTCATTAAAGGGGGTTTCAGCTAGCGGGGTTGAAGTGGTTAATCCATTTTTCCCCATAACAAAGCAAGGGTTAACAGCCAAACAAAACTCAATATTTATTGCCCCGATTAATGCCCCATATGTGGTTGTAAACTGCTGTATGCCCACATGGCAGGGCGCAGAGGGAAAGGAACACCATATGGTTTTTGGAAGGCAGATTTTGCTGGACTGTTTTTTTTACACCATGTCCCATTGGAAGCCCCCTGATGCACCCCTAGAGTAGAAACTCCAAAAAGTGACCCCCATTTAAGAAACTACACCACTCAAGGTATTCAAAACTAATTTTACAAAAACAAAAGGGCATTCCTTTGCTTCTGCGTCCTGCTGTGTGCCGTACAGCAGTTTACGCCCACATATGGGGTGTTTCTGTAAATTGCAGAATCAGAGTAATAAATATGAGTCAATAGGCACCTATAAAATATTACTAAAAACATAAAATAACACTATATGCTTACATAAATGGCTAAAATATGCAACCAATGAGGTATTGAGTATGTGCACGACTGTATTCACAGTCTACTAGATTGCTATTAGACCATGGCAAATGTATTATTTGGTCAGCTCTTCAATTGTTTGATACACCTATGGAGTGCATGGTTCCTCTTCCTGTCAGCAGTTTTTTTTTAAAAAGACTGCGATTGTTTTATATACTAAGTTCCAATATAGTCAGTATCTTTGCAAATGAAGATACTTTTCCTCTCAATTGAAAGAATATATTATCACCGCTATAGTGTATTCATCTACTAGTGCACAAAACTCTCAGGCTATGAGCTGAGCTCTGCGATTGGCCAGCACTCCAGCCTGGGAGAAGGACACGCCCAGGAGAACAAGAATAGGCTCCTACCAGTTGAGCCGAAAATCTGAAGATACCGGTGCCTATACCGGGAGAACGGAGCTGCGCCCAGGGATAATAGTAAGTGCAGGAAGAGATCCCTGGGCGCCGCTCTCCATGTCAGCATACTTAGTTTAGATTTTTTATTGTAATGAAAGATTTTTTTGATTTGGCAAATTTTTCCATTTTTATATATTTTTTTTTCCAGTAACAAAGCACGGGTTAACAGCCAAACAAAACTCAACTGATTCTGCAGTTTACAGAAACACCCCATATGTGGTTGTAAACTGTTGTACGGGCACACAGCAGGGTGCAGAAGGAAAGGAATGCCATTTTGTTTTTTGAAGGCAGATTTTGATGGATTGGTTTTTAGACACCATGTCCCATTTGAAGCCCCCTGATGCACCCCTAGAGTAGAAACTCCCAAAAATGGTGACCCCATTTTGGTAACTACGGGATAAGGTGGCAGTTTTGTTGGTACTATTTTAGGGTAAATGGGGTCACTTTTTGGAGTCTCTACTCTAGGGGTGCATCAGGGGGGCTTCAAATGGGACATGGTGTCAAAAAAAACAGTCCAGCAAAAACTGCCTTCCAAAAACCATATGGTGTTCCTTTCCCTCTGCGCCCTGCCATGTGGCCATACAGCAGTTTACGACCACATATGGGGCATTTCTGTAAGTCCTCAGGACGGCAATACAATTGAATCTAATGCACTGGAAGAGCTGAAGGACCTGTGATGACATCAGTCATGTGATTAGTAATGGCAGTGGTTGAAAAGGACCTGCAATGATGTCACCATCATGTGACCAGTGCAGGAGAGGGCGTTCAGCAGTGAAGAGGAGAAGTCCTGGGGAAGAAGCTATGGTGAGGTCTGTACATGAGAGTAAGTGAAGGGGGAGGCAGAGCAATGCTGGGAGTTTTGGTTATTTAACTGGGACTGTATGTTAGGGCTGAAGGGAGGGATGTTATTTACATAGGACTATGTTTGAGGTGGCTGTGGAGGGGAGTGACGTTATTTACATGGGGCCGAATGCTGAGAGGGCAATGTTTTTTACATGGGACTCCATGCTGAAGGCGGCTAGGGGAGGAAGTGATGTTATTTACATGGGACTACATGTTGAGGGGGTGATGTTTACATGGGATAGCATGTTGCAGGAGGCTGGGGAGGGGGTGATGTTATTTTCATGGAACTGTATATTGGAGGGGCTGGAGAGATGGTGTGAGGTTATTTACATAGGACTCTACAGCAGAGGGAAATAGTGTTATTTACATGGGACTGTATGGTGGAGGGGACACTAAATGGAAGAATATAACAGGGGGCACTGTGGGGGCAGTATAAATACTGGGGGCACTACAGGGCGAGCATTATAATAGTAAGGAGCAATATAAATACTGGAGGCACTGTAGGGGGCATTATAGGCGCTCTTATTACTACTGGGGCTCTATAAGAGGGACTTCTAGATCCACCTTCTTTCTACTAAGAGCGCTTTGGGGGCCCTTATTACTACTGAGGGGTCTGTAGAGAGCTTTATTACCATTGGGGGCAAAATAGGGGGCCTTATTAATACTGGAGGGCTCTTCTACTAATTGGGGTCATTCTTTTGGAGCATCATCACTCTTGGTGGCACTGTAGGGGGCAATATTACTAATAAGGGCACTCTAGAAGGGAATTACTATTGGTGGGACTTTGAGGAGCACTATTATTATGGGGGGGCCTCCTTTTTCTTCAGGATATGATAGAGGTTGGGGGAGAATGATAGAGAAGTGAGGAAGCCAAGATGTCCATTTGTCACACTCTGCACAGATGAGGCAGCTGAAGAAGTTGTCTGGGCCGAATGGAGAAGATCTACATCAGAGGAGACCTCACCTGGGAGGCCCTGGATGTGAGAGGTATGTGCTGTTGTATAGCAAGTACAGGTAAATGCTGTGTGTGGGTCAACTTAGAGAATTAGGCCATAATTATTGGGGCTTGGGCCCTGGATCTTTTGAGACCCTAGCAACGCCCCTGCTGCTGAGGATAATAAATACAACATCCTGCGCACAGCAGTATTATAGCTTGACTTTGTACAGAGCCATAATAAGGAACCTTTAGAGGTGTATGGGGTCTTTACTATGGTTCCATATGCCTCCAATTTCATACAGAGAAAGAAATAGTGGCATACTCTAGTTGTTGCACACATCTCAATTTAGTAATCATTTTAGGGTAAATATATGGTATGCATTTATAGGAAATGTATCTTATTATCGGATTGCCGATTTATTTTATTTTTTTTTCAATTTATTTCTACATCATTATGGGAACAGCTATTTTGCCTAAGCTGATATTACCGGCTTTTAAAAATATACTTAGCAGCCACAGGTGCAATGAGAACAATGGACTGGAGGGGTCTCTTCTACACAAACTGCGACCTGTGCAGAAGTCACTGAAGGAAGGGTGCTAAATAAGCTGTAATATGACCTAATGTGTATAGCATGTAATAAGACCCATTCTCAATGGCAGATCTTGCATTAGGCTACTTTCACACTAGCGTTTTTGCCGAATCCAGCAGGGTCCAGCGAAAACACTTGCGTTACTGATAATATAACCATCTGTATCCATTATGAACGATCCCGGTAGTATTATCTTTAACATTACAACTCCTATTACACTAAAAAAAAGCTACCACACAAGAAAATATTATAAACTTTAATACTTTATTGAAAATCCACATATAAAAAATATAGCATAAATTAATTATAAAATACATAAAGCAGCAGACATGAAAAAGAACTGGAGTGTGACAATAATAATGGGCTCCAGACATCAAAGGACTAGTATAATAACAAATAGCAGCATAATCACATAAGGCTCAATGTGGCAAACATGCGTCCATGTAAAGCAGTTCACCGCTCAACACTGAGGTGTGAGGGGCGGTGACATACCTCTGCATTGCCTAAGCGTAATGCTGTTAAAAAATAATAACATCAAAGTTACTGACCTAGCCTGGAGCGTGCCGCCCAACGATCGTTTCGCTATGCGCTTCCTCACGTCATTGCCAAGACTGATCAGTCATTAACTCCATTGAAAGTCAATGGGGGACGGATCAGATTTCTATTGTTGCAGAGAAAACGGATCCGTCCCCATGGACTTGCATTGTGGGTCATGCCAGATCAGTCTTGCTCCACATCCCAGGTTGGAAAATCAAAATACAACATGTTGCAGTTTGCTCTCCAGTCTGGGAACACAACTAAACGGAATGCATTTTGGAGCATTCCGTTCTGTTCAGTTTTGTCCCCATTGACAATGAATGGGGACAAAACTGAAGCATTTTTTTTTTTCCAGTATTGAGCTCCTATGAAGGAACTCAATAAAGCATAACTTAAACGCTAGTGTGAAAGTACCCTTATCTTATACAGCTGTTTTATCTGTGTCTATGAAGACCATTGTCTATGGAACTATAATTGTTCTTTTTATATGTTTCAGTGTTAGAGGCAATTATCAGGAATGAACCGTTCATTCCCAATAACTGCCTGCAGTTATCAGAAAGAGGTGGTGAGCTGCATTTACATGCAGCAATCATCTACTCTGTATAGGGACAGCAATAGCTATATCTCATAGAAAACCAATGTTTCTGGGCAACAGATCCATTTGCAAAAGGGAGCTGTGTGGCACCAAAACAATGATTTTTGGCACAGGCTTAAAGAGAAGATCACCCAATTAACAAGCATTTATTCATTAATCAAATGATTGTGGGTACCTTTTTGCAGGGCAATCATTGGCAGCAAGGGTTTCTCTCGCCCAGGGTACGATTACACGGAGCAGACATGCTGCGCTTGTGATGGGACCATCTGCGGCTAAGTACCATGCAACCGCACAAGTCAGCGCTTTTGTAATTAGTTAATAGGATGCAGCTGCAGTTCACAAAGCTTTGCGGTACTCTGTCGCAGACAGCCAGATCCCTAGCATAGCACATCCGCTCCATGTGGTCATACCCTGCTGAAGTTCGTAGAAATACTTGTTGCCAATAATTGGCAAATGCCCATCCATCAGGCGATTATGTCTTTAGGCCAATACCAAAAATCACTATTTCTGTGCACCACCTCTCCAATAATAGGCCTGTTATCGTTATTTGCAAAAGGACCTTTACTGTCATGTTATTACATTTATTAGTCAGTGTGAAAACTGCAGGGATTATATTATTTTTTTATATATATACTGACAGGTAAAAGGTATCCACCAAAAAAGTATTGAAAAATGTGTAATATTAAAACTTAATTCAATTACATTCCGATCGGTTACCATGGGAGCCAGGACGCTGCTTAAGCCCTGGCTGCCATGGTATGTTAGTAGTGAGCAGAGAGCAGCGCATTATACTCACGTGCGTGCGCTGTGGCCGCCGGTCGCTCCTTCTGTCTGTGCGGCGGATTGCTAATGCTTACAGCATTAGCAATGCGCCGCACAGACCTATGAGAAGGAGCGACCGCCGGCCACAGCGCACGTGAGTATAATGCGCTGCTGTCTGCTCACTACTAACATACCATGGCAGCCAGGACTTAAGCAGCGTCCTGGCTCCCATGGTAACCGATCGGAGCCCCAGCATTACACTGCTGGGGCTCCGATCGGAACTGACACTGCCACCAATGATGGGGGGGGGGACCCTGTGGGATATGGCCGGCACATTCATTGGTGGTGCAGTGGCCACAGTCCCTCCCCTCCTCTCCTCCTTTGTCTTCAGCGGCAGCCGCGCACAGTGGGGAGGGAGAGACTCCCTCCTCCTCCCTCCCTCCTCAGCTGTGCCGGCCGGCTCAGTCCTGCCTCTCTGGCTCCGGAGGACACTGAAGCGGTGAGTGAGACGCTTAATTTCACTCCCGCTCCGTGATCACGTGATCTAAACGATTCCTCGATGCAGGGAAACTGCATCGATGAATTTTTTGACTCGATTTAATCGAGTTATTCGAATAATCGTTTCAGCCCTAGATTGACATCACCTAGGTCATGCTATGTCATCTCCAGCTATCCCCAAATCTCATGAATGCACCGTTCTGGCATACTCCTGCAAACTGTGCAGAAGCAGCATACTTATCCTCTGCTTTGTGTATTGAAGCCACTAGAGAATAGCAAATTTCATATTTTGAATTCTATTATGATGGAATGTCATAACGCCTCTAAAGACATTCAGTTATAGAATTGCGTTATGGTCCGTGGTAACGGAATCCATAATGTAATTCACCTTTTACCAGTAAACAAATCGCAAACAAATTTCATAACCGGAAATCCGCTCATCTCTGGAAGCCACAGAAACCTCACTTGAGTGAGCATACCCCAGGAGAACAGCAGATCTAGGGTTTGCTATAGGTTAATTTGCATAGCCTAGGATAGGGATCAGTAACCTCCAGCACTCCAGATTTTATGAAATTACAACTCCCAGCTCCATTCACTTCTATGGGAGATACAAGAGCAGCCAGGCTGGTGTGTATGTTTCACAGTAGCTGGAGTGCCAGGGGTTGCCGATACCCCTGTTAGGTACGGTGGCTAAACCCAGATGATGCCTAGTTACAGTGGCAAATTTTGGGTCAAAGTTATGATGAAATAATGTCCAAAAGGCATAAAGCTGACATGTTTCCTTTGTGTTTTATGCAAAAACATTAGTTTTTTAATCTACATAGTTAATACGGTTGAAAAAAAAGACAAGTCCATCAAGTTTAACCAAGGGCTGGGTGGGGACACGAATCCCAGAAGGAAGTAAGACTCATTTCTACACAATTTCATAAGCATTAATGCCATTTATTTTTAAGAATTCATCTGAACCTTTTTTTAAATTGGCCCACAGGACTTGTTTCGAAAATGCATCAGGCTTGTTTAGATGTTCTTTTGCAAACCTCAGAGACTGAATTTTGTCGTGATTATGCAGGAGAGGTTTTTATTCTGATGACTTCCATGAAGGTCAACCATGTACCACAATTCCAAGGTCTGCTAAATCTTCCTGAATTAAGAACTATGTATATTTACCTGCTATTATGTATACATATACATGCTCACATTTGTGAAACTTCTTACAACCTACACTCCTCCAAAAAGATAACACATTTTTATTCACTTTCTACATTGTCCATTACCATATATATATATATATATATATATATATATATATATATATATATATATATATATATATATATATATATATATATATATATATATAGTAGACGAAAGAACGAGGCAGCACTTCCAGCTTCTAGTGTACGGGTGAAGACCCCAAACTTTAATCCAAGCGACGTTTCGGCCTACTCAATGAGGCCTTTATCAAGCTACATAACAGTGCAAATAACTGGGTATATATACCCACACTACATAGACAAGTGAGTGACAATCAGTGATTACACCTGTTAACAATCAAGTCACATGACCTGGGACTGCATAGTCACATGGTGTTCAGATATAATAAACATAATACTTTTACACATTTACGTGCATCAAAGGTGTACATCTTGTTCATAAAAACATAAGTGATGTGCACAGCAGTTATAGTGCATATACAATACATGATATATAGAGGATCCAAGCCCCTTTTATACAGTGACCATTATATAGTGCTGTACACACAGAGTTAAAATCATATGCTGCAGTTGCAGCTGAACCATATTAAAAATTGGAGGGAGCTCACCATCTACGCACATTATGCTTGTCAATATCGCCATGCCTTCAGCGTTAGCGTCCCCCAGTCGGCAGTGCGCATGCACCGGACCCGACAGCTCTGGCCGCGCCCCCGACGGCGCCACGTCCCCACGTCACGCTCCAATGGACCGCAGCGTCATCCACCGGAACGCACGCAGGAGCCGCAGCTGCTGGGGGAGGGAGGCCAGACCATGTGGTTCAGCGCACGTCACGTCGCAGGCGGGACCCCGCCGTCACCATGGCGATGTAAACAAGCCTAGACAAGCGGACGAGCCCAGCGCGGCCAGGGCAAATACATGCGCACAAATCCAGACTAACAGTATGGTTGGAAATGGCCAAGGGGCAGGAAAATCAAGCCCAGCCATTAGCTCAGGCGATTATGTCATCTCCCTTTGCCATCACCAATGACTTCATGTAGTGTGGCTGTCATGGGACACACTCCTCCCATCAGCATACACAAATTCAAGATAGCGTGTATGTCAAGTCACTGACCCTCAATTGTGTGGTCAGAGACGCGCATACATCAGCAGTCTATAAGTACAATATAAAACAGTGTTGGACATATAGTGCAATCATGTACTGATCCCAGGCCGTCTGACGTCGTCCCATATGCGTCCACATGTAATTTCAGAATCAGATCCTTATCCAAGGACTAGGGTGGCTCCATCCAATACCAAGATAAAAGTTCATCAAGTTAATCAAAACATCCTGGAATAGAAAAAATACAGTGTCAATATATCATATTAGTATGTTCAAAAAGGCGTGCACTGTTATGTTTCTCCTACACCAGACTCCACGAACAAGAAACCCCCACGTTGGTGAGCTACACACATATTTCCTTTATCCATATAGTCCCCATCTACACTCCGCATTGAGGCCATCTGGCTTCAGTGTGTGTAGTCTGTGTATCCACAGGATCTCACGTTGTTTCAACAATTTCTCCCTATTGCCTCCCCTTTTAAGTGGGGGGATGTGGTCTATGACCCTGAATTTAAGATCCTTTTCTTTGTGTCCTGCTTCAACAAAGTGTTTGGGCACCGGGAGGTCTCTCCTCTTCTGTCGGATCGAATACCTGTGATAGTTCATTCTGGTCTTGACCTCGCAAATAGTCTCCCCCACATAAAGTAGATTGCAGGGGCAAGACAGGAGGTATACCACGAATGAACTATCACAGGTCAGAAAATGTCTGATTTCAAACCGGGTGTTCAGTACCGGATGTACGAATTTATCCCCTTTCAACATATAGTTGCAGTTAACACAGTTTAGACATGGGAAGCACCCATTTTTCTTGCGGCCTATGTAGGTTTGAACTGGGGCCTTACCCCCGGTAACATCAGCCCTCACCAATTTGTCCCTCAGACTGTCCGCTCTCCTGTACGACATCAAGGGGGGCACAGCAAACTCCTTCACCTTTTTGAAGCTATTGTTCAATATCGGCCAATGTTTCTTAATGGCTCGCGCTATCTGGTAGCTGCCCTCATTATATGTGGAAATGAAAGGCACCCTACTCTGTTTGGTAACCTCACTAGTCCTCCTAGTTCCGATCCCATCCAACTGTCTGCATACCAAACTCCTCGGATATCCTCTCTGGGTAAATTTGTCTGCCATCTGCAACAACCTTGTCTTACACAATACTGGGTCTTTCACTATGCGTTGCACACGGAGAAACTGACTCCGTGGCAAAGTCTTAACCATAGATCTCGGATGGCAGCTCTCAAACCTCAATAGCTTGTTACAGTCAGTTGGCTTTGTGTATAGGTCAGTGACCAGTGAGGTACCCTGTTTTCTTACCATGGTATCCAAAAATTGGACCTGCTCGGTGGAGTATACAAGCGTGAACTGGATCTCAGGATCCATATTGTTCAGAAACGTGTGGAACTCTGCCAACTCATCCTCAGTGCCCTCCCAGATGACAAAAACATCATCTATGTATCTCCACCACCCCCGCACTCGGCTGTAGTGGTGGGATACATAGACGTGTTCAGCCTCTAGGGCAGACATGAACATGTTGGCATAAGTAGGCGCCATATTTGAACCCATTGCGGTTCCCCGCTGTTGTAGGTAATACCCATCCTGAAATGCAAAATAGTTGTATCTTAAGACTACACCGAGCAGGTCCAATATGAACTCCCTACATTCATCAGTGTATGGGGATTGAGCCAGAAACCTTCTGACTGCCTCCACACCTCTATCATGGTTGATAGAGGTGTAGAGGCTCACCACATCAAAAGAAACCAGCAGCGTATGTGTCGTCACTTGTACATTAGCAATCTTATTCAGAAAATCACCAGTGTCTCGTACATATGATTTTGCCCCAACAGCATAACATCTCAGTATCTTATCTAAGAAGATGGCCAAATTTGAGAACACTGACTCCCTCCCGGACACTATGGGTCTCCCAGGGGGATTCTGTAAGCTTTTATGAATTTTAGGTAACACATATATCAATGGTGTCTTGGGCTGTGTGATCAGTAGATATTTGTACAGGGCTTCATCAATCAGACCCCTTGACAGGGCTCCATCCAATAATCCTGTGATGACCTTAATAACCTCAAACTTAGGGTCATGATTGAGTCTCCTATATACCAGGGAGTCTCCTAATTGTCTCAGTATCTCGGAGATGTACCATTGGGTGTCCATCACAACCACGGCTCCCCCCTTGTCGGCCGGTTTGACCGTGAGGGAGCCGCTGCTGCAAAGTTCACCCAACGCACACATCTCCGCAGACGTCATGTTAGGATGTCTGAGGCCTCCCACAGTTATGGACTCCTTCAGTGTCTCAATGTCAGCCCTCACTGCATTGATATATGTGTCAATGGCTGGATTCTTAATCTGTGGTGTGAAGTCCCCCTTGGCGTGTAAGCCTACACCGCGAAGGGAGAGTTCACACCCACGCTGGGTATCGACATTATTCATTTGTCTATCGGTTTCAGAAAACCACACCTTTAACTTAAGGCTTCTAAAAAATTTTTGCAGGTCTACTTCTAATTGGAACCAGTCCACTCCCACCGCGGGACAAAAAGATAGACCTTTAGATAGAAGATCGGTCTGTGCATTGGTCAGTTCATGGGAAGATATATTTACCACTATGGATTCTTTTTCCTTGCTGGCCGATTCCTTACACTCCGTTGTTCTTTTTCTCCATTTGAATTGTCTCCGCCCACCACGTCTGGTCCTTTTGGATCCATAGCAGGGCCTAAAAAATCATCATGCTGCTGTGTGACTTGAATGGCTCCTTCATCATTGGTAGGTACCATTTTCCTCCTAGGGTTGGGGTTGTTCCATTTGTTGTTATTGGAATTACCAGAGAATGGTTGACGTCTCTGTCCTTTTGGTTCTTGCCAGGTATAGACATTACCTCGTCTATAGTCCTCTTCATCCCGCTGCCATTTGCGTCGTTTGATCGCTTCTTGTTCTTTCCTGTATTAATCCAAATAGGTGGAGCAACTGGTCAAATATGTATCAAAGTCCTGTACAGGGAGGGCTTCCTTGAGCCTAATCAGAGCTCCTTCAAAGTGCTCACGTACCGTGCCCAATTCATATTGCAGGAACTCCAAATTCAATAGTATCACATCAAGGGCGTATTTGTTTGAAATTTGTGTAAATTTATGCGCAAACTTACTGTCCGCTGGAAACAGACTTGGTTTCAATTGGGAGCGCATTCCCCTTGGGATTCTGTGCGACTTATAGTATTCCGCTAGAGTCGCCAGATGCAGCTCCATAGATGCCAGTCGTTTACCATCCGCCTCATAGCCTTTTTTCAGCTCTGTAACTGACGGGGTGGACAAAAACGTGCAGTCGCTCACCAGATCGTGGAGGATCCTCTTCATCTTGCCTGGTGTAGGAGAACACATCAGCGGGGTCTCTCTCAGTAGTTTCCATGTTTTGGTCAATACAGTGCTAAGCTGCCAAGTCCTTATATACAAAACACAAATAGTGCAGCAGCACAGTCAGAGCCAATGGACTGGGTGCAAATCCCCACAGAGGCAGGCCGCTCCTCCACGGTATATAGTAGACGAAAGAACGAGGCAGCACTTCCAGCTTCTAGTGTACGGGTGAAGACCCCAAACTTTAATCCAAGCGACGTTTCGGCCTACTCAATGAGGCCTTTATCAAGCTACATAACAGTGCAAATAACTGGGTATATACACTACATAGACAAGTGAGTGACAATCAGTGATTACACCTGTTAACAATCAAGTCACATGACCTGGGACTGCATAGTCACATGGTGTTCAGATATAATAAACATAATACTTTTACACATTTACGTGCATCAAAGGTGTACATCTTGTTCATAAAAACATAAGTGATGTGCACAGCAGTTATAGTGCATATACAATACATGATATATAGAGGATCCAAGCCCCTTTTATACAGTGACCATTATATAGTGCAGTACACACAGAGTTAAAATCATATGCTGCAGTTGCAGCTGAACCATATTAAAAATTGGAGGGAGCTCACCATCTACGCACATTATGCTTGTCAATATCGCCATGCCTTCAGCGTTAGCGTCCCCCAGTCGGCAGTGCGCATGCGCCGGACCCGACAGCTCTGGCCGCGCCCCCGACGGCGCCACGCCCCCACGTCACGCTCCAATGGACCGCAGCGTCATCCACCGGAACGCACGCAGGAGCCGCTGATGTATGCGCGTCTCTGACCACACAATTGAGGGTCAGTGACTTGACATACACGCTATCTTGAATTTGTGTATGCTGATGGGAGGAGTGTGTCCCATGACAGCCACACTACATGAAGTCATTGGTGATGGCAAAGGGAGATGACATAATCGCCTGAGCTAATGGCTGGGCTTGATTTTCCTGCCCCTTGGCCATTTCCAACCATACTGTTAGTCTGGATTTGTGCGCATGTATTTGCCCTGGCCGCGCTGGGCTCGTCCGCTTGTCTAGGCTTGTTTACATCGCCATGGTGACGGCGGGGTCCCGCCTGCGACGTGACGTGCGCTGAACCACATGGTCTGGCCTCCCTCCCCCAGCAGCTGCGGCTCCTGCGTGCGTTCCGGTGGATGACGCTGCGGTCCATTGGAGCGTGACGTGGGGGCGTGGCGCCGTCGGGGGCGCGGCCAGAGCTGTCAGGTCCGGCGCATGCGCACTGCCGACTGGGGGACGCTAACGCTGAAGGCATGGCGATATTGAAAAGCATAATGTGCGTAGATGGTGAGCTCCCTCCAATTTTTAATATGGTTCAGCTGCAACTGCAGCATATGATTTTAACTCTGTGTGTACTGCACTATATAATGGTCACTGTATAAAAGGGGCTTGGATCCTCTATATATCATGTATTGTATATGCACTATAACTGCTGTGCACATCACTTATGTTTTTATGAACAAGATGTACACCTTTGATGCACGTAAATGTGTAAAAGTATTATGTTTATTATATCTGAACACCATGTGACTATGCAGTCCCAGGTCATGTGACTTGATTGTTAACAGGTGTAATCACTGATTGTCACTCACTTGTCTATGTAGTGTGGGTATATATACCCAGTTATTTGCACTGTTATGTAGCTTGATAAAGGCCTCATTGAGTAGGCCGAAACGTCGCTTGGATTAAAGTTTGGGGTCTTCACCCGTACACTAGAAGCTGGAAGTGCTGCCTCGTTCTTTCGTCTACTATATACCGTGGAGGAGCGGCCTGCCTCTGTGGGGATTTGCACCCAGTCCATTGGCTCTGACTGTGCTGCTGCACTATTTGTGTTATATATATATATACACACACACACACACACACACACACACAGTACAGACCAAAAGTTTGGACACACCTTCTCATTCAAAGAGTTTTCTTTATTTTCATGACTATGAAAATTGTAGATTCACACTGAAGGCATCAAAACTATGAATTAACACATGTGGAATTATATACATTACAAAAAAGTGTGAAACAACTGAAAATATATGTCATATTCTAGGTTCTTCAAAGTAGCCACCTTTTGCTTTGATTACTGCTTTGCACACTCTCGGCATTCTCTTGATGAGCTTCCAGAGGTAGTCATCTGAAATGTTTTTCACTGCACAGGTTTTTATTATGGCAAGAAGAAAAGCAGCTAAGTAAAGAAAAATGAGTGGCCATCATTACTTTAAGAAATGAAGGTCAGTCAGTCCGAAAAATTGGGAAAACTTTGAAAGTGTCCCCAAGTGCAGTCACAAAAACCATCAAGCGCTACAAAGAAACTGGCTCACATGCGGACCGCCCCAGGAAAGGAAGACCAAGAGTCACCTCTGCTGCGGAGGAGAAGTTCATCCGAGTCACCAGCCTCAGAAATCACAGGTTAACAGCAGCTCAGATTAGAGACCAGGTCAATGCCACACAGAGTTCTAGCAGCAGACACATCTCTAGAACAACCGTTAAGAGGAGACTGTGTGAATCAGGCCTTCATGGTAGAATATCTGCTAGGAAACCACTGCTAAGGACAGGCAACAAGCAGAAGAGACTTGTTTGGGCTAAAGAACACAAGGAATGGACATTAGACCAGTGGAAATCTGTGCTTTGGTCTGATGAGTCAAAATGTGAGATCTTTGGTTCCAACCACTGTGTCTTTGTGCGACGCAGAAAAGGTGAACGGATGGACTCTACATGCCTGGTTCCCACCATGAAGCATTGAGGAGGAGGTGTGATGGTGTGGGGGTGCTTTGCTGGTGACGCTGTTGGAAATTTATTCAAAATTGAAGGCATACTAAACCAGCATGGCTACCACAGCATCTTGCAGCGGCATGCTATTCCATCCGGTTTGCGTTTAGTTGGACCATCATTTATTTTTCAACAGGACAATGACCCCAAACACACCTCCAGGCTGTGTAAGGGCTATTTGACCATGAAGGAGAGCGATGGGGTGCTGTGCCAGATGAGCTGGCCTCCACAGTCACCGGACCTGAACCCAATCGAGATGGTTTGGGCTGAGCTGGACCGCAGAGTGAAGGCAAAAGGGCCAACAAGTGCTAAGCATCTCTGGGAACTCCTTCAAGACTGTTGGAAGACCATTTAAGGTGACTACCTCTTGAAGCTCATCAAGAGAATGCCAAGAGTGTGCAAAGCAGTAATCAAAGCAAAAGGTGGCTACTTTGAAGAACCTAGAATGACATATTTTCAGTCTGTACTGTATATGATATATTTGATATATATTTTTATTATATATTAATATATATAATATATATTTTTATTATATATTAATATATATGATATATATTTTTATTATATATTAATATATATTTTTATTATGAAACGAGTCTTTGCTAAAACAAAAAATAAAAAATACTTTGTATCCCCAAATTGGGTTGTGAATTGCGTCTTGTGTCCATCCGCTCACAGCACGAACCAAGTGCAGACGAGCTCCCTTTCATTAATTACAATACGCACCAAAACAGCGGCTTGGGGCTCCCGCCCATGGTCAACTTGGACGATATTCGGCTGCACCAACCCAGATCACCCCTACGATTTCAACTCTACCGGAATTGTACTGTACACAGTGCAACTAAACCAAGGTGAGTAGCAATCACTCACCCTAGTTAGGAGTAAGTAACAACATATCTTGTCCACCACCACCTATTAGCGCCTTCTCCCCTTTCTTTTTGGCCATTTAATTAAATCTTCCTGAAGGTCTCTTAAAGTCAAGTCAAGGTTCTGATTTGCCTTTCTAGCAATCCTAGAAGCAGCTGTCTCTGAAATATTACTTGGTCTTACAGAACTTCAGTTGACCTCCCCCGTTTTCTGTTAACGGTCGTTTCTTAATTACATTTCAAACTGAGGAAATGGCAACCTGAAAACGCTTTGCTACTTTTCTATAGCCTGCTCCTGCTTTGTGGGCCTCAACCATTATCATTTTCAGAGTATTATGCAGCGGCTTAGAAGAACCCATGGCTGTTGTTCTTTGGTACATGGTTAGAGGAGTCGAGGTATTTATTAAAGCTTTGAAATTTGTTTTATAACAAGCCTTAATCCTAAAGCTTTATTACCACATCAGTGTTTTGGTCAATGATTTCCATCAGTGATTGTGAGCCAAAACCAGAAGTGAAAGCTACACAATATGGAAGGCCTCATGCACACAACAGTATTTTTTCACGGTCCGCAAAACAGGGTTCCGTTCTGTGATCCGTTTTTTCTTGGAGGATCACCAGACATGAAGGAAAGTTTAAAAAAAAAGTCGTTTTGGTGTCCGCCTGGCCGTGCAGAGCCAAACGGATCCGTCCTGCCTTAAAATGCAAGTCAATGGGGACGGATCCGTTTGACGTTGACACAATATGGTGCAATTGCAAACGGATCCGTCCCCATTGACTTTCAATGTAAAGTCAGGGGTCCCTATCGGAGTTTTCTCCAATCAGATGGTATATTTTAACTTGAAGCGTCCTCATCACCATGGAAACGCCTTTATGTTAGAATATACCATCGGATTTGAGTTACATCGTGAAAACTCAGATCCAACAGTATATTCTAACACAGAGGCGTTCCTATTAATTTTATATATGTGTAACGGCACCATTTCAGCAGACAAGGGGTTAAAATCCGTTTAGGCGATATGCCAGACAGGCACAGCTACTACAGAACACCAACCTCCCGAACTGGATACAAAATAGCACTCCAAACTGGAACCTCGCGAGTAGCTGCCGGCAGACGAACAGGAAAAGCATTCAGTCCGCTTACACTCCTGGCAATCAGTCTCCAACAGCATACAGGGAATCCTCCCAATAACGAGACAAGGCTCCGTCTTGAGGGTCAGCAGTGGTCTGAAGTGCTGGCACACCCAGCCTGGTTTTTATTACTGTTTGTTGCAGATACAACATATCCCCACAATGCATCATGGTTTCCTCCCCTCTGTCCCAGAGACGACCAAAGACAATCCAATTATCTCTCAGGACAAAGGGGAGATCACCAATACACATGCGGAGACAACAGGACAGGAATCACCACCCAAACACACAATGGCACACCCCCACAGCAAACACAGACATTTAACATATCCCCAGATAGCTCAAGTCTGAGTGCATATCATTAGGTGAATGGCACTCAGAATACATGAATACAATAATATTAGCTATCTGGGTGCCCTCACATAACATACAATTTAACCGAACGCATAATAACATAAAATACAATTCTACAGACAGATTTAAGCTGTGCGGCCGGTCTGTCTTCTCCTTTAAAGTTTCTATGGGCCATAATCCTGAGGCAAGAGGCTTTTAAACAGCCCTCTCCAAAACCCAGTGGCGAGGTTGGTTTCGCCACACATCTCTCCCCCCCCCCCCCCCCAGGGAAGACTAACCAGATACCTGACCTCACGCCGGTCGGTACCTGAGTTAGTCTGGCAGCCCACCCACAACCCAATACTGGACCTGCTGAATTTCGTAGCCTGTCTCTGTCCAGTAAGTCCACCAAGGTGATGTTGGAAGCTAGTACTCCCGGTCTCTGTGTTGCTCCCTGGTTTGGAGTGGAGGTTGCTTTGTGGGCAGGGATCAGCGGTACTCTGCCCTGGTGCCAGCGTTACCACGGAAGAAGCCTGGTTGGAGTCTGGTTGTTGGAGGGGGAAACCGACTGTCTCCCCTTTGGCTAAACAGCCCTGTTGCTGGGGGGCAGGACCGACTGTCCCTACCCCCTGTGCTGTAAGTGCAGAGACCACGGTCCCATCTGCACAGTTGTGGGGCTTACTGTCTCCCCCTGGTGCGTTAAGCTGCCGCTGGGGAGAGGGGGTAACGTGCTCCTCTCCCATACATACTTCCAGCCGCTGGGGAGGGCGACCGACCGCCTCCGCTCCCAATACAGTGTCCTGCTGCTGGGGAAAGGAGACTGGGCTCTCTATTCCCTGTAGGACACTCTGCCGCTGGGGGACAGGACCAACTGTCTCTGCCCCCTGTAACTCCGCCTGCCGCTGGGGAATGGAGACTCGGCTCCCAATTCCCAAAAAATCATGCTGCTGCTGGGGGTCAGGAACAACTACCTCTGCCCCCTGTAACTCAGCCTGCCGCTGGGGAATGGAGACTAGGCTCCCAATTCCCTGCAGTACCGGTGGAGAGACCTCGGTCCCATCTCCACCGGCCACCTGGGGTTCTTCCCAGTAAACATCAACAATATCCTCCCAGCTGAAGGGCTCTGGATCTGGGTCCGTCACCTTACCGTCCTGCTGAGCCGTCCCAATGGAGTGGAAGAGATCTCGGTAGTCCTGCTCCAGTTCCCACTCCAGGGTTGCTAGGTGAGCCAGGTCTTTCTCTACTTCATGGGGGTCATCCCACTCATGCCTAGCCTCCCTCTCATAGAAAATGTCCTGAAGTCTGGACTGTGCAGGGCTCCCGAAGTCAGGCTCTGCAAAGGACTCCCATAACAAGCCAGGACCATCAAACTCCTCTCCCTCTGGCTTGTCATGCTCAGCTGTCCAGGGTATAAACTGTGCCACATACCACCAAAGCACCTGGTAGGCATCCTCCAGCCATAGATCCTGCCATACCCGGTGCTGTAGTTCTATCACCCATTCCTCCAGGGGCTGCTCTCCCAGGAAGGACATCCGCAGGGCCACTTGCTTCTGCAACCGCTGCTCTTCACTGGGGAGACTCTCACCTCGCTGGTATTGTACATTATCCAGGGCCTGGTACCTGATGCCTTTCCTTAATGCATCCCGGCCATCCAGGTCCTCCTCCTCGTATAACACTGCTGGTTCCATCCTGGTGCTTTTAGGGTCGCTGTACTGGGACATGCGTTGCCCTTAAATTCTAGAATCCAAAGAAATGGTGTCTCCTGTAGCTGTCCTTCTGGCTGTAGGAACGATCCCGCTGCTTGCCACCAATGTAACGGCACCTTTTCAGCGGACAAGGGGTTAAAATCCGTTTAGGCGATATGCCAGACAGGCACAGCTACTACAGAACACCAACCTCCCGAACTGGATACAAAATAGCACTCCAAACTGGAACCTCGCGAGTAGCTGCCGGCAGACAAACAGGAAAAGCATTCAGTCCGCTTACACTCCTGGCAATCAGTCTCCAACAGCATACAGGGAATCCTCCCAATAACGAGACAAGGCTCCGTCTTGAGGGTCAGCAGTGGTCTGAAGTGCTGGCACACCCAGCCTGGTTTTTATTACTGTTTGTTGCAGATACAACATATCCCCACAATGCATCATGGTTTCCTCCCCTCTGTCCCGGAGATGACCAAAGACAATCCAATTATCTCTCAGGACAAAGGGGAGATCACCAATACACATGCGGAGACAACAGGACAGGAATCACCACCTAAACACACAATGGCACACCCCCACAGCAAACACAGACATTTAACATATCCCCAGATAGCTCAAGTCTGAGTGCATATCATTAGGTGAATGGCACTCAGAATACATGAATACAATAATATTAGCTATCTGGGTGCCCTCACATAACATACAATTTAACCGAACGCATAATAACATAAAATACAATTCTACAGACAGATTTAAGCTGTGCGGCCGGTCTGTCTTCTCCTTTAAAGTTACTATGGGCCATAATCCTGAGGCAAGAGGCTTTTAAACAGCCCTCTCCAAAACCCAGTGGCGAGGTTGGTTTCGCCACAATATGTTTTAAATATTTCTAACCCGCTTACCTTTTAGGGTCATCGCTGATCGACCTAATATTGCTGTCTTATAGTAGTATATGATTTGAGAGATAGGACCATATACTGGGAGCATAGCATGAGATAGGCTACATTGTAGAAATTAGACAACTAGACGGTTATTGGGCTGGCCAACATTAACAGAGGGCAGTGTGGTTCTATCCTCCCCTCCTTTGTTCTCACTCCTTTTCTTCTTTCCTTTCCCTCCCCTCCTATTGTGTTCCTAATAATTCTTTAGGTGAGTGTGATTAAAAAACAAAACAAAAAACAAACAAAATTATTATATATCTCTCATAAGAGGCTCGCACGAGTGGCTCTTCGCTTATAGGACTTCACGGCATAGTCATACGAAGTTTGCACGGTCATCTGATACTTGTTCCGCCATAAGGGGCTCGATGGAGTGGCTCTTGGCTTAGGAGGATTTCTCAATTGTCATCGACACTGGTAGTTACACCATATACAGCCATCTGATACTATTTTCCATGGCACACCTTTCAGGAGTTTTCTTTTCTTCATTTATATTTTACAGATTAGTACTTGCGGTTCATTTCAGCCTCATTTCATTAAGAAGCTTCACCCATGTCGGTCTTTCTAGGTTATCGAGTCCCGGTTGATTACTAAACCCGTTGGGTTAAGCCTCAATCTTTTCCCCAGCCGTCCTTAAGTCTTAAGGTTCGCATCCCGGCGGCTGCCCGGCCCCATGGGCCCCTGGTGGTTGCTTCGGCCCCATGGCTTCAGGGGTCCGACCAATGGTTGTCTGTCCACCTGTGCAGCTATGCTTTTGGTTTTTAATGGCTCACATCTTTACCCGCTTGCCAGCTTATGTTATTCAGGTTTAATTTTAGTTCATGTCCATTATTATCTCCATTTTTTGTCACATTTCCCTTCGTCTTTTCAGGTCATGCAGTTGAACTCATATTGGAGTCACCTTCCACGTCAGTCAGGTCTCGTTCCTAACGATATTGCGCCTTGCATGTTATTCAGGCTAAGTACTTTATCTTAGGTCTCGCCTGCCACATCGGTCAGGCTCATGGTTTTTCATGCTTTCACCTGCACCTTATTCAGGTCCCTTTTTATAGTTATAATAAAAATAAAATAAAAATAAAATTAAAAAACTTGGCCCCCACGGCTTTGGGGGCCTGATGACAGCTTCGGCCCCACGGCTTCGGGGGCCCGATGACTGTTTTCAGTCCAGCTGGGCTGATTGTCTGGTTGGTTTTCCATCTGTGCATCTGGGCTGATTTGGCCTCTATGTATCGCATACATACCTGCTTCACTAATTTCCTAATAATCCATGTTGATTGCTCACTTTATGTTTTTACCGCAAACTGGTCCGGTTCGCCCTACAGCATCATTGTCATATTTCATCTTTCTTTAATTGTTCATGCTTTCGTTCAGGTCCTGCCAGAGGAAGAACAAGTAGGGCAATTCCCTCTAGCATTCCCTCGTAACATAGTACACAAGGCCGAAAAAAAGACATTTGTCCATCCAGATCGGCCTGTCATCCTGCAAGTTGATCCAGAGGAAGGCAAAAAAAAAAAAAAAAAACACCCTGTAGGTAGAAGACAATTTTCCTCACTTTAGAGAAATAAATTAGTTCCTGACTCCAATCAGGCAATCAGAATAACTCCCTAGATCAGTGATGGCGAACCTATGGCACGGGTGCCAGAGGCGGCACTCAGAGCCCTCTCTGTGGGCACCCGCACTGTGAAAAAAGTCTATGGTGTACCATTATATCTTAGACTTTTCCTGTTATTCATCAGCGCAGGGCGCACTATGAACAGCACAGGCAGGGCACTGAATGTAGGCAGGCTTTAATAGCTAAATGATAAAGTACATGGAATATATACTATATTGAACTATAGTATTCAGGTTCAATTGCCGTGTTGGCACTTTATGATAAGTGGGTTTTGGGTTGCAGTTTGGGCACTCGGCCTCTAAAAGGTTCGACATCACTGCCCTAGATCAACGATCCCTCTCTAGTAGCTATATCCTGTAATATTATTACACTCCAGAAATACATCCAGGCTCCTCTTGAATTCCTTTATTGTACTCACCATCACCACCTCCTCAGGCAGAGTGTTCCATAGTCTCACTGCTCTTACCGTAAAGAATCCTCTTCTATGTTTGTGTACAAACCTTCTTTCCTCTAGACGCAGAGGATGTCCCCTCGTCACAGTCCTGAGGATAAACATTGCCCCATTCCAGTTATTAATTTAGTTGCCCTTCTCTGTACCCTCTCCAGCTCTGCTATGTCTGCCTTGTTCACTGGAGCCCAGAACTGTACACAGTACTCCATGTGTGGTCTGACTAATGATTTGTAAAGTGGTAGGACTATGTTCTCATCACGGGCATCTATGCCCCTTTTGATGCCCCCTGTATGCCCTGTGTCCTTAAGAGGTTAAAACCAGAGCTTCAAGACAACTGATTCTTGGTTGCAAAGTTGCAGGTTACTGTGAGTATCCTCCCACACTAATACAAGTAGTACAATGGTACATTTCCTTCTGATCCAAACCAAGTGAATTGTCTAACCACTTCATTACCGTAGTGTTTAGCCAATCTACATGTGTTTAATATTTTTCACAGGACAACTTAGACCTTTCTTTTATGTCATTAGAAGACAGATACAATTTTTTTAAAGGAAAAACAAAAAATATGAAAAATAATTCATCACATTATTAGCAATATTTTTTATCTGTTACAAAAGATTTCAAGAAAAATGTCAAACCATTACTACTACAACCATAGTGTACTATGAAAATTGATGCCATTTGTGAAGTTTACCTACTGGCGGGGCTTACCACGAGACCTGAAATGAGTGGAGTGCATTTAGAATGATACCCTTATGTGTATTTTACAGATATTTTGGTCTCACAGGAAGACTTCAAAAGATTGCAGCGCATTTTGAATTATGGAGGCCTACTTTTCTATTGCTGGTTTTATAGCACCATACCACCAAAACATGTTACAATACCAAAACCTGACAAACACCCACAAAGTGACTACTTTTTATGTTAACCCCCTAAGCCTCTAGGAATTCATCTTGGGGAAATTTGTACTTTTGGCTTTTTTTTTTTTAGGAAAAGTGAATAAAATTTAGGTGGACAAAATGAAAATACTTTTTCACCATACTGCCAAACCATAAAAAAGCACCTTCCATATGATAAGGCCCCCGCCCCTCTCTTCGTGAAAGATTTTTATTTTGGGTTTAGGCACAGCAAGAAATATACGTTCCATCACAGCCCATTTACGACAGAACAGAATGTTTTTGGCCAAAGCCACTGATTTATTTATTTTGTGTTTTATGGCAATATACAGTATGAAAATTTGGGGCATGGTACATTTTGGCTAATAATGTAAAGACGTGTGATATTCCGTGAAGATGTTTTTACACAAAGACCAGTGTTTGATGGGCACTGGGGACAATAATATCAGGTGTCTCTTTGCACCTCTTCTGCCTGTTAGCTTGGCTTCCGGATGTAGGAATGGAGTCAGGGAAATACCTTTCGCTCACTCTACTGATAGGCTCAGACCTCACAGGAATATCAATTGTTGGGTACAGTAGTGATATTCAAAAATTTAGAAAAGAACCCTGATTTCCAGAGTCATTGTATACCACATAGGAATTGTATACTGCTAACTGCAGCAGATACAGAGAAACCTTTTTGTACCAATGTATGGATTTTCGTAGTGCCAGGTATGGTTTTATTTGGTTGTTGAAATCTACTGCCACCATGTACAGTCGTGGCCAAAAGTTTTGAGAATTACATAAATATTGGAAAAGTTGCTGCTTAAATTTTTATAATTGCAATTTGCATATACTCCAGAATGTTATGAAGTGATCAGATAAATTGCATAGTCCTTTGCCATGAAAATTAACTTCATCCCCCAAAAAACTTTCCACTGCATTTCATTGCTGTCATCAAAAGGACCTGCTGAGATCATTTCAGTAATAGTCTTGTTAACTCAGGTGAGAATGTTGATGAGCACAAGGCTGGAGATCATTATGTCAGGCTGACTGGGTTAAAATGGCAGACTTGACCTGTTAAGAGGGTGATGCTTGAAATCATTGTTCTTCCATTGTTAACCATGGTGACCTGCAAAGAAACGCGTGCAGCCATCATTGCGTTGCATAAAAATGGCTTCACAGGCAAGGATATTGTGGCTACTAAGATTGCACCTCAAATCAACAATTTATAGGATCATCAAGAACTTCAAGGAAAGAGGTTCAATTCTTGTTAAGGCTTCAGGGCGTCCAAGAAAGACCAGCATGCGCCAGGATCGTCTCCTAAAGAGGATTCAGCTGCGGGATCAGAGTTCCACCAGTGCAGAGCTTGCTCAGGAATGGAAGCAGGCAGGTGTGAGCGCATCTGCACACACAGTGAGGGGGAAGACTTTTGGAAGATGGCCTGGTGTCAAGAAGGGCAGCAAAGAAGCCACTTCTCTCTCAAAAAAAAAAAAAAAACAAAAAAAAAAAAAAACACATCAGGGACAGATTGATCTTCCTAAGAAAATATGGTGAATGGACTGCTGACTGGGGCAAAGTCACATTCTCCAATGAAGCCTCTTTCTGATTGTTTGGGGCATCAGGAAAAAGACTTGTCCGGAGAAGAAAAGGTGAGCGCTACCATCAGTCCTGTGTCATGCCAACAGTAAAGCATCCTGAGACCATTCATATGTGGGGTTGCTTCTCATCCAAGGGAGTGGGCTCTCTCACAATTTTGCCCCAAAACACAGCCATGAATAAAGAATGGTACCAAAACACCCTCCAACAATAGTTTGGTGTAGAACAATGCATTTTCCAGCACGATGGTGGAGGCAAAAGTGATAACCAAATGGCTCGGGGACCAAAACGTTGACATTTTGGGTCCATGGCCTGGAAACTCCCTAGATCTTAATCCCATTGAAAACTTGCGGTCAATCCTCAAGAGGCGGGTGGACAAACAAAAACCCACTAATTCTGACCAACTCCAAGAAGTGATTATGAAAGAATGAGTTGCCATCGGTCAGGAATTGGCCCAGAAGTTGATTAAGAGCTTGCCCAGTCGAACTGCACAGGTCCTGAAAAAGAAGGGCCAACACTGCAAATACTGACTCTTTGCATAAATGTCATGTAATTGTCGATAAAAGCCTTTGAAACGTATTAAATGCGTGTAATTATATTTCACTACATCCCAGAAACAACTAAAACAAAGATCTAAAAGCAGTTTAGCAGCAAACTTTGTGAAAACTAATATTTGTGTCACTCAAAACTTTTGGCCACGACTGTACTTATTAATAAATAAATAATAATCTAAAAAAAAGCAACATTTGGACTTTAACCCTGTGGTCTGCAAGAGAATCTGTCATTGCCGCCCTGCCTAAGAGTGTAACCCCTTACACTTGAAAAAACCTCCAGGGAGACCAATAAAATAAAAATCAGGATTCAGTTCCCTTACATCCAACCTCTTGGCTTATGTTGATAGACAACCTATTTCTGGAGGAAGTTAACTCCCTTCTAATTTAAAGGGAACCTGTCACCTGGATTTTTTGTATAGAGCTGAAGACACGAGTTGCTAGATGGCCACTAGTGCATCCGCAATACCCAGTCCCCATAGCTCTGTGTGCTTTTATTTTGGGGGGGAAAAACTATTTGATACATATGCAAATTAACCTGAGATGAGTCCTGTATGTGAGATGAGTCAGGGATAGGACTTGTCTGCGGTTAATTTGCATATGTATGTTTTTATACACAACAAAAGCACACAGAGCTATGGGAACTGGGTATTGCGGATGTGTTAGCGACCATCTAGCAACCCATGTCCTCAGCTCTATACACAAAATCCCAGTAACAGGTTCCCTTTAACCACCTCCGGACCGCCTAACGCGCCGATGCGTCCGGAAGGTGGTTGCTTTTCTCCTCCTGGACGCATCGGCGCGTCATCTCGCGAGACGCGAGATTTCGCCGCAGCCGGCCCGCACATGCGCATCGCGGGCCGGCATTTCATAGAGGAGTATTTCGTCAGGACCTGCCAGCCAGCGATCATTTGTAAATATGATCTGTTATATGGCTGCCTGCTCCTCTGCTGGTTCTTTTCGTCGGTTGGATCCAGCAGAGGAGCAGGCTTCACAGTGAGTACACCAACAGTACATACTTAGCCCCAGATCACCCCCCTGAACCCCTATTAACCCTTTGATCACCCCTTCTAGCCCCTGTCAATCACTAGTGAAAGGAAAAAAAGTGATCAGTGCAAACTGTCACTTTTTTTTTTCACTGGTATTGACCGTTAGGTTTTAGGTATAGTTTAGGTCCCTTGGTTAGGTAGTTAGGGATCAGTTAGCGCCCAGCCCACCGCACCGCAGTCCGTTATTCGCTGATTAGCGTATCGCTAATCAGCATTTGTACTTTTATAGTATCTGGAAGTGATCAAAACTGATCACGGTCAGATCTATAACTGTATTAGTGTCACTTTAGGTTCGCCCTCCACCCAAAACGCAGTGTTTGCCCGATCAGGCCTGATCGGTCGCCCACACGTGCGTTCGCCCACACCCGCCCCACCGCAGTGACAAAAAAAAATTTTTTTTTGATCGCTGCACATCCACTTTACACGCACTGCGGCGATAAAAAAATCACTTTTGATATTTTTTATCAACCGCAGCGGCCTCCGGTACTTCGCTAGCCTCCCCTTTGTAAGACAGGCTTGCTTTTTTTACCTGGGTAGTCTCAGGGAATACCCCTAAATTTAGTTGCCCACATGTCAAACAGGGGGTATTCCTCTGAAGAGGCCTACAGGCTTCTGACCCAGTCGGATGAGGAGTGGGAACCCTCATCTGATGAATCCAGCGGGTCAGAATACGAACCGGTAGAAAGCAGCGGCTCTCTGACCCAAAGTTCGGACGAGGAGGCTGAGGTCCCTGATAGAACCAGGCGTACCCGGCCCCGTGTTGCTAGACCGCAGGTTGCGCAGGATCCGCTTCAAGAGCATCAGAGTGGGGCTGGTGCTGCCGGATTACGTGGTGAGGCATACACCAGCAGACCAGCCCATCCTGGACCTAGTACCAGCACTGCCGTACAACCTGGTGAAGTAGCGAGCACCAGAAGGGCAGTTGAAGCTGGTACGGTGGCACGAGCAGTAGTGACCCCGTCGCAGCCACCGCAAAGACGTGCCCGTAGAGCCCCTAGAATCCCAGAGGTGCTGGCAAACCCTGATTGGCAGCCCCCAACTTCAGCCGCACCTGTAGTTCCCCCTTTCACCGCCCTGTCTGGAGTTCGGGTTGAGACAGCTCAGATCGGTTCGGCCCTGGGATTTTTTGAGCTGTTCTTGACTGCGGAGCTCTTAGACATAGTCGTGGCAGAGACAAACCGGTATGCCACACAATTTATAACCGCTAACCCGGGAAGCTTTTATGCCCAGCCTTTCCGGTGGAAACCAGTCCAAGTTTCCGAATTTAAAACTTTTCTGGGCCTCCTCCTCAACATGGGCCTGACAAAAAAGCATGAATTGCGGTCATATTGGTCCACGAACCCAATTCATCACATGCCCATGTTCTCTGGTGCAATGTCCAGGACACGATTTGAGACCATCCTGCGTTTCTTGCACTTTAGTGACAACACCGCCTCCCGTCCCAGAGGCCACCCTGCTTTTGACCGGCTCCACAAAATTCGGCCCCTCATAGACCATTTCAACCAGAAATTTGCAGATTTGTATACCCCTGAGCAAAACATCTGCGTAGACGAGTCCCTAATACATTTTACCGGGCGCCTTGGCTTCAAACAATACATCCCAAGCAAGCGCGCCCGGTATGGGGTCAAATTGTATAAGCTCTGTGAAAGGGCCACAGGCTATACCCACAAATTTCGTGTCTATGAGGGAAAAGATCAGACCCTGGAGCCGGTCGGTTGCCCTGACTACCTGGGGAGCAGTGGGAAGATAGTTTGGGACTTGGTGTCACCCTTATTCGGCAAGGGGTACCATCTTTATGTGGACAATTTTTACACAAGTGTGGCCCTCTTTAGGCATTTGTTTCTAGAACGGATTGGCGCCTGTGGTACCGCGCGAACTAGTCGCGCGGGCTTCCCCCAACGGCTCGTTAGCACCCGTCTTGCAAGGGGGCAGAGGGCCGCACTGTGTAACGAAGAACTGCTCGCGGTGAAATGGAGAGACAAGCGTGACGTTTACATGCTCTCCTCCATTCACGCAGACACGACAATACAAATTGAGCGAGCAACCCGTGTCATTGAAAAGCCCCTCTCAGTCCACGACTATAACCTCCACATGGGAGGGGTGGACTTCAATGACCAGATGTTGTCTCCGTATTTAGTTTCCCGCAGAACCAGACGCTGGTATAAGAAGGTGTCTGTATATTTGATTCAATTGGCGCTGTATAATAGTTTTGTTCTCTACAGTAAGGCTGGGAGAACTGGATCCTTCCTCAAATTTCAGGAAGAGATCATTGAGAACCTCCTGTATCCAGAAGGTTCCGTGGCCCCATCCACCAGTGTAGTTAGCCGTCTACACGAGCGACATTTCCCCAATGTCGTTGCTGGTACCTCAACCCAACCGTCACCCCGAAAAAGATGTCGTGTCTGTAGCAGGAGTGGAATAAGGCGTGACACCCGGTATTTCTGTCCTGACTGTCCTGACCACCCTGCCCTATGCTTAGGGGATTGTTTCCGAAAGTACCACACACAGGTACACCTAGCATAGGGATCACATCTCACCAGGATAGGCACACAGGGCTATTAGGGCCCATTCACTCACACAGCTGCTGCAAACGTCTCCTTTCACATGGGACAAAGTGCATAACGCACTTCGCCACATCTTTGGGCGATTTGCGCTTTGCACATTGACCCATGGGGGAGGAGAGGTTTGTTCTATAAAGGTAAAAAAACAAAAAAAAAAACAAAAAAAAAAAAACACCAGTAAGCAAAATGTTAATGTTTAGTTCAAAAAGTTAAAGTTTATGCATTCTGTTCCAAAGTTAATAAAATTATTGCGTTGCGGCCTGGTTTTTTCTTTTTTTTTTTTTTCTTTTTTTACCTTCCAGGTGGACCAACCGATGAACTAGCTGCAGCACCGATGTGCATTCTGACAGAAGCATTGCGCTGCTGTCAGATTACACGCAAGTCGGTGTATGCGGCGCTGCAAGACGGGATTTTCTCCTCTGCAGTGACAGATATGTTTGCCGAGGCATACGAGCTGAGGAGGAGGCGGCGTTCCTATGCTTTGGCAAGCACTTTGTATATATGTATATATATATATATATATATATATATATATATATATATATATATATATATATATATATATATATATTTAAAAAAATCCCGGCAATGATTTATTCATCCACATCGATTGATGTGAATGGAGAAATCTGGTTTGCCAGGGCATACGAGCTAAGTGGGTATGGATGTTGGGCGGAGCTCCTATGTCCTGGCAGACGCCATTCCCCTCCTTTTTTTTTGGCAGAGATTTTTTCATCCACATTGATCGATGCGAATGAAGAAATCTGTGCCGTTCATTTTTTTCTTTCAGCCCAGAGGCTGAACGGAAAAAATAATCTCATTACCTGTATGCTCAATATAAGGAGAATAGCAGAAACTCCTAATGCTGGCCATACATGTAATGATTGCGGAGACCCTCAAATGCCAGGGCAGTACAAACACCCCACAACTGACCCCATTTTGGAAAGAAGACACCCCAAGGTATTTGCTGAGGGGCATATTGAGTCCATGAAAGATTTTAATTTTTGTCCTAAGTTAGCAGAAAGTGAGACTTTGTGAGAAAAAAACTAAAAAAAAAAATCAATTTCCGCTAACTTATGCCAAAAAAATACATTTTTATGAACTCACTATGCCCCTCATTGAATACCTTGGGGTGTCTTCTTTCCAAAGTGGGGTCACATGTGGGGTATTTATACTGCCCTGGCTTTTTAGGGGCCCTAAAGCGTGAGAAGAAGTCTGGGATCCAAATGTCTAAAAATGCCCTCCTAAAAGGAATTTGGGCACTTTTGCAGCCTAGATGCGCAAAAGTGTCACACATCTGGTATCGCCGTACTCAGGAGAAGCTGGGGAATGTGTTTTGGGGTGTCATTTTACATATACCCATGCTGGGTGAGAGAAATATCTTGGTCAAATGCCAACTTTGTATAAAAAAAATGGGAAAAGTTGTCTTTTGCCAAGATATTTCTCTCACCCAGCATGGTTATATGTAAAATGACAACCCAAAACACATTCCCCAACTTCTCCTGAGTACGGCGATACCAGATGTGTGACACTTTTTTGCAGCCTAGGTGGGCAAAGGGGCGCATATTCCAAAGTGCACCTTTCGGATTTCGCAGGCCATTTTTTACAGATTTTGATTGCAAAGTACTTCTCACACATATGGGCCCCTAAATTGCCAGGGCAGTATAACTACCCCACAAGTGACCCCATTTTGGAAAGAAGACACCCCAAGGTATTCCGTGAGGGGCATGGCGAGTTCCTAGAATTTTTTATTTCTTGTCGTAAGTTAGTGGAATATGAGACTTTGTAAGGAAAAAAGAGAAAAAAAATAAATAAATCATCATTTTCCGCTAACTTGTGACAAAAAATAAAAAATTCTAGGAACTCGCCATGCCCCTCACGGGATACCTTGGGGTGTCTTCTTTCCAAAATGGGGTCACTTGTGGCGTAGTTATACTGCCCTGGCAATTTAGGGGCCCAAATGTGTGAGAAGTACCTTGCAATCAAAATGTGTAAAAAATGCCCTGCAAAATCCGAAAGGTGCACTTTGGAATTTGGGCCCCTTTGCCCACCTTGGCTGCAAAAAAGTGTCACACATCTGGTATCGCCGTACTCAGGAGAAGTTGGGCAATGTGTTTTGGGGTGTCATTTTACATATACCCATGCTGGGTGAGAGAAATATCTTGGTCAAATGCCAACTTTGTATAAAAAAATGGGAAAAGTTGTCTTTTGACAAGATATTTCTCTCACCCAGCATGGGTATATGTAAAATGACACCCCAAAACACATTGCCCAACTTCTCCTGAGTCCGGCGATACCAGATGTGTGACACTTTTTTGCAGCCAAGGTGGGCAAAGGGGCACATATTTCAAAGTGCACCTTTCGGATTTCACCGGTCATTTTATACAGATTTTGATTGCAAAGTTCTTCTCACACATTTGGGCCCCTAAATTGCCAGGGCAGTATAACTACCCGACAAGTGACCCCATTTTGGAAAGAAGACACCCCAAGGTATTCCGTGAGGGGCATGGCGAGTTCCTAGAATTTTTTATTTTTTGTCGCAAGTTAGTGGAATATGAGACTTTGTATGAAAAAAAAAAAAAAAAAAAAATCATCATTTTCCGCTAACTTGTGACAAAAAATAAAAAATTCTAGGAACTCGCCATGCCCCTCACGGAATACCTTGGGGTGTCTTCTTTCCAAAATGGGGTCACTTGTGGGGTAGTTATACTGCCCTGGCTTTTTAGGGGCCCAAATGTGTGAGAAGTACTTTGCAATCAAAATCTGTAAAAAATGACCGGTGAAATCCGAAAGGTGCACTTTGGAATGTGGGTCCCTTTGCCCACCTAGGCTGCAAAAAAGTGTCACACATCTGGTATCGCCGTACTCAGGAGAAGTTGGGCAATGTGTTTTGGGGTGTCATTTTACATATACCCATGCTGGGTGAGAGAAATATCTTGTCAAAAGACAACTTTTCCCATTTTTTTATACAAAGTTGGCATTTGACCAAGATATTTCTCTCACCCAGCATGGGTATATGTAAAATGACACCCCAAAACACATTGCCCAACTTCTCCTGAGTCCGGCGATACCAGATGTGTGACACTTTTTTGCAGCCAAGGTGGGCAAAGGGGCACATATTCCAAAGTGCACCTTTCGGATTTCACCGGTCATTTTTTACAGATTTTGATTGCAAAGTACTTCTCACACATATTGGCCCCTAAATTGCCAGGGCAGTATAACTACGCCACAAGTGACCCCATTTTGGAAAGAAGACACCCCAAGGTATTCCGTGAGGGGCATTGCGAGTTCCTAGAATTTTTAATTTTTTGTCGCAAGTTAGTGGAATATGAGACTTTGTAAGGAAAAAAAAAAAAAAAAAAAATCATCATTTTCCGCTAACTTGTGACAAAAAATAAAAAGTTCTATGAACTCACTATGCCCATCAGCGAATACCTTAGGGTGTCTTCTTTCCGAAATGGGGTCACTTGTGGGGTTTTTCTACTGTTTGGGCATGGTAGAACCTCAGGAAACATGACAGGTGCTCAGAAAGTCAGAGCTGTTTCAAAAAGCGGAAATTCACATTTTTGTACCATAGTTTGTAAACGCTATAACTTTTACCCAAACCATTGTTTTTTTGCCCAAACATTTTTTTTTTAATCAAAGACATGTAGAACAATAAATTTGGTGAAAAATTTATATATGGATGTCTTTTTTTTTTGCAAAATTTTACAGCTGAAAGTGAAAAATGTAATTTTTTTGCAAAAAAATCGTTACATTTTGATAAATAACAAAAAAAGTAAAAATGTCAGCAGCAATGAAATACCACCAAATGAAAGCTCTATTAGTGAGAAGAAAAGGAGGTAAAATTCATTTGGGTGGTAAGTTGCATGACCGAGCGATAAACGGTGAAAGTAGTGTAGTGCCGAAGTGTAAAAAGTGGCCTGGTCATGAAGGGGGTTTCAGCTAGCGGGGCTGAAGTGGTTAAAAGACACAACCCATCTTATTAAATACACTTCATTCTGTAGAATGGAAGGAGGGTTTTATATGGGTCACCCTAAAATGTATCCTCACTTTATAGCAACATTAAACACAATCTGGAGCTCCTAGCGATAAAAAGCTTCCTCAAAAACAGACCTCACTATGCCCGAACTTCAAAAATAAAACATTTTGAAGGCCATTGAATTTATATTATATCATAACAATTTTACCTTCAATGAAGTTTTCTACATTCAAGAAAAGGGGACTGCTATGGGGACTAAATTTGCCCCGTCCTATGACAACCTCCTTATGGGGATTTAGGACAAATTCGGCCTACTTTCCCATCCAAAATTTTTAATCAGAGATATGTTGATAATGTCATCCTCATTTGGGAAGGTGTGGAGAAACTTATTTGTTGAAACGCTGAATACTAATGATTGGGGGGCTAAAACTTAGCCTTGAATATAGCTACACTCATCTTGTCTCAATAGTTAATACAATTATTACCAAAACTCACTTTAAAAAGGTTGACACCAATAGCTATCTGGATTATACTAGTTGCCATCACCAAAAATGGAAAAGAAACATCCCTTTTAGTCAGGTGAAGAGGATTAGAAGAAACAGTTCTCCGGACCATACTATGAAACTACAACTTGAGATCCTCAAACACAGTGTTGAGGAAAAAGACTAACCTAAAAAGCTCATAAGGGAATCCCCTAAAAGAATCCTCAAATAAAATGAAAAACAAAGAGGCCTTGAAACCAAAACGTGTGATACTCAAAAAAGCACAACAAGATATCCCTACCAATTCCCGACTTAAGAAACAAAAAAACAAAAAGGGGTCCTCGTGCCCAGATTAAAGTCAGCACATGCAATACATATTGCGGCAACAATACGAGGGTCAACCTATCAAAAATCATGAGTACCAGTTCACAATACACAAAACCTAAGGAAAAAAAAAACGGAGCTCACAACGTACCATTATCAAAATAAATAAATACTTTATTGAATTCATAACATAATATATATAAGCGACAGTCATTAAAAACAGAAACAACCACCACCCTAATGGGGCTTATGACAATATTTAGGTGTAGCCTACGCCCCATCAGAGTGGTGATTCTTTCTGTCCACCTGGTTTTAATGACTGTCATAATTATATATTTTATGAATTCAATAAAGCATTTACATATTTTGATAATAGTACGTGGTGAGCTCCGTTTTTTTTGTAGGTTTTGTGTAATTCCCAACTTAACCAGATATCGGTAATAATTCCGCCAAATATATATATATTTTTTTTCTGAAACACAATATGAGCTGTGGGACATGCTATTTATCTATTGCACTGTACATGTAACCTGCAATATGTATGTAGAGCTACCCAAACCCTCAGGAAAAAAAAAGAATGAACAAGCATTGTTCAAACATCAAACAATGTCCTCACACGTAGGGCTAGATTTATCATTACACTTACATCTTACTCCACTTTTACATAGTCAGATATAGGGTCCAGTCACACGTCCGTTGTTTCTTTCCTGATCTGTACCCATTCATTTTCAATGGGTCCTGAAAAAAAAAAAAAAAAAAAAAAAAAAAAAAAAAAAAAACACGGACAGCTCAATGTCTGAGTTTTTTTTTTTCAGGACCCATTGAAAATGAAAGGGTAAAGATCTGGTCCAGATCTGTTCCGCAAAAAACAGAACAGATCAGGAAAGAAACAACGGACGTGTGAATGGACCCTTATTATTGGTCCTTTAATACTGTGATAAATGTGGTTTGACAGTAGCAGTTTATCCTTCAGTAAGCGGCTTTACAAAAGTTCTATTTAAAAGTCGCAAAGGTAAGCATGGTTCTCACTGGATTGAAATTAAGCAATTTTTTGCTACTTAAATTGTCGCAACAGTAAATCTGTCTAGAGATTAATTTACATAAGAAAACACTCCCACTTTCAGAAAACTGCAGAACCAAAAAAATAAATAAAAAATCTTCGACTTTTTAACTCTATTATTTTGACTTGGGCTAATGATAAATCTGGACTATAGTTTTTCCGGACATTTCTCCATTTGCCATGATAACGACCCTTTTCTCCTCCAAGTCACCCCCCTAGAGTGGATCCCCCAATCCTACCAATTATTATGTAGAAAGGAGATGTATTGGATTTACCGTCTCAATACTTTATCTCCCTTTGGCCTTAATGAGTCTCTAGAATATACAAACTATTTGCCCGCCTGAGTCATCTAGATATTTTTATTTCCAATACACCATTACTGTCAGAACCAGTGTGTGTGTGTGTATGTGTATGTGTGTATATATATATATATATATATATATACATACACACATACATATACATACACACACACACACACACACACACAGGGAGTGCAGAATTATTAGGCAAGTTGTATTTTTGAGGATTAATTTTATTATTGAACAACCACCATGTTCTCAATGAACCCAAAAAACTCATTAATTTCAAAGCTGAATATTTTTGGAAGTAGTTTTTAGTAGGGATCGACCGATTATCGGATTTACCGATATTATCGGCCGATATTCTCTCCTCCTCTCCCCCCCCCCCCCCCAGTATTAAGCATTGGTGGCCTAGTCTTGACGTTTCAGCTTGTGTGTCTTGTTCAGTGGTGGTCGTCTTTCAGCCTTTCTTACCTTGGCCATGTCTCTGAGTATTGCACACCTTGTGCTTTTGGGCACTCCAGCGATGTTGCAGCTCTGAAATATGGCCAAACTGGTGGCAAGTGGCATCTTGGCAGCTGCATGCTTGACTTTTCTCAGTTCATGGGCAGTTATTTTGCTCCTTGGTTTTTCCGCACGCTTCTTGCGACCCTGTTGACTATTTTGAATGAACCGCTTGATTGTTCGATGATCACGCTTCAGAAGCTTTACGATTTTAAGAGTGCTGCATCCCTCTGCAAGATATCTCACTATTTTGGACTTTTCTGAGCCTGTCAAGTCCTTCTTTTGACCCATTTTGCCAAAGGAAAGGAAGTTGCCTAATAATTATGCACACCTGATATAGGGTGATGATGTCATTAGACCACACCCCTTCTCATTACAGAGATGCACATCACCTAATATGCTTAATTCTTAGTAGGCTTTCGAGCCTATACAGCTTGGAGTAAGACAACATGCATAAAGAGGATGATGTGGTCAAAATACTCATTTGCCTAGTAATTCTGCACTCCCTGTATGTCTGATGTGTCTTGAAATGTATCTGAGCCAATGCCACTGCTGGTATGCAGGCTGAAATTACCCCAGAACTGACACTGCAGACCTGACAGTGACTCTGGGATTTAAAATTGAAGTCTTTTTTGTTGGTTCCATTTTATTTTATTTTTTTGCAGCTGAACCATTCAATGGGGCCAGAAAAAAAAGGAAACTACTGTGTGCATACATCCATTCAGCAAAAAAATAGAACATGTCTTAATATTTTCCGCATTATGGACAAGCATAGGACTGTTGTATAATGGGGCAGCCATTCCGTTCCACAACCTGTGTCCATGTTTTGCAGATCCGTAATTTGCGCACCGCAAAACAGTCGTGTCCAGGACTTGTCCAGATTTACTTTCCATCATTTTTTTTTTTTAAATGGAGAGCAATATCCTTGTCTGACCAGAAAGGGATTCTGGCGAATCCTCCACCAATAGAAAGTCTTCTAGGTAGGGTATGAAAATAATCCTCTGTTCTTATATGAGCTGCCATCTAATGTTAAATAATATGTGATCTATGTATTAATTGGTATTTAATGTAAAGGATTATCTACACACCAACACCATCTATGGTAATACACAAGGGCGATGAGGTCTGTGTGGGGACTAGGGCTGAACGATATTGTAAATTTTGTGTGATTGCGATTAGGGCCCTAAAAATTGTGATAACGCTATGCTATGTGATATTTTAAGGGAATTGTGCTAGAGGTCTATTTGCACTGTTACGGAGGGGATCTGTGGATGACGCACTGTTACGGAGGGGATCTGTGGATGACGCACTGTTACGGAGGGGATCTGTGGATGACGCACTGTTACGGAGGGGATCTGTGGATGACGCACTGTTACGGAGGGGATCTGTGGATGACGCACTGTTACGGAGGGGATCTGTGGATGACGCACTGTTACGGAGGGGATCTGTGGATGACGCACTGTTACGGAGGGGATCTGTGGATGACGCACTGTTACGGAGGGGATCTGTGGATGACGCACTGTTACGGAGGGGATCTGTGGATGACGCACTGTTACGGAGGGGATCTGTGGATGACGCACTGTTACGGAGGGGATCTGTGGATGACGCACTGTTACGGAGGGGATCTGTGGATGACGCACTGTTACGGAGGGGATCTGTGGATGACGCACTGTTACGGAGGGGATCTGTGGATGACGCACTGTTACGGAGGGGATCTGTGGATGACGCACTGTTACGGAGGGGATCTGTGGATGACGCACTGTTACGGAGGGGATCTGTGGATGACGCACTGTTACGGAGGGGATCTGTGGATGACGCACTGTAGTGAGGATCTGTGGATGGCACTGCAGTGAGGATCTGTGGATGGCACTGCAGTGAGGATCTGTGGATGGCACTGCAGTGAGGATCTGTGGATGGCACTGCAGTGAGGATCTGTGGATGGCACTGCAGTGAGGATCTGTGGATGGCACTGCAGTGAGGATCTGTGGATGGCACTGCAGTGAGGATCTGTGGATGGCACTGCAGTGAGGATCTGTGGATGGCACTGCAGTGAGGATCTGTGGATGGCACTGCAGTGAGGATCTGTGGATGGCACTGCAGTGAGGATCTGTGGATGGCACTGTAGTGAGGATCTGTGGATGGCACTGTAGTGAGGATCTGTGGATGGCACTGTAGTGAGGATCTGTGGATGGCACTGTAGTGAGGATCTGTGGATGGCACTGTAGTGAGGATCTGTGGATGGCACTGTAGTGAGGATCTGTGGATGGCACTGTAGTGAGGATCTGTGGATGGCACTGTAGTGAGGATCTGTGGATGGCACTGTAGTGAGGATCTGTGGATGGCACTGTAGTAAGACAACATGCATAAAGAGGATGATGTGGTCAAAATACTCATTTGCCTAATAATTCTGCACTCCCTGTATGTGTCCTCCACAGATCGCCCCCCATAACATTGTGCGTCATCCACAGACCACCATTAGTCCAAAACCCATCAAAAACAAACCTTTTGGTTCAAAATATTTTTCTTAGTTTCCTCCTCAAAAACCTAGGTGCGTCTTATAGGGCAAAAAATACAGGTTAATTTGCATATGTATCAAATCAGTTTTACACAATAAAAGGCACACAGAGCTATGGGGACTGGGTATTGAGGATGTGCTAGCGGCCATCTAGCAACCCATGTCCTCAGCTCTATACACAAAATCCCGGTGACCGATTCCCTTTAACCCTAAATAAAGTTCAGCTGCTCTAGTTGGCCTTTCCTGAAATTTTCTTAGTCGCATCCTACAGCAAAAGCCATGGTCCACATAGAGCTTCCAAAGCATCAGAGGGATCTCATTGTTAAAAAGGTATCAGTCAAGAGAAGTGTACAAAAGATTTTCCAAAACATTAGATATACCATGGAACACAGTGAAGACAGTCATCATCAAGTGGAGAAAATATGGCACAACAGTGACATTATCAAGAACTGGACACCCCTCCAAAAGTGATGAAAAGACAAGAAGAAAACTGGTCTGGGAGGATACCAAGAGGCCTACAGTAACGTTAAAGGAGATGCCGGAATATCTGGCAGGTCTGTGTGGTACATGTGACAACAATCCCCCATATTCTTCATATGTCTGGGCTATGGGGTAGAGTGGCAAGACGAAAGCCCTTTCTTACGAAGAAAAACATCCAAGTCAGGCTACATTTTGCAAAAACACATCCGAAGTCTGCCAAAAGCATGTGGGAAACTGAGTTATGGGTCTGATGAAACCAAGGTTGAACTTTTTGGCCATAATTCCAAAAGATATATGTTTGGCGCAAAAACACTGCACATCACCAAAAGAACACCATACCCATAGTGAATCATGGTGGTTGCAGCTTTGGGGCTGTTTTTCTTCAGCTGGAACTGGAGCCTTAGTTAAGCTAGAGCGAATTATGAACAGTTCCAAATACCAGTCAATATTGGCACAAAACCTTCATGCCTCTGAACATTTAGGCCCCTTTCACACGGGTGAGTTTTCCGTGCGGGTGCGATCCGTGTGGCGAACGTATGGCACCCGCACTAAATCCTGACCCATTCATTTCTATGGGGCTGTGAACATGAGCGATGTTTTTAACGCATCACTTGTGCGTTCAGTTGAAATCGCAGCATGCTCTATATTTTCCGATTTTGACGTGACGCAGGCCCCATAGAAGTGAATGGGGTGTGTGAAAATCGGATGGCATCCGCAAGCAAGTACGGATGCCGTGCGATTTGCACGCATGGTTGCTAGGAGACCATCGGGATGGAGACCCGATCATTATTATTTTCCCTTATAACATGGTTATAAGGGAAAATAATACCATTCTGAATACAGAATGCATAGTAAACCAGCGCTAGAGGGGTTAAAAAAAAAAAAATAATAATTTAACTCACCTTAGTCCACTTGCTCTCGAAGCTGGCATCTCCTTGTGTCTCCGCTGCTGATGAACAGGACCTGGGGTGAGCTGCTCCATTAAATAGAGCTTAAGGACCTTCGATGACGTCACTCCGGTCATCACATGGTCTTTTACCATGGTGAATCACCATGGTAAAAGATCATGTGACGTACCATGTGATGACCGGAGTGACGTCATCGAAGGTCCTTAACCTGTATATAATGGAGCAGCTCACCCCAGGTCCTGTTCATCAGCAGCGGAGACACAAGGAGATGCCAGCTTCGCGAGCAAGTGGACTAAGGTGAGTTACATTATTTTTTATTTATTTTTAACCCCTCTAGCGCTGGTTTACTATGCATTCTGTATTCAGAATGCTATTATTTTCCCTTATAACCATATTATAAGGGAAAATAATACAATCTTCAGAACATCAATCCCAAACCCGAACTTTTATGAAGAAGTTTGGGTACCAAACATGCGCGATTTTTCTCACGCGAGTGCAAAACATGACAATGTTTTGCACTTGCGCAGAAAAAAATCGCGCATTTTCCCGCAACGCACCCGCCTCTTATCCGGGCAAAAAAAAACTCACGCCCGTGTGAAAGAGGCCTAAGAGGAACATCTTCCAGCATGACAACAACCCAAAGCATACATCCAAATCAACAAAGGAATGGCTTCACCGGAAATAGATTAAAGTTTAGGAATGGCCCAGCCAGAGCCCAGACCTGAATCCGATTAAAAATCTGTGGGGTGATCTGAAGAGGGCTGTGCACAGGAGATGCCTTCGCAATCTGACAGATTTTTAGTGTTTTTGCAAACAGTGGGAAAATCTTGCCAATTCAAAATGTGCCATGCTGATAGACTCATACCAAAAAAGACTGAGTACTGAAATAAAATCAAAAGGTGCTTCAACAAAGTATTAGTTTAAGGGTGTGCACACTTATGCAATCATTTTTATATTTTTGTCATCCCTCTACCTAAGATTTAAGTTTGTTTTTCAATTGAGTTGTACAGTTTATAGGTCACACTATAGGTGGAAAAAGTTCTGAAATTATTTATCTTGGTCTCATTTTTTTACATCACAGAAACCTGAAATTTTAACAGGGGTGTGTAGACTTTTTATATCCAATGTATATTTGGCTGCAAATAAGTCCAACAAATCCACACCTCCCATATATTTATTGTAGACATCCACAATGTAAGGCCTGTCAATTTCAATGTAGGTTTTTGTGGCTTTGTCCCAGCGTTGAATCTTCTGCACAGGCTCTGGGCCTGCAAAGGTAGACACAGGCGTGACCGCCCTGTTGTCATACCATTTGACAGCACAGATGTGGTTCCCTTCCACTCTGATATCAAAGCTTCCTGTCCCTTTTTCTTCAAACTCTTTTCATCTTCAAATCTCCTTTTTCTTCAAACTCTTTTCATCTTCAAATCTATAGTTGGGTAAGCATACTTGCTTGGCTGTTTCCACATAATGAATTCCACAATCAAGGAGCTTAGCTACCAACGGGACAGACATGAAGTAGTTGTCTGCAAAAATCTTGTGGTTTTGACTTTGTGGAAGCAAGCTTCATCACAACATCACCTGACAGTCCAAGTTCAGATTTGGCTCGTATGAGAGTCACAGAGCATACCAGTTATTCCAGCTCTTACCCAGAGTTTGAACCCCCAGGGGTGGGCCTCATATTGCTTGATGGAGTTGAATTTCCCCTTGAAAGGAATTATCATCTCATCCAGAGAGTTGTGCTCTTTTGGTACCACCTGCAAGCATTTCGCTCTGAATGAATCAAGCCATGTCTTGGTTTCCAGGTATCTTTCTTTTCTCTCTCCGACATTGTAAAGTTAACTATAAAATGTAATTATGACAGAGATTGAAATCTGTTGCGTGAGATCGCATCAGAAACAGGGGTGTACCATGTGTCTGTCTCCCAATACAGTCGAACTCCAGGCATTTGAACTATCCCCATCTTCAAGTACATGCCAATCATCTGCTCAATTTCCTTTGTGTTGGTGTTTATTGATTTTCTTTGTAAGTTTAACTTCTGATGTGGGTAAACTGTTTGAAGGTTTTCTGAGAGATGCTATGTTAGAGCATCTTAACGGAAATAAGCAAATAACGCCATACCAGCATGGCTTTGTGAGGGATCGATCATGTCAAACAAATTTAATCAGTTTCTATGAGGAGGTAAGTTCTAGACTTGACAGCGGCGAATCAATGGTTGTCGTGTATCTGGACTTCTCCAAAGCATTTGACACTGTACCACATAAAAGGTTAGTATATAAAATGAGAATGCTCGGACTGGGAGAAAACGTCTGTAAGTGGGTAAGTAACTGGCTCAATGATAGAAAACAGAGGGTGGTTATTAATGGTAAATACTCAGATTGGGTCACTGTCACTAGTGGAGTACCTCAGGGGTCAGTATTGGGCCCTATTCTCTTCAATATATTTATTAATGATCTTGTAGAAGATCTTGTAGAAGGCTTGCATAGTAAAATATCAATTTTCACAGATGACACTAAACTGTGTAAAGTAATTAACACTGATGAGGACAGTATACTACTACAGAGCGATCTGGATAGATTGGAGGCTTGGGCAGATAAGTGGCAGATGAGGTTTAACACTGACAAATGTAAAGTTATGCACATGGGAAGGAATAATGCAAGTCACCCGTACTTATTAAATGGTAAAACACTCAGTAACACTGACATGGAAAAAGATCTAGGAATTTTAATAAACTGCAAACTAAGCTGCAAAAAACAGTGTCAGGCAGCTGCTGCCAAGGCCAATAAGATAATGGGTTGCATCAAAAGGGGCATAGATGCCCGTGATGAGAACATAGTCCTACCACTTTACAAATCGCTAGTCAGACCACACATGGAGTACTGTGTACAGTTCTGGGCTCCTGTAAACAAGGCAGACATAGCAGAGCTGGAGAGGGTCCAGAGGAGGGCAACTAAAGTAATAACTGGAATGGGGCAACTACAGTACCCTGAAAGATTATCAAAATTAGGGTTATTCACTTTAGAAAAAAGACGACTAAGAGGAGATCTAATTAATATGTATAAATATATCAGGGGTCAGTACAGAGATCTATCCCATCATCTATTTATCCCCAGGACGGTGACGAGGGGACATTGTCTGCGTCTGGAGGAAAGAATGTTTGTACACAAACATAGAAGTGGATTCTTTACGGTAAGACCAGTGAGACTATGGAACTCTCTGCCTGAGGAGGTGGTGATGCTCAGTACAATAAAGGAATTCAAGAAGGGCCTGGATGTATTTTTTGCAGCGTAATAATATTACAGGCTATAGCTACTAGAGAGAGATCGTTGATCCAGGGATTTATTCTGATTGCCTGATTGGAGTCGGGAAGGAATTTTTATTCCCCTAAAGTGAGGAAAATTGGCTTCTACCTCACAGGGGTTTTTTGCCTTCCTCTGGATCAACTTGCAGGATGACAGGCCGAACTGGATGGACAAATGTCTTTTTTCGGCCTTATGTACTATGTTACTTCACTGGCATCTTCATCTGCCTGCTCATCACTTGCATCAGTGTCATCTGATCCCATCTCAAAGTCACTCTCCATTTTGGATGGTGGCAATAGGTCCTGTGTACACTGTGCAGGATGTTTTCTTTGCTGGTGGAATTCTAAAATGGAAATAGTAAGTATAGTAGACAAGGTAAATAATAATAACCCTAGTAACACCATACACCATTATGCCCACTACATACCATACTAAAAGTATTTCATGCCCCCCCCTCCCCCAGACATCTAACACATGATGTGCAAAGTCCTCAGGTAATATGCTATTTTGACTACCAACCTAAACCAATGTTATAGAATTACATTCTATGTTTCTATAGGTGTAATTTTTTGCTAAATAAATTCCATTAATCCATTCACAATGTCATGTTCTTCCAGAGGTTTTTGTAAGATTATTGGGCAGTTTCTCTGCCTACAAGATAGTATCACAGATACTCGGTTTACTTTTGCAGTTCTCAAAACTGAATTTGACTCAGCAGAGATCACATGCGTCTTCATAGCAAAAATGTTATAACATGAACAGAGTTGATAAAAAGACCTTAATCCTAACTTCTACAAACCTATGAATACAGAATCAAACTAATATGAAAAGTTATTCTAAAAATCTTCATCTACTTGCATATTATAAGTTATACCAGCAAGAATTTGTCTTTATGTAGAAAACTATGATTTAAATTAAAATATTCATTACAATCATTAATATTTTCACATTATAGAATATAATACAATGTAAATACCATTTATAAGTTACCTTCCCCAATGACCCCCAACGGCCCGCATCAGCTGTATCGGCTCGTACTGTGGTGAACGGATGTAGCCACAGTGCAGCATATCGCTCCCGACTCTGCTGCCGCTCGACTGCCTCTGGACTATATTGCACGGTCCCCGGAGCTTAGACTGCTGTTCTCCCCGCTTATGGTGCCTTGTTCGTTGGATGGGCCTGAATTCCTTGGCTGATCGTGAAGACGGGACGGCAGGTGAGCAGTGGCGGCTGGAACATGGTGCCGGAAGCTGGATTGTTTGATGCCTGAGAGCACGGAGCCGACCCCCGCCCCCCTCCCCTCGTTTGTTCCTTCTGTCTACCGCGTTTAGATCCCCACAATGTCAGGATCAGCCTTGAGGTGAGAGGCACATAGGCTGGTCCGGAGGGGACTTGGCTGGTGGGGTCCCACCTGACCGGGTGGGAGGTAGGGGTGTGGGGGCGGAGGAGGGATTGGGACGAGTCGAAGAATATCTCTAGACGGGGCACTACCCGGTTCTAAATTCACCCCCAGGATAGGGGGGAACCCTGAGACGAGGGAAGTGACAGTAGAAAGAGGGGAGACCGCCATGGTAAAATCAAATGATATAAAAAAGTATAAAATCCCTTTTCTGCATATTGTATAAGGCTGAGTTCACACCAGCGTTCAGCCTTTCCGTTCTCCTGCTCCGTTATAGGAGCAGGAGAACGGAAAGGACGGACTCGGCACATAACTGAGACGAGCGGAGCCTACGGACCCCATAGACTATAATGGGGTCCGTTAGGTTTACGCTCAGAAAATGATTTTGGAGCGGAGACGAAAGTAGTGCATGCAGGACTTTTGTCTCCGCTCCAAAATCATTTTCTGAGCGTAAACCTAACGGACCCCATTATAGTCTATGGGGGTCCGTAGGCTCCGCTCGTCTCAGTTATGTGCCGAGTCCGTCCTTTCCGTTCTCCTGCTCCTATAACGGAGCAGGAGAACGGAAAGGCTGAACGCTGGTGTGAACGAGGCCTAAGACTATAAGGCCGATTCCTTTGATTGGAGATATATTGAAGATATATGGCAGTGTAAGGGGGTGAACCCTGGGAGATATTTGGAGAGTAATGCATCCAAAATTAAGGAAATATTCGTGCTTCTCCAAAAACGCACAAATGTTTATCACGGATCGATTTAGTATTCACTAATAAGGGTTCACTAGAAATTGGACGAGTCAAGTATGGACAGCGGAGGAATGTCTCAGACCATAACCCTATTGTTATAAATACAAAAATAGGTGGCGGAAAAAAAAAAAGAAAAAAAAAAAAGGAGGCATGAATAAAAATATAGGTTAGATAAATATAATGGGGGTACACAACAAAATTTTGAAAGAAATTAAGGAATATTTTTTCATAAATGGAGGGTTCAGCGGGAATTAACACTGTTTGGGAGGCCGCAAAAGCCTATATTAGAGGGATCATTATAAAATACACAGCAATATATAAAAATAAAAATAAAATTAAGGGGGAAAATATCAGAATTAGAACACGAAGCAGAAAGTTATGAAAAAAATATATATTGAAAACACCACAGAGCAAAATTTATAAAGTATGGTTAGATAAAGTTACTTTAATGGAGGATGAGTAGTTCTTGATGGCGGTAAAACAAAAATAATTTTGTGAGAGAAAAAAAAAAAAATAGATCTACCTAAAGAATACTTTAAAGATATTTATAGTAGTAAAATAAAGAAGAGTGCAGCGGAAATACAGCACTTTTTGGAGAAAATTACAATTAAGATACTTACTGTAGATCAAAGGGATAGATTGGATCTATGGGGATTTCCAACAGAAGTGGAGAATATATTGTTAAAGATAAGTAAAAACAAGACCCCAGGTACTGATGGTATCCAGTTTGAAGTCTATACCCAGTATAGGGAAATACTGATCCCGAACTTGCTTAAAATGTGGGACTACTCGAGAGTGTCAGGGAAATTGACCGACTCCCTGAGGGAAGCCTAAAATTACCCTTATTTTAAAACCAGGGAAAAATCCAACGTCTCCAGATTCATATCTCCCCATTTCTTAGATTAACACTGATAAGATATTAGCAAAAATATTGGCGAATAGGCTTAGGGAGGTGCTGCTGGTCCTTATACATGAGTATCAGTCAGGATTCATGTCAGGTAAAACGACAACCGACAACCTTATTAGATATTTTGTAAACACCCAGGTGGAACCCACAAATAGCGGTGAGAGGATGATATTGATCTTAGACGCCTCAAAAGCTTTTGATACCATATAATGGCCCTTTTTTATGGCAAAATAAAAATAAAAAAAGGGAGTTGGAGAGATATTTGTTTCTTGGGTTAAATTATTATATACTGATATATCTGCAAAAGTGATATTGAATGGAGAACACTCTGATAACATACCAATCGGTAGAGGGTGCTAGAGAGGGGTGTCCCCTTTCCCCTCTATTATTTGCCATATCCATGGAACAGTTAGCGGATATGATCAGGCAAGATAGGGAGATTGTGGGTTTTAGGTATGGTTCCCACGAAGAAAAAAATTGCCTTATACGCGGATGATATTATGCTATTTGTGTGTTCACATTCTAAGATTTTCCAGATATTTGATGATTACAGTAGATATTCTGGCCTTAAAATAAACTGGGCTAAAATCAGCATGTATTCCAAATGACCCTCTAAAGAATGTAATACCGGGCCAATTGGAGATTAAGGAAATAGATGAGCCGGTAAAATACCTAGGTATTCAGATCACTCCCAACCCCAAGGATTACTTACATCTAAATGTGCTTCCTAAAATACAGGAAAAAATTACAGGTTTCAATGGCAGGCCGCATCTCACTGGCGAAAATGTCTATTTTACATTCCTTGAATTAGAGTATGTGGAACGCTCCGATAATAATCCCCAAGAGAATTATTAAAAGGATAGTATCCCTATTGATGGATTTGATATGGCGCAGTAAAAAAACGGTCCCCGACTTGGAACTTTATATTTTTTTTTTCTGGTCAAATTAGAAATATGGTAAACTGGAGCAATTCACAAAGATATAAGGTTATGTTAGCAGGGATTAATAAAAACTTAGATAAATGCAGTATTTTTCAATTAGTGGAAGCTAATACCTTGTTGCATCAGTAAATTATTTAAGTACCACTCTTTGGCCCCTTTCACACGGGCGAGTTTTCCGCATTGTGCCCGCACTGAATCCAGACCCATTCATTTATATGCGGCTGTGCACATGAGCGGTGATTTTCACGCATCACTTGTGCGATGCATAAAAAAACGCAGCAAGCTCTATTTTGTGCGTTTTTTACGCAACGCAGGCCCCATAGAAGTGAATGGGCTTGCGTAAAAATCTCAAGTATCCGCAAACAAGTGCGGATCCTGTGCGATTTTCACGCACGGTTGCTAGGAGACGATCGGGATGGAGACCCGATCATTGTTATTTTCCCTTATAACATGGTTATAAGCTACTTTCACACTAGCATTTTGGCTTTCCGTCTGCAAGATCCGTTCAGGGCTCTCAAAACTGTCTAAAACATATCAGTTTTGCCCTAATGCATTCTGAATGGAAAAGGATCCGCTCAGAATGCATCAGTTTGCCTCCGTTCAGTCGCCATTCCGCTCTGCCTGCAGCGTTTTGCTGTCCGCCTGACGAAGCGGAACCAAACGGATCCATACTGGCGCACAAAGTTAGTTAATAGGGACAGATCCTTTTTCTCGGACAATAGAAAGCGGATCCATCCCCCCCATTGACTTTCAATGGTGTTCAAGACGGATCCGTCCGGTTGTATTATTGTAAAGGAAGCGTTTTTGCAGATCCATGATGGATCGGCAAAAAAACGCTAGTGTGAAAGTAGCCTAAACTCTGCTGCCTTCTCTGGATTTTTTGGTGGCATGTGGGTATCCCAATCAGAGCCACCAGAGCTTGCAGCCAATGTGTCATTGCCTTGAATGGGTTCATACTCTGAACCAGACTATTCCCCACTACTTTCCTCACGTGTGTTTTTTTTTAAATACATTTTTAAGATAAAATTAGATAGATATAATATAAATATATCTATCTATATCACACTTCGCTATTCTAATCATTAATTATTTTTTTTAAATAAGTGTATAAACAAAAAACGTACAGACAGTTAATATAATTTACGTAGGGCTATACACTAACGATAAAAAAATAACTTTCACACGCCAAAAACGTATTAGTGTTAGCATAGAAACATAGAATGTGTCGGCAGATAAGAACCATTTGGCCCATCTAGTCTGCCCAATATACTACATACTATGGATAGCCCCTGGCCCTATCTTATATGAAGGATGGCCTTATGCCTATCCCATGCATGCTTAAACTCCTCCACTGTATTTACAGCTACCACTTCTGCATGAAGGCTATTCCATGCATCCACTACTCTCTCAGTAAAGTAATACTTCCTGATATTACTTTGAAACCTTTGCCCCTCTAATTTAAAACTATGCCCTCTTGTAGCAGTTTTTCTTTTAAATATTCTCTCCTCTTTTACCTTGTTAAATCCCTTTATGTATTTAAAAGTTTCTATCATATCCCCTCTGTCTCGTCTTTCTTCCAAGCTATACATGTTAAGGTCCTTTAATCTTTTCTGGTAAGTTTTATCCTGCAATCCATGTACCAGTTTAGTAGCTATTCTCTGAACTCTCTCCAAAGTATCAAGCGTAGTTAGTATAAATCTATAACTATGCGCTATGATAAAATGCACGCGCTTTTGACCATTACGCATGCACACAAAAGAACACCTACACTAACTAGCTATATTATTGGAGGGGAAAAAGTTTGGGTTTTTAACAGTGAGGGCAAGAAGGGGTAAATAGCTGTTACAGCAGGAACAGTGTAACAGCTGTGTCCTGAGGAAACTTCAGCAGTATCTCTCTGAACACCAAAAGGACACTCAGCAGAGAAAGGGACCCTGCTGACTTTTAACACATAGGATACCAGCACCGTACGGCGCTGATATCCGGGACAGAAATCCCTGCGCCGTAGTACTACGGCGCTCTGATCGGGCGGGCGCAGGAGCTTGCTCAGCCCGATCCGCAGCAGGGGTCCAGCAGTCACCAATAGCCGGATCCCTGTTGTATGCGCCAGCATCGGTGAAAACACTGATGCTGGCGCCATTACCCTTGCACGGCAGCAGTCAGCGCTGACCGCGGCACGTGCAAGATCCTGCCGGGTGCGGGAGGCCATCGGGTCCCCGTGCTGCTGTGACGGGGACCCGATGGCAGCCCGATGCCTTCTTAAAGTCCCAGAGTGGGACAAAGGGAAAAGAAGTTAAAAAATATAAAGTCTCACGTACCCCAAAATGGTACCAAAATGTCACCTCATCCCGCAAAAGGAAAAAAAAAAATCTTAAAATCTGCCTCCAAAATCCATATGGCGCTCCTTTCCTTCTGACCACTGCCACGTGCCCATAGAGCAGTTTACCTCCACATATGGGGTATTTCTGTAAACTGTCGAATCATAGTAATATATAGAGGTTTATTTTGCTGTTAACCCTTGCTGTGTTGCAAGAAAAAGAATAGATTAACAAAACAAATAAAAATCTACCAAAAATGTGAAAATTTTGAAATTTAAAACACCATTTTCCTTATTCTTGTTAAAAGGGTTAATTTTTGCAACTTCAGTTTTTAATAATTTGATGGGGTCATTTATGGTTTTCCATTACCTAAGCCCCCCAAAATCACTTTTATAACCGAATTGGTGCTCAAAAAAAAAAAAAAATTGGTTTTGGAAATTCCATTGAAAATTTGCTTCTAAACTTTTAAGCGTTCTAATGTCCTAAAAAATGTAAATGATATACACAAAATGATGCCAACATAAGGTAGACATATGGGGAATGTTAAGTAATAAATATTTTATGAGGTAACACTTTCCGTTTTAAAAAGGCAGAGAAATTGAAATTGCAAATTTTTCAAACTTTTTGGTAAATTTGGGATTTTTTTCATAAATCAAGGTGAAATATTGATTCAAATTTATGACTGTCATGAAGTACAGTGTGTCAAGAGAAAGCAATTTCAGAATAGCTTGGATAGGTAAAAGGGTTCCAAAGTTATTACCATATCTAGCGTCACATCAGATTTGCAAAAAATCAGCCTGGGATTTAAGGTGAGAAGTGGCTCTGTACTGAAGGGGTTAAAAAATAAAAATAAAAAAAGATTTTTACTTTTCCTCACTCTGACAGGCTGTATGTTTACAGCGCGGCCCTAATGAATTTCACCATTGGATGGTGCCAGGTTACAGATACAAGCCTACTGCAGTTGAAGAGGTTTGCCCATCTCATACATTGGAGGCATATTGCTAAGAGGTGGGACCCACATCTATTTCTTGAATGGTGCCTGCAAAGTGGAGGAGAGCAGACCGCACATACGTGGCCACCCTCCATTAATTTCTACGGAACTGACAAAAATAGCCCAGCATTGGTACAGCCATTTCCATCAGCCCCATAGAAGTAAATAGAATTGTGGCCACGCATTCAATTACTATAGGACTTCCAAAAAATAATTGTTTAGTATATTACATTTAAGGTCCATTCACACATCCGTAAGCGTTTTTGCTGATCCGCAAATTTGCAGATCAGCAAAACACAGACACCTGCAATGTGCGATCCGCAATTTGCGGACCACACATCAGACACTATAATAGAAAGTAAGAATTAATCTTACCGGTAATGATGTTTCCAGGAGTCCGACATGACAGCACTACATAGAGGTTGTCTCCCCCGCCCACTATTGGGACAGGAAACAGAGAGAGGTTAAAAGCTCCCCCCCACCCCCCTTCACCAGTGTTTTATAGATTATCACACAATAATGGATATCGTAATACAAAAGAAAAATACTTCAAACATTAGGGAGGGAACTACCAGTGCTGTCATGTCGCACCCTGGAAACATCATTACTGGCAAGACTAATTCTTACTTTTCAGGACGTCCTCCATGACAGCACTACATGGAGTAGAAATACCAAATTAAACTAATAACTAGGGAGGGACCACAGCCTGAAGAACTTTACATCCGAATGACTGGTCATTATTCCCTGACACATTTAATCTGTAATGCTTACAAAAGGTATGGGAACTTGCCCAGGTGGCTGCCTTACATTTCTGGTCAATAGAAGTATTTGCATGTTTGGCCCATGAAGCCGAGACTGCTCTCGTTGAATGAGCCATAAATCTTGAGGACAGGGAAGCCCCTGGCCCCGATAGGCCTCTTTAATGACTATTTTGATCCATCTTGCTAATGTCGCTTTAGAAGCTTTCTTGCCTTTATTGCGGCCTGAAAATTTAACAAACAGATTAGAATCCAATCTGAAGGTACCGGTAACGTCTAGTTAGGAAATGAGAGAACGTCTAACGTCTAGAAGATGGAACTCCTCCCTTTCGGTCTTCAGATCTGTATAGAAGGTTGGTAGTACTATTTCCTGATTACGATGAAAGGAAGAAACCACCTTGGGTATAAAAGGATGGGTCTAGCCTTAGTATGACTATCCTCACAAATTGTAAGGTATGGCTCACGGATGGTAAGGGCTTGGATTTCTCCTAGTCTACGAGCTGATGTGATTCAGGGTTAAGTTTCTTAAGCTGCTTTCATGTAAGGGTTCAAAGGGTGGCTTTGTTAAGGCATTGAGAACTAGCGACAGATTCCAAGGTGGAACCGGAAGCCTTAGTGTTGGTCTAATCCATGTGGTTGCCTTTAAAAACCTGTTTATCCATCAATTTTCTGAAAGGGAGTAATTTAGAAACCAGCTCAGGGCTGCAGTCTGAAACTTAAAGGTACTGGGTTTAAGACCCATGTTGAACCCTTCCTGGAGGAAATCAAGAATATCTCCCAGACTCGGGAGTAGAGGATTCTTCTCTCAGTGTCATCCAGGAACAGAATTTTTTCCAGATTTTATTATAAAATTGCAAATGTAACCCGTTTATGGCCTCTCTGAATGGTGGATATTACCTTGTCTGAGAAACCTTGTAATTTTAACTAGAGGTGCACCGAAATGAAAATTCTGGTCCGAAACCGAAAATTCAGGATGCCCTTGACCGAAACTGCCTTTTTGCCCAAATACTTTTAAAATACTTTTTTTTAAGTAAAAAAAAAAAAGGAAAGTGAATTAAAATATAAAGTTTAAACAGATATAGATTTTAATACACACAATCCCACCCAAAGTGGTTATTTAAAAAAAATGTCACTCTCATTCTACCCCCCCCTCCCTTGTCACTCTCATTCTACCCCCCCCTCCCTTGTCACTCATTCTACCCCCCCCCTCCCTTGTCACTCTCATTCTACCCCCCCCTCCCTTGTCACTCTCATTCTACCCCCCCCCCTCCCTTGTCACTCTCATTCTACCCCCCCCCTCCTCCCTTGTCACTCTCATTCTACCCCCCCCCCCTCCCTTGTCACTCTCATTCTACCCCCCCCTCCCTTGTCACTCTCATTCTACCCCCCTCCCTTGTCACTCTCATTCTACCCCCCCTCCCTTGTCACTCTCATTCTACCCCCCCTCCCTTGTCACTCTCATTCTACCCCCCCTCCCTTGTCACTCTCATTCTACCCCCCCTCCCTTGTCACTCTCATTCTACCCCCCTCCCTTGTCACTCTCATTCTACCCCCCTCCCTTGTCATTCTCATTCTACCCCCCCTCCCTTGTCACTCTCATTTTACACCCCCCTCCCTTGTCACTCTCATTTTACACCCCCCTCCCTTGTCACTCTCATTTTACACCCCCCTCCCTTGTCACTCTCATTTTACACCCCCCCCCCCCCCCTTGTCACTCTCATTTTACACCCCCCCTCCCCCTCCCTTGTCACCTCTAGTGTAGCCTTTGCAGCGTGGCCGAGCTCTGTTCGGTCCGCGGTACAAGAGCATTTGTTTCTTGTACCCGGCCGGACTGAAAGGAAGTGCACACTAAGGCTGTATTCACACGTCCGCAATGTGTTTTGCGGATACACTGAGACACGGATACGCAAAACACGGAAAGCGGCAATGTGCTTTCCGCATTTTGCGGACCGCACATTGCCGACATAATAGAATATGCCTGTTCTTGTCCGCAATTGCGGACAAGAATAGGACATGTTCTATTTTTTTGCGGAAACTGAAGCACGGATGCGGAAGTGCGGATCCGCAAATGTGGATGCGGACAGCACATTCCGTCCCCATAGAGAATGAATGGGTCCGCACCCTTTCCGAAAAATTGCGGAACGGATGCGGATCCATTTTGCGGACGTGTGAATGGACCCTAAGTGAGCACTTCCTGTCAGTCCGGCCGGGTACAGGAAACAAAAGCTCCTGTACCGCGGAACGAACAGAGCTCGGCCACGCTACACTAACAACAGCAGTAGCACAGAGCAGACACAGCAGGCTGCGCAGCACTGAGCCAGAGATTCTTTAGAGCGGCAAGCGTTTAGGAGGCACTGCATGAGGGGCGCCGCCGGCCGGCCGCCCGAGCGTATATAACCAACCATATTTTCTGCCGATATGTACCAATATCGGCCGAAATGGATTAGGCCCATTTTCGGCCTATATTTTCGTCCGCCGGAATTTCGGTGCACCCCTAATTTTAACAAGTCCCTTTCAGAAGCCACGCTGTTAATTTCAGCTTGGTTACTTACGGATTCCAGATTGGACCCTGATGCAACAGGTCTGGCCCGAGAGGGAGAGGAAATCGGATTTTCTTGACTTAGTGAGGACAGAACCGGGAACCAGGCTTGTTTTGGCCAAAAGGAGCTATGAAGATCACTCTGGATGATTCCTTGCTGATCTTCCCCAGGGCTATTGAAATCAGGGGGAAAGGAGGAAACTCATAAGCTAGTTTCATGTTCCAGGGCTGGGATTTTTGTTTGTCAGATTCTGAAGGAGAGGATATTTTGTTCCCCCTTGATGTTTGAGGAAGGAGACCGCTGTCATATTGTCTGATAGGAATATTATATTCTGTCCGCTCAAAAGATCTTGACTCTGAGTGTCTCCCAAACGGCCTTAAGCTCTCTGAAATTTGAAGATCTGTTCTTTACTACTTCCAGGGAACCTGGAATCAGACCATAGATATCAACCTTTGCGCCCCATCCTTGTTGGCTGGCATCTGTTGTCACTACAATATATGGACTTAGATTCCAGGAGACTCCTTTTGATTGGATTGGTGGCAAATATCAGACAACCAGAGATATCCGATAATTTTTTCTTATAGGGATTTTCCGGTCTATGGATCGATTGTCTCCATCCCAGACCGCTAGGATCATTTTTTGTAGGACTCGTGTGATGTACAGTACAGACCAAAAGTTTGGACACACCTTCTCATTCAAAGAGTTTTCTTTATTTTCATGACTATGAAAATTGTAGATTCACACTGAAGGCATCAAAACTATGAATTAACACCTGTGGAATTATATACATAACAAAAGAGTGAAACAACTGAAAATTTCATTCTAGGTTCTTCAAAGTAGCCACCTTTTGCTTTGATTACTGCTTTGCACACTCTTGGCATTCTCTTGATGAGCTTCAAGAGGTAGTCACCTGAAATGGTCTTCCAACAGTCTTGAAGGAGTTCCCAGAGATGCTTAGCACTTCTTGGCCCTTTTGCCTTCACTCTACAGTCCAGCTCACCCCAAACCATCGCGATTGGGTTCAGGTCCGGTGACTGGAGGCCAGGTCATCTGGCGCAGCACCCCATCACTCTCCTTCATGGTAAAATAGCCCTTGCACAGCCTGGAGGTGTGTTTGGGGTCATTGTCCTGTTGAAAAATAAATGATGGTCCAACTAAACGCAAACCGGATGGAATAGCATGCCGCTGCAAGATGCTGTGGTAGCCATGCTGGTTTAGTATGCCTTCAATTTTGAATAAATCCCAACAGTGTCACCAGCAAAGAACCCCCACACCATCACACCTCCTCCTCCATGCTTCATGGTGGGAACCAGGCATGTAGAGTCCATCTGCTCACCTTTTCTGCGTCGCACAAAGACACAGTGGTTGGAACCAAAGATCTCAAAATTGTACTCATCAGACCAAAGCACAGATTTCCACTGGTCTAATGTCCATTCCTTGTGTTCTTTAGCCCCAACAAGTCTCTTCTGCTTGTTGCCTGTCCTTAGCAGTGGTTTCCTAGCAGATATTCTACCATGAAGGCCTGATTCACACAGTCTCTTCTTAACAGTTGTTCTAGAGATGTGTCTGCTGCTGCTAGAACTCTGTGTGGCATTGACCTGGTCTCTAATCTGAGCTGCTGTTAACCTGCGATTTCTGAGGCTGGCGACTCGGATGAACTGATCCTCCGCAGCAGAGGTGACTCTTGGTCTTCCTTTCCTGGGGCGGTCCGCATGCGAGCCAGTTTCTTTGTAGTGTTTTTTGTGACTGCACTTGGGGACACTTTCAAAGTTTTCACAATTTTTCGGACTGACTGACCTTCATTTCTTAAAGTAATGATGGCCACTCGTTTTTCTTTACTTAGAATTTGTATTATGGCAAGAAAAAAAGCAGCTAACAGTCTATTCAGTAGGACTATCAGCTGTGTATTCACCTGACTTCTCCACAACGCAACTGATGGTCCCAACCCCATTCATAAGGCAAGAAATCCCACTTATTAAACCTGACAGGGCACACCTGTGAAGTGAAAACAATTTCAGGTGACTACCTCTTGAAGCTCATCAAGAGAATTCCTAGAGTGTGCAAAGCAGTAATCAAAGCAAAAGGTGGCTACTTTGAAGAACCTAGAATATGACATTTTCAGTTGTTTCACACTTTTTTGTTATGTATATAATTCCACATGTGTTAATTCATAGTTTTGATGCCTTCAGTGTGAATCTACAATTTTCAGTCATGAAAGATGTCATTAGGCCCAGAATGCTCATGGTCTCTCTGATGGTGCGCACTGATTTCTTCTGAAACGCTTCCAATCTTTTGACAAGATTCTGCCGTTTTTGAACTGGAAGGAAAGATTTGAATCTAGCATCATTCCAAGGAAAGATTTTCTTGTTTCTGGTCAGATTTTTCCCAATTTATGATCGAGCCTAAATCCTGTAGGAGGGATATTGTTGTCTGTGTTTGCTCCGTTAGTACTATCGCGGAATCTGCGGTTAGGAGAAGATAGTCTAAATAAGGTACAAATCTTTATTCCCTTCAGTGAGGAAGGCCACTATCTCTATTACCAGCTTTGTAAACAGCCGAGGGGCTGTTGATATCCCAAAGGGCAGGCATTGAAACAGATAATGATTTACTTTCCCCGCTTAGGAATATTTGGTGGTCCAGATGTATTGGTACATGGTAGTAAGCATCCTTTAAGTCCAAGGTGCACATTACCGCTCCCTGAGAGATGGTGTTGTTGATCTTATTGATTCCATCTTGAAGCGGCGATGCTTTATAAAGACGTTTAGGGGCTTTAGGTCGATTATAGTTCTGAATGAACCATCTGGCTTTTTGACCAGGAATAACCTTGAACCTTCCTGATCTGCAGGGACGCGAGTCACCGCGCCTAGATTCCTCAATTTCGCGACGCCTTTTTAGAGATTTGCCTGTGATGTCAGCACAAATTTTTGCTGCGGAGCTGATATAAATTCAATTTTGTATCCTTCTTGAATAATTTGGAGCACCCAAGGGTTTTGAGTTATTTGGCTCCATGCTGGGAGAAAGTATCTTAATCTCCCCCCGACTGGCCTGGCGTCATTGATTGTCTTGGGAAATGTTGGGGTTAAGCAGAAATCCTCTGCCCTTACCCCCCTTTTGGATAGGACCATCTTCCCGACTTTCCCTTCTCTTTATACGTTTGTTTTTTTTGGCTGGACTTGTTCACGAAAAAAATGTGTCTTCCTAGTTTTCGTTTCTGGAAACCCTATTTTTTTATCTGAGGATTTCTCAAGCATTTTATCCAGGCTAGGCCCAAACACATATGATCCCGAAAATTGAATGGCACACAATTTATTTTTTGAGGTAAGATCGCCAGACCAGTTCTGTAACCACAAAGCTCTCCTTGCGGTGTTCAGAAGGGCCCCCACTTCTAGCTGCGAACCTGACCGACTCAGCCGAGGCGTCCGCTGTAAAGGCAGTTGCCATCTTTAGGAGCGGGATAGTCTCCAAAATGTCTTCCCTGGGAGTTCCCACTGACAAATGATTCTCCAGCTGAGATAACCATATTAGTAGGGATCTAGCAACTGATGTAGCTGCGACGTTAGTTGAAATCAAGGCCGCAGAAGCCAACCAAGATTTTCTCAGGAGACCATAAGCCTTGCGGTCCATGTGGTCCTTCAGCTTGGAGGAGTCCTCAAATGGGATTGCCGTTTTATTTTAGCTACCCTGGCGACTGGGGCGTCTATTTTGGGGGTTTCTTCTTATAGTGCAGTATCCTCTTTGTCAAAGGATAAGCAACTTTTGAATTCCCTAGTAATAAAAAGCCTTTTTTTCTACATCTTCCCACTCATCTAGGATCATTTGTTTTAAGCTAGAATTCAAGGGAAAAAAGTTCTCTTTTTTGTAATTAGGCCAGCAAACATTTCTTCCTGAATGGATGTTTTTGTCGGTTCATCCGAGATATCCATAGTCTGCCTAACTGCGGTCAGAAGGGAATCCATGTCCTCAGTTGAGAAACAGTATTTACGTTTCTCCTCAGATGAAGGCAAGGACTCCTCTTCTGAATATTCCACCTCTATAACCTCTGGGTCTGATTCTAAGGCTTCTCTAGGTCTTTTTATCCCGGTGGTTTGCTCAGCCACCTTAGGCATTATCAAGGAGGAAACTGACGCTTTAACTTCTTTAACCCCTTAAGGACACAGGTCGTACAGGTACGCCCTTGTGCCCTGGTACTTAAGGACACAGGGAGTACATGTACGCCCTGTGTATTTTTGATCACTGCCGTGCGGCTGGCAGTAATCGGGACGCGGTGCCTGCTCAAATCATTGAGCAGGCACCTAGGCTAAATGCGCGGGGGGGTCCCGTGACCCCCCCCCCCCCATGTCGGTGATCGTGGCAAACTTCAAGTCAATTCAGACGTGCGTTTTGCTGCGATTTCTGCAGTTTCTGATCCCCGCTGTCCATGACCACAGGGATCAGAAACTTTATAAATGCCCAAAATATATATGTTTTTCCTCCCCCTGCACCCCTGAATGATATTATGTGGGCGGGTAGTGCAGGGGGAGGGCTGTGGGCGGTGCAGCAGGCGGGATCGCGATCCCCCGCCCGCCTCCCATTGAATAATCGTTGGTGTACAGTGGGTATACCAGGGTGCCAGCACATTGCTGGCACCCTGGTATAAACGGCTGACATCGGTGATGCAATGTCAGCCGTTTAACCTTTTCCATACAGCGGTCCTTACGGACCGCTGTATGGAAAAGGTTAGCAGCTCAGGGAGCACCCTCCCTCTTCCATCGGGGGGCTGCTGTGCCTTTGCAGCCCCCCGATGGGAGAGGGAGAAAGCCCCCAGACAGCCCCCCCGAGAGCCCCGTCCTTACCCTCCCCAGTCTGCGAAGTTGTGGCTACAACTGAGCAGACGGGGAGGGTTCCCATGGCAACAGGACGCCTTCTCAGGCGTCCTGCTGTCCATGGTGCTGAACAGATCTATGCTAAAGGCATAGATCTGTTCAGTGTAAGTAAAATACAGTACAGAACCCTATATAGTGTTCTGTACTGTATTATACAGACATCAGACCCAACCCCTCAACTGACCACTGTAAAAAAATAAAAATGGTGTAAAAAAAAAATCACCCAAAAACTGAAAAAACTATGGCTCTTACACTATGGAGACACTAAAACTTTTTTTGTTTTAAAAATGAATTAATTGTGTAAAACTTACATAAATAAAAAAAATGTATACATATTCGGTATCTCCGCGTCCGTGACAACCTGCTCTATAAAATTACCACATGATCTAACCTGTCAGATGAATGTTGTAAATAACAGGGGGAAAAAAACGGTGCCAAAAAAGCTATTTCTTGTTACCTTGCCGCACAAAAAGTGCAATATAGAGCAACCAAAAATCATATGTACCCTAAACTAGTACCAACAAAACTGCCACCCTATCCCAAAGTTTCTAAAATGGGGTCACTTTTTTAGAGTTTCTACTCTAGGGGTGCTTCAAATGGGACATTTTTTTTTTTTTTTTTTAACACAAACAGTCCAGCAAAATCTGCCTTCCAAAAACCGTATGGCATTCCTTTGCTTCTGCGCCCTGCCGTGTGCCGGTATAGCAGTTTACGACCACATATGGGGTGTTTCTGTAAACTAAAGAATCAGGGCCATAAATAATGAGTTTTGTTTGGCTGTTAACCCTTGCTTTGTAACTGGAAAAAAAAAATATCAAAATGGAAAATCTGCCAAAAAAAGTGAAATTTCGAAATTGTATCTCTATTTTCCATTAAATCTTGTGCAACACCTAAAGGGTTAACAAAGTTTGTAAAATCTGTTTTGAATAACTTGAGGGGTGTAGTTTCTTAGATGGGGTCACTTTTATGGAGTTTCTACTCTAGGGTTGCATCAGGGGGGCTTCAAATGGGACATGGTGTCAAGAAACCAGTCCAGCAAAACCTGCCTTCCAAAAGCCAAACGACGCACCTTTCACTCTACACCCCGCTGTGTGGCCGTACAGTAGTTTACGGCAACATATGGGGTGTTTCTGTAGACGGCAGAGTCAAAGAGTTTTAAAGTTATCACCACTTAACGTGACACTGGTCAGATTTGCAAAAAATGGCCTGGTCCTAAGGTGTAATAAGGCTGTGTCCCTAAGGGGGTTAATGATGGCTCTAAGGTCTGTTAACAGGGACGACTGTTCCTCTTTCATCATTATATTAATACATTCCGCACAAAGCTTCTTTGTATATGAATCTTGAAGCCTTCTCCACCTTGAGGGTAGGATCTTTTTCTCCCTAAGAGACATGATTACAGGTTTAGCGAAGCATTATAGCCTGCTTATTCGATCATTATTCCCTTCCATGTAGTGCTGGGTTACTCGCATGTCCCTGGGCAGGGGGGTCTGGGGACTGCTCTCTCATACCGGATGAATCCACAAGTGAGTGACTCACACTTAGCCCAACCAGATTTTTAAATGCCACTGGCACTTACCCCTCCTGGCATGGATGGTCCTCCCAAGTAACAAATAAAAAAAAAGGTCCAAAAAAAAAAAAAAAAAAAGAAAGAAAGAGATCCTCCCTCTGCCCCGTCCATTATTGGGACAGGAAAAAAAACACTGGTGAAGGTGGGTGGGGGGAGCTTTTAACCTCTCTGTTTCCTGTCCCAATAGTGCGCGGGGGAGACAACCTCCATGCAGATTCGCATTCGTTCCAGCCTAATTGAAAGTGAATGGGTGCACAAATTACGGAACGAATGCGGACCCAAATTACGGACGTGTGAATGAACCCTAAAGGGGGTTCTCTGAGCTTTTAATATTGATTACGTATCCTCAGGATTGGTCAGACAACCCTTGGATCCACTGCTGGAAAGCGGTGCTCAGTCCATCTACTACATCGGAGTAGCTGTCATGTGGTCCACGTTGGAGAGACCAGAATCATTTGCGATACACCTTACGCTGGGTTCACACCTGAGCGTTTTACAGCGCGTTCCTACGCGCTGTAAAACGCACAACAGGCAAGAACCAATGATTCCCTATGGGAATGGTTCTCACCTGGGCGTTTTACAGCGCGTACGATCGCGCTGTAAAACGCCCGACGCTCAAACAAGTGCTTGAGCTTTTTTTTTGGGCGTTTGTCGCGCGTTCCCGCACATAGAAATTCGGGAACGCGCGACAATGTGTGAACGCCAGTCTCTGTATGCGCGATTGTAAACGCCCGTACAATCGCGCATACAGAGCGCTCGTTTCCGAACGCTCAGGTCTGAACCCAGCGTTATGGATTAAGGCTTGTTTAATCTTTGTCTCAGGGAAGAGCTGCACTTTCAAAGCTTTACCTCTTAGCCCTGGTGTCAAGTACCGCGCCCATTGCCCATTGCTGTCACCTAAAAAACGTGTCCCAAATCGCCAGCATTACCTTAAAGGGGTTGTCCAGGATCAAAATATTTTTTACAAAAAAGTTTACTCACTATTAATAGCTGTTCAAAGGTCCCCCCAGATGTTTTTATGTATTTTTCGATATCGGCAGTGCTCCGACCGATTGTTGACATCTATGTTTATGTCTGCAGTAACTTCCTGCCGCACTACCTCCTGGGTCCCAGCGCAGAGCAGCATCGCGTAGTTTCTGGTGTCTGTCTGCTCCTCCGTGCATCCGCCCCCTGCCCGGGGATGTCACCGGACCAGAGGGGCGTGGCTTAGCACGGTTTGTTGCCGCCTAGCTAACACCCATCCATGCGCTGTGAATAAGTACTTTGGCTGACTGTGACGTCACAGGGCTCCTTGCGAAGCAGAAGAAGAGGCTTCGCTCTGCAGAAAGGGACCCGGTACATCACTGACTAAGAAGAACAGCACTGCCGGCTGAGATTTTGTGAACTGCAAAAGGGGGGATCAGAAATGTCTGTTAAAGGTAGTACACATACAACAAAGTCCCCAATCCCGGACAACCCCTTTAAAGTAGCCAGCAGTATGTTCCTGAAGATCCTTTCTTCCTCCAGCCAGATGCACCAAAATCTTGAAAAGCAAACTTTAACCCCCTGCACGCGCTATGTAACAGCAGAGTTTGAAGTCAAGGGGGCAGCGGCCTCCTCGCTTCAAGTCAAGCTAAGGCTACTTTCACACTCGCATTTTGTGCGGATCCATCACGGACGGATCTGTTTAGATAATACAACCGTCTGCATCCATTCAGAATGGATCAGTTTGTACTATCTTTAACATAGCCAAAACCGAATCGTCTCAAACTCCATTGAAAGTCAATGGATGATGGATCCGTGTTCTATTGTGCCAGATTGTGTCAGAGAAAACTGATCCGTCCCTATTGACTTACATTGTGTGTCGGGACGGATCCGTTTGGCTCAGTTTCATCAGACGAACACCAAAACGCTGCAAGCAGCGTTTTGGTGTCAGTCTCCAAATCGGAATTGAGACTGAACTGATGCATTCTGAGCGGATCCTTTTTCAGCCAGAATGCATTAGGGCAAAACTGATCCATTTTGGACCGCTTGCGAGATCCCTGAACGGATCTCACAAACGGAAAGCCAAAATGTGAGTGTGAAAGTAGACTAATCCTGTCCCTTACCTGTCCTCCCTTCACTGCGATTGACATCCTGATCCTGCAAGTCTCGCGCATGAGCAGTGCGCTCCTTGTCACTGCACCATCCCGTCTTCCGCACTCAGCCGACGCAGAGGGAGAAAAGCTGCCGTCTGAGTGAGGGAGCTGGAAATGGGATTGCGCAGTGACAAGGAGCGCACTACACATGCGCAAGACTTGCACGATCCCAGCCTCACAGCAGGATGTCAATCACAGTGAAGGAAGGATAAGTAAGGGGCGGGCTTAGCTCGGCTTGAAGCAAGGAGGCCACTGCCCCCTTGACTTCAAACTCTGCTGTGACATAGCACGTGCAGGGGGTTAAAGTTCGCTTTTCAAGATTTTGGTGCATCTGGCTGGAGGAAGAAAAGGATTTTTAGGAACATACTGCTGGCGGTTTGGGAGGCTTTTTTTTTTAGGTGACAGGTTCCCTTTAACCCTTTCATGACCAAGGGTCATTGATGCCCCAGTGTTCAGGTCAAAATTTACAAATCTGACATGCGTCACTTTATGTGGTAATAGCTTTGGAACACTTATTTATCCAAGCCATTCTGAGATTGTTTTCTTGTGACACATTGTACGTCATGATAGTCATAAATTTGAGTCAAATTTATTTCACCTTTATTTATGAAAAAAATAAAAAATATAAAAAGTACCCAAAATTTTGAAAAGTCGCAATTTTCTAAACTTCAATTTCTCTGCCTCTAAAACAAAGTGATACCTCAAATATTTATTACCTAACATTCCCCATATGTCTACTTTATGTTGGCATCATTTTGGAAATTTTATTTTATTTTTTTAGGACGTTAGAAGTAGTGTTGAGCGAACTTGTGTTTTAAGTTCGGCGTCTAAAGTTCAGGTTATCGAAGTATCCCGTTATGGATTCCGCCACCACGGACCATAACGGAATTTAGAATCCATAACAGGATATTTTGATAACCTGAACTCTAACTTTAGACGCCGAACTTAAAACACAAGTTCAGGACCAGTTCAGGTCTGAAGTCACTTTGTGGGGCTTACATAGTGGATACCCCCATAAGTGACCACATTGTAGAAACTACACCCATCAATTACTCAAAACTGATTTTACAAAGTCTGTTAACGATTTACATGTTCCCCAAGAATTAAAGGAAAATGGAGATTAAATTTCAAAATTTCACTTTTATGGCAGATTTTACATTTTATTAAAGAAAACAATTAATTTTTAATTTTTTTACTCATTTAGGGTTCACAGCCAAACAAAACTCAATATTTATTACCCTGACTCTGCGATTTACAGAAACACCTCACATGTGGTCGTAAACTGATGTAAGCGCGCACGGCAGGGCGCAGAAGGAAAGGAGCGTCACATGGTTTTTGGAAGGCAGATTTTGCTGGACTGGTTTTTAGATGCCATGTCCCATTTTAAGCCCCCTCCAGTAGAAACTCCCAAAAAGTGACCCAGTTTGGAAACTAGGGGATAAGGTGCCAGTTTTATTGGTACTATTTTGGAGTACATATGATTTTTAATTGCTCTATATTACGTTTTTTGTGAGGCAAGGTAACAAAAAAAAAAAAAGGCTGTTTTTGCAGTTTAGTTATTTTTAATTTTTTACAAGATTCATCTGACAGGGTAGCTAATATGCTATTTTTATAGAGCAGATTATTACGGACGCAATGATATCAAATATGTCTACTTTCTTTATTTGTCAGTTTTACATAAAGCATTTTTTTAAATAAATTGTCTTGTGCAGGGGCTCGTTTTCTTGCAGAAAGTTTAGGTTTTTAATGTTACCACTTTTGGGCAAATAAGATTTTTTGATCATTCATTATTACACTTTATGGGGCAAGGTGACGCAAAAAAATGGCTGTTTTGGAACAGTTTTTATTTACCTATTTATTTTTTACAGCGTTAGGTCATGTGACAGTTTTACAGAGCAGGTCGTTACAAACGTGGCAATACCCAATATACTTTTTTTTTATTTATTTAAGTTTTACACAATAATAGCATTTCTGAAAGCAAAAAAAAATATGTTTTAGTGTCTCCATAGTCTGAGAGCCACAGCTTTGTTATTTTTGGGGAATTTTTTTTAACCACTTTAACCCCGCTAGCTGAAACCCCCTTAATGACCAGGCCACTTTTTACACTTCTGCACTACACTACTTTCACAGTTTATTGCTCAGTCATGCAACTTACCACCCAAATGAATTTTACCTCCTTTTCTTCTCACTAATAGAGCTTTCATTTGGTGGTATTTCATTGCTGCTGACATTTTTACTTTTTTGTTATTAATCGAAATTTAACAATTTTTTTGCAAAAAAAATGATATTTTTCACTTTCAGCTGTAAAATTTTGCAAAAAAACGACATCCATATATAAATTTAGCGAAAAATGTATTGTTCTACATGTCTTTGATAAAAAAAAAAATGTTTGGGCAAAAAATAAATGGTTTGGGTAAAAGTTATAGCGTTTACAAACTATGGTACAAAAATGTGAATTTCCGCTTTTTGAAGCAGCTCTGACTTTCTCAGCACCTGTCATGTTTCCTGAGGTTCTACAATGCCCAGACAGTAGAAAACCCCCACAAATGACCCCATTTCGGAGAGTAGACACCCTAAGGTATTCGCTGATGGGCATAGTGAGTTCATAGAACTTTTTATTTTTTGTCACAAGTTAGCAAGTCTCATATTCCACTAACTTGCGACAAAGAATAAAAAAATTCTAGGAACTCGCCATGCCCCTCATGGAATACCTTGGGATGTCTTCTTTCCAAAATGGGGTCACTTGTGGCATAGTTATACTGCCCTGGCAATTTAGGGGCCCATATGTGTGAGAAGTAGTTTGCAATCAAAATGTGTAAAAAATGGCCTGCGAAATCCGAAAGGTGCTCGTTGGAATGTGTGCCCCTTTGCCCACCTAGGCTGCAATAAAGTGTCACACATCTGGTATCGCCGTACTCAGGAGAAGTTGGGGAATGTGTTTTGGGGTGTCATTTTACATATACCCATGCTGGGTGAGAGAAATATCTTGGCAAAAGACAATTTTTCCCATTTTTTTTTTAATACAAAGTTGGCATTTGACCAAGATATTCATCTCACCCAGCATGGGTATATGTAAAATGACACCCCAAAACACATTCCCCAACTTCTCCTGAGTACGGCGATACCACATGTGTGACACTTTTTTACAGCCTAAATGCGCAAAGGTGCCCAAATTCCTTTTAGGAGGGTATTTTTTAGACATTTGGATCACAGACGACTTCTCACGCTTTAGGGCCCCTAAAAAGCCAGGGCAGTATAAATACCCCACATGTGACCCCACTTTGGAAAGAAGACACCCCAAGGTATTCAATGAGGGGCCTGGCGAGTTCATCGAATTTTTTTTTTCGGGCATAAGTTAGCGGAAATTTTTTATTTTATTTTTTTCTCACAAAGTCTCACTTTCTGCTAACTTGGGACACAAATTTCAATCTTTCATGGACTCAATATGCCCCTCAGCGAATACCTTGGGGTGTCTTCTTTCCAAAATGGGGTCATTTGTGGGGTGTTTGTACTGCCCTGGCATTTGAGGGTCTCCACAATTATTAAATGTATGGCCAGCATTAGGAGTTTCTGCTATTCTCCTTATATTGAGCATACGTGTAAGGAGGTTTTTTTTTTCCGTTCAGCCTCTGGGCTGAAAGAAAAAAAATGAACGGCACAGATTTCTTTATTCGCATCGATCAATGTGGATGAAAAAATCTGCCAAAAAAAAAAAAAAAAAAGGAGGGGAAAGGCGTCTGCCAGGACATAGGAGCTCCACCCAACATCCATACCCACTTAGCTCGTTTTTGAACTAAACATTAACCTTTTTGCTTACTGGTTTTTTTTTTTTTTTTTTTATAGAACAAACCTCTCCTTCCCCCATGGGTCAATGTGCAAAGCGCAAATCTCCCAAAGATGTGGCGAAGTGCGTTATGCACTTTGTCCCAGGTGAAAGGAGACATTTGCAGCAGCTGTATGTGAATGGGCCCTAATAGTCCTGTGTGCCTGTCCTGGTGAGATGTGATCCCTATGCTAGGTGTACCTGTGTGTGGTACTTCCGGAAACACTCTCCAAAGCATAGGGCAGGGTGGTCAGGACAGTAATAGCGGGTGTCACGCCTTATTCCACTCCTGCTACAGACACAACATCTTTTTCGGGGTGACGGTTGGGTTGAGGTACCAGGAACGACATTGGGGAAATGTCGCTCGTGTAGACGGCTAACTACACTGGTGTACACTGGGTACAGGAGGTTCTCGATGATCTCTTCCTGAAATTTGAGGAAGGATCCAGTTCTCCCAGCCTTACTGTAGAGAACAAAACTATTATACAGGTCCTTCTAAAAAAAATGTTCATTATTTTCTGTAATGTGCTGATAAACATTAGACTTTCATATATTTTAGATTCATTACACACCAACTGAAGTAGTTCAAGCCTTTTATTGTTTTAATATTGATGATTTTGGCATACAGCTCATGAAAACCCAAATTTCCTATCTAAAAAAAATTAGCATATTTCATCCGACCAATAAAAGAAAAAAGTGTTTTTAATACAAAAAAAGTCAACCTTCAAATAATTATGTTCAGTTCTGCACTCAATACTTGGTCGGGAATCCTTTTGCAGAAATGACTGCTTCAATTCGGCGTGGCATGGAGGCAATCAGCCTGTGGCACTGCTGAGGTGTTATGGAAGCCCAGGATGCTTCGATAGCGGCCTTAAGCTCATCCAGAGTGTTGGGTCTTGCGTCTCTCAACTTTCTCTTCCCAATATCCCACAGATTCTCTATAGGGTTCAGGTCAGGAGAGTTGGCAGGCCAATTGAGCACAGTAATACCATGGTCAGTAAACCATTTACCAGTGGTGTTGGCACTGTGAGCAGGTGCCAGGTCGTGCTGAAAAATGAAATCTTCATCTCCATAAAGCTTTTCAGCAGATGGAAGCATGAAGTGCTCCAAAATCTCCGGATAGCTAGCTGCATTGACCCTGCCCTTGATAAAACACAGTGGACCAACACCAGCAGCTGACATGGCACCCCAGACCATCACTGACTGTGGGTACTTGACACTGGACTTCAGGCATTTTAGCATTTCCCTCTCCCTAGTCTTCCTCCAGACTCTGGCACCTTGATTTCCGAATGACATGCAAAATTTGCTATCATCCGAAAAAAGTACTTTGGGCCACTGAGCAACAGTCCAGTGCTGCTTCTCTGTAGCCCAGGTCAGGCGCTTCTGCCGCTGTTTCTGGTTCAAAAGTGGCTTGACCTGGGGAATGCGGCACCTGTAGCCCATTTCCTGCACACGCCTGTACACGGTGGCTCTGGATGTTTCTACTCCAGACTCCAGAATCTTCCTCAGGGTCCAGTCACCGTTGTGCAGCGTTTTCTGCCACACTTTTTCCTTCCCACAGAGGTGCCTTGATACAGCACTCTGGGAACAGCCTATTCGTTCAGAAATGTATTTCTGTGTCTTATTGCTTCAGGGTGTCAATGATGGCCTTCTGGACAGCAGTCAGGTCGGCAGTCTTACCCATGATTGCGGTTTTGAGTAATGAACCAGGCTGGGAGTTTTTAAAAGCCTCAGTAATCGTTTGCAGGTGTTTAGAGTTAATTAGTTGATTCAGATGATTACGTTAATAGCTTGTTTAGAGAACCTTTTCATGATATGCTAATTTTTTTTAGATAGGAATTTGGGGTTTTCATGAGCTGTATGCCAAAATCATCAATATTAAAACAATAAAAGGCTTGAACTATTTCAGTTGGTGTGTAATGAATCTAAAATATATGAAAGTCTAATGTTCATCAGTACATTACAGAAAATAAATGAACTTTATCACAATATGCTAATTTTTTTAGAAGGACCTGTACAGAGCCAATTGAATTAGGTATACAGACACCTTCTTATACCAGCGTCTAGTTCTGCGGGAAACTAAATACGGAGACAACATCTGGTCATTGAAGTCCACCCCTCCCATGTGAAGGTTATAGTCGTGGACTGAGGGGAGCTTTTCAATGACACGGGTTGCTCGCTCAATTTGTATTATCGTGTCTGCTGTGAATGGAGGAGAGCATGTAAACGTCACGCTTGTCTCTCCATTTCACCGCGAGCAGTTCTTCGTTACACAAGGCAGCCCTCTGCCCCCTTGCAAGACGGGTGGTAACGAGCCGTTGGGGGAAGCCCGCACGACTAGTTCGCGCGGTGCCACAGGCGACAATCTGTTCTAGAAACAAATGCCTAAAGAGGGCCACACTTGTGTAGAAATTGTCCACATAAAGATGGTACCCCTTGCCGAATAAGGGTGACACCAAGTCCAAAACTGTCTTCCCACTGCTCCCCAGGTAGTCAGGGCAACCGACCGGCTCCAGGGTCTGATCTTTACCCTCATAGATCCAAAATTTGTGGGTATAGCCTCGTACAGAGCTCATACAATTTGACCCCATACCGGGCGCGCTTGCTTGGGATGTATTGTTTGAAGCCATGGCGCCCGTTAAAACGTATAAGGGACTCGTCTACGCAGATGTTTTGCTCAGGGGTATACAAATATGCAAATTTCTGGTTGAAGTGGTCTATGAGGGGCCGAATTTTGTGGAGCCGGTCAAAAGCTGGGCCTCTGGGACGAGAGGTGCTATTGTCACTAAAGTGCAGGAAACGCAGGATGGCCTCAAATCGTGCCCTGGACATAGCAGCAAAGAACATGGGCATGTGATGAATTGGGTTCGTGGACCAATATGACCACAATTCATGCTTTTTGGTTAGACCCATGTTGAGGAGAAGGCCCAGAAAAATTTTAAGTTCGGAAACTTGGACTGGTTTCCACCGGAAAGGCTGGGCATAATAGCTTCCCGGGTTGGCGGATATAAATTGAGTGGTATACCGGTTTGTTTCTGCCACGACTAAGTCCAAGAGCTCCGCAGTCAAGAACAGCTCAAAAAATCCCAGGGCCGAACCGATCTGAGCTGTCTCAACCCGAACTCTAGACTGGGCGGTGAAAGGGGGAACTACAGGTGCGGCTGAAGTTGGGGACTGCCAATCAGGGTTTGCCAGCACCTCTGGGATTCTAGGGGCTCTACGGGCCCGTCTGTGCGGTGGCTGAGACGGGGTAACTACTGCACGTGCCACCGTACCAGCTTCAACTGCCCTTCTGGTGCTCACCATGTTCTACGGCAGTGCTGGTACTAGGTCCAGGGTGGGCTGCGCTGCTGGTGTATGCCTCACCACGTAATCCGACAGCGCCAGCCACACTCTGCTGCTCTTGAAGCGGATCCTGCGCAACCTGTGGTCTAGCGACACGGGGCAGGGTACGCCTGGTGCTATCAGGGACCTCAACCTCCTCGTCTGAACTTTGGGTCAGAGAGCCACTGCTTTCTACAGGTTCATATTCTGACCCGCTAGATTCATCAGATGAGGGTTCCCATTCCTCATTCGACTGGGTCAGAAGCCTGTAGGCTTCTTCAGAAGAATACCCCGTTTGACATTTGGGCAACTAAATTTAGGGGTATTCCCTGAGACTACCCAAGAAAAAAAGCAAGCCTGTCTTACAAATGGGAGGCTAGCGAAGTACCGGAGGCCGCTGCGGTTGATAAAAAATATCAAAACTGATTTTTTTATCGCCGCAGCGCGAGTAAAGTGATTGTGCAGTGATCAAATCACTGCGGCAGGGCAGGCGTGGGCGAACGCACGTGTGGGCGACCAATCAGGCCTGATCGGGCAAACACTGCGTTTTTGGGTGGAGGGTGAGCTAAGATGACACTAATACTATTATAGATCTGTGATCAGTTTTGATCACTTCCAGATACTATGAAAGTACAAAAGCTGATTAGCGATACGCTAATCAGCGAATAAGTGACTGCGGTGCGGTGGGCTGGGCGCTAACTGATCCCTAAACTACCTAACCAAGGGGCCTAAACTATCACTAAAACCTAACAGTCAATACTAGTGAGAAAAAAAAAGTGACAGTTTGCACTGGTCACTTTTTTCACATTCACTAGTGATTGACAGGGGTGATCAAAGGGTTAATTGGGGTGCAGGGGGTGATCTGGGGCTAAAGTGTGGTGTTGGTGCTACTCACTGTGAACACTGCTCCTCTGCTGGATCCAACCGACAAAAAGGACCAGCAGAGGAGCAGGAAAGCCATATAACAGATCATATTTACTAATATGATCTGTTATCTGGCTTCTCATTGGATTTTTTAAAAATCAGCAACCTGCCAGCAACGATCATTGGCTGGCAGGTTGCTGACGTGACCTTCCTTTAACTTTTGCCGGCCCGCGATGCACCTGCGCGGGCCGGCAAAGCGCGTCGTCTCGCGAGATGACGCGTATATGCGTGACTCTGTGCAGCGCTGCAACCTCCAGAACGCAAATCTGCGTTAGGCGGTCCGGAGGTGGTTAATTAGGGTATCGTTTTTTGCGGGATGAGGTGACGGTTTGATTGGTACTATTTTGGGGGGCATATGCCTTTTTGATCGCTTGGTGTTGCACTTTTTGTGATGTAAGGTGACAAATGGATTTTTTTTACAGTTTTTTTATGGTGTTTATTGGACGGGGGTCGATCATGTGATATATTTATAGAGACGGTAGTTACGCACACAGTAGTACCTAATGTGTAGTGTTTTTTTTTATAGGAAAAGGCAATTTTTTTAATTTACTTTTTTTTTCTTACTATTATTATTTTCACTTTTTTTTTTAAATCAAGTCCCTTTTGGATCTTGAAGATCCAGTGGGGCTGATGGCTGTAATATACTATCAGATTTCCTGTAGGTGGCAACCACCGGATGCCTTTGCAAACTTCCGGTTGCCATAGCAACCATCGGGCGCTGCCATCACAGCGCAGCAGGCCCGATGGTTGAGAGAGGGAGCTCTCTCCCTCAATTAACCCCATGGATGCCGCTGCATCTAAGGGGTTACAGCAGAGTATACAGGAGAGAAACACACACACCTGATTCAACAGGATCCATTTTATTTTATTTTTTATTTTATCTTTTCACTATACCAGATCTTTTTTTTTCCCCCCTCTCTCTTCTTTTGACGGATCAGAAGAACAGAAAGCTGAATGCACCTCGCTGATTTTATGGCTATAATTAGGGATGAGCGAATCCACTTTGGATGCTTCATCCGAAGTCGATTCGCATACAACTTTGCTAGAATACTGTTGGCTCCGATGAGCCAAAGTTATTACTTTGTTAAACTTCAGGTTGCTTCGTAAATATTTACTGTAAAAAAAAAATAAAAAAAATGGTTCGGTTCCAAGGTACCAGCAGTATTCTAACAAAAGTTTGGATGCTTCATCCGAAGTCGATTGGCATAAAAGTCGATTTTCTTATCCCTAGTTACAATCTCCTAACCTGGCGGGGGGCTAGGATATGCCCCCATTGTCTGATAGGTGCAGGTCCCACCGCTGGAGAACGAAGAGGGGAGTGCTGTGGATTTCCAGGGGTCTGTCCACCACCAAGCGCTGCTCTGCGCAGATGTAAATGGGAGCGCATGCACGGCCAATGCTCCATTTCATTTGTATGGGGCCGATGAAAATAGCCAAGCCAGCTCTTGGCTATTCTCGGTGGCCCAATAGAAATATAGAGAACGGCACCTTCCATTCATTTCTATTGGGCCACCGAGAATAGCTGAGAGCTGGCTTGGCCATTTTCACCGGCCCCATACAAATGAAATGGAGCATTGGCCACGCATGCGCAACCATTCACATCTGCGCTGAGCAGCGCTTGGTGGTGGACAGACCCCTGGAAATCCACAGCACTCCCCTCTTTGTTCTCCAGCGGTGGGACCCGCACCTATCAGACAATGGGGGCATATCCTAGCGATATGCTTCCATTGTCTGTGATGGGAAAACCCCTTTAATGTCGTTATTGTGTGACTTTGATATTGCCCAACCCTAGACCACCATGGTGACTTCTCTCTGCAGAGCTTGACAAACAGACATCTTAGTTTGTTACTTTTCCATCATCCTCCCACCTTTTCAACACCCCGTTCTGCCACCTAATATTTTCTGCTGTGCTCCCCAATACTATACTGCAGAAACCGTTCCCCTGAAAATACTGGTACCACACAGAGTGCGCAAGTACAAGAGAAAAATACCCTCTTAACTTTAAGATTAGCCCCCCCCCCCCATATCAGACCCCTCATCTAAGGCCTGCATGTCAGAAAACCCTCCATGTATTAGACCTCAGACCAGGCCTCTCAGACCCAACCTCAAGACCCCCATTAGACCTCCATATGAAAACCACATTACACCTCTGGGCCCCCATATCAGATTTCAGACTAGACCCCATTAGACCTCCAGACCTCAGACCCCACTCAGATTAGCCCCCCCCCCCCCCAAACCAGACCTCAAGAGCCCCATATCAGACCTCCAGATATCCCATATCAGACCTCAATAAGATAGCTCATCAGTTTAAACAAAGTGCAGAACCCCTTTTAATACTGACCAACAATTCTGCCCTTTGATCAGTGCTCGTTTTCATTAGCCTTTTACACAGGTGGATGCAAACAATCACTGTATACTGAGCGATCCTGCCTCCTGCATACTTCTCTATACTGTTGGCAGCGTGCCACCCTGGTTACACGGTACAACCCACTGCTAACACTATAGAGAAGTCTGCAGGGTCCAGATGTTACAGCGTACGGTCAGTGCATACAGTACATGCACAAAGTCAACAACTGTTCGTCAATTGATTGAAGGGCCTCTTACACAGCCCGATTAGCGGTGACGAGCATTCATATGAACACTTGTTACCCAATAATCCCACCTTTTAATTGGGACCTAATGGTACATTGACACTAACAAGTTATCTGATGGATTTTATAAACAATTATTGTTCAAATGGCCGTTATCACACATCTTTTGTTACACACAGGAATTATTGGGCTAATTAGACAGAAATTTGTGACATAATCTGATGGTGCAAATACACTTTTCAGACCATTCCTTATCTACTTGTCAATGATCCACAATGATGTTCTTCAACTTGAGAGCAGAATGCAGTTTCTGGTAATAGACTCTGGTGACAAGGGGTGACTTGATGGCCCCGGATCTTTTACTCAAAACCACTTGTTTTATTTTTAACAGGCATGCTCTGAAGCAGATGTCAACGTGACGGGAGAGACGGATGAAGATTAATGTAATTACATTTTTAAATAAAGAAAAGTGTATTTTTATTGATTAAAAAAAAACACATAGGGACTTTAGATTTAGTTTACAATAACCAGAGGTCGCAATAACACCTGTACAAGCGTCAGACGCCTGTTCAGGCCATTTTACTCTATGGAAAAAGTCTAAGACGTAGCAATACACCTTAGACTTTTCCCTGCTTTTCATCAGCATAGGGCGCGCTATGAACAGCACAGGCAGCACAGCGATGCTGCCTGTGCCTGCAATAACCAACAGCAAAGCTCAAGACAGCAAGAAGCTTTGCTATTGGTTAGTATGGGCAGGAGCGATACAGGTCCTGCATCAGGGGAAGCCGGCAGGCGCTGGCTCCCGGATCATGTTTGAATATGGAGTGCCGAGCGCGCTGCACAAGGACCCTGGCGGCTGTGGAGCTAAAGATTGGGCCCGGACATTTTGGACACAGAACAAGGTGACAGCAGTGTGTAACGTAACGATGCATGTGATGTATGTAGTGCAGTGTGTGATCATCACACCCATGTATACATGACATGCTGTACTACATACAGTGCAGACCAAAAGTTTGGACACACCTTCTCATTCAAAGAGTTTTCTTTATTTTCATGACTGAAAATTGTAGATTCACACTGAAGGCATCAAAACTATGAATTAACACATGTGGAATTATATTCATAACAAAAGTGTGAAACAACTGAAAATATGTCATTCTAGGTTCTTCAAAGTAGCCAACTTTTGCTTTGATTACTGCTTTGCACACTCTTGGCATTCTCTTGATGAGCTTCAAGAGGTAGTCACCTGAAATGATCTTCCAACGGTCTTGAAGGAGTTCCCAGAGATGCTTAGCACTTGTTGGCCCTTTTGCCTTCACTCTACGGTCCAGCTCACCCCAAACCATCTCAATTGGGTTCAGGTCCGGTGACTGTGGAGGCCAGGTCATCTGGCGCAGCACCCCATCACTCCCTTTCATGGTCAAATAGCCTTTACACAGCCTGGAGGTGTGTTTAGGGTCATTGTCCTGCTGAAAAATAAATGATGGTCCACCTAAACGCAAACCGGATGGAATAGCATGCCGCTGCAAGATGCTGTGGTAGCCATCCTGGTTCAGTATGCCTTCAATTTTGAATAAATCCCCAACAGTGTCACCAGCAAAGCACCCCCACACCATAACACTTCCTCCTCCATGCTTCACGGTGGGAACCAGGCATGTAGAGTCCATCCGTTCACCTTTTCTGCGTCGCACAAAGACACGGTGGTTGGAACCAAAGATCTCAAATTTGGACTCATCAGACCAAAGCACAGATTTCCACTGGTCTAATGTGCATTCCTTGTGTTCTTTAGCCCAAACAAGTCTCTTCTGCTTGTTGCCTGTCCTTAGCAGTGGTTTCCTAGCAGATATTCTACCATGAAGGCCTGATTCACACAGTCTCCTCTTAACAGTTGTTCAAGAGATGTGTCTGCTGCTAGAACTCTGTGTGGCATTGACCTGGTCTCTAATCTGAGCTGCTGTTAACCTGCGATTTCTGAGGCTGGTGACTCGGATGAACTTATCCTCCGCAGCAGAGGTGACTCTTGGTCTTCCTTTCCAGGGGCGGTCCGCATGTGAGCCAGTTTCTTTGTAGCGCTTGATGTTTTTTGTGACTGCACTTGGGGACACTTTCAAAGTTTTCCCAATTTTTCAGACTGACTGACCTTCATTTCTTAAAGTAATGATGGCCACTCGTTTTTCTTTACTTAAAATTTGTATTATGGCAAGAAAAAAAAAGCAGCTAACAGTCTATTCAGTAGGACTATCAGCTGTGTATCCACCTGACTTCTCCACAACGCAGCTGATGGTCCCAACCCCATTTATAAGGCAAGAAATCCCACTTATTAAACCTGACAGGTCACACCTGTGAAGTGAAAACCATTTCAGGTGACTACCTCTTGAAGCTCATCAAGAGAATGCCAAGAGTGTGCAAAGCAGAAATCAAAGCAAAAGGTGGCTACTTTGAAGAACCTAGAATATGACATTTTCAGCCGTTTCACACTTTTTTGTTATGTATATAATTCCACATGTGTTAATTTATAGTTTTGATGCCTTCAGTGTGAATCTACAATTTTCATAGTCATGAAAATAAAGAAAACTTTGAATGAGAAGGTGTGTCCAAACTTTTGGTCTGTACTGTACATCACACACATGTATACACTGCACCACACATATCACACGCATGTATGTGGTGCAGTATGTAGTGAATGCAGACAGGCCATTATAGCCGAGTGGTAAAGTACAGGGAAGATGCGCCTTATTGGACTGGACTTTATAACTTTGCTATAATAGCTTGATATTATTTAGACCAGTAATGGTCCCCTGTAGGGATGAGCGAATTTCATGTTATGAAACCCCTGGATCTGTTCCGTTATGCAGGGGAGTCATCTCCTGATCCTGAATCCTGAATCCTCTCCTGCATAACTGAGACAGGACGGATCCGTTATGCAGCCCATAGACTTCTATTATGACCGAATGACTAACGGAATGCCTCTAAAGCCATTCTGTCATAGAATTGCGTTATGGTCCGTGGTAACAGAATCCATAAGGCAATTCTGCTTTTACCACCAAACACATTTCAAAATATGAAATTCGCTCAGCTCTAGTTCCCTGCATAAATCCCCAGCTCTTAGGCCCCGTTCACATCACAACTATTTCTTTCTATTGTTCTGCTCATCTAATGGAGCAGAAAAACGAAAATAACGGAAGTGCTGGATCGGGAATGTAAGGGTTTTTGTCATATGATCAGGATGCAGGATGGGATAGCAAAGTATAGTTTTTTTTCACCCTGCAAAGTCCAACAAAAAACATGTAGGTTAACTTATTTTATTTTTTTACAAAAAAATAAAAAATACGGTGACAGATGCCACAGTATGGAGTCTGTGTGAGGAGTCTTAACGTATATACAGTTTGTGTGTACGTTAAATATATAGCAAACATTTAATGTAAACCAGGACTAACTGACAGGGAAGAAGTTGAACATACCCCGCTTACTATGATGGATCTGTTCAGATTCCTTCCACGAGCCCGTCTTTTTTTCCAGACCAAAAAAAGTGCTGCATACAAGGCTTTTTTGTCTAGTCTTTAGTAGGGATCGACCGATTATCGGTTTTACCAGTATTATCAGCCAATATTCAGGATTTTGACCGTTATCAGTATCTATTTTGCGGATATTCCGATAACGTATCGGGAACACAGATCGCGCTGCTCTCCGTGTTCCCTCAGCAGCACAGGGGAGAAGGAAGCAGTGTCTTCCTTCTCCCTGTGCTGCTGCTGCCAATGAAGAGACAGATAGGAGGAGGAGGGGAGGGGCTGTGGCCACTGCGCCACCAATGCAGATAAATCTCTCATTTATTCATATACAGGAGGCGGGAGCTAGCTGCATTATGACATAGCCGGCTCCCGACCTCTATGAGCGGTAGCCGCGATCCGCGGTAGTTAATACCTCAGGTGCCGCACCTGAGGGGCTAACTGCCGCAGATCGCAGCTACCGCTCATAGAGGTCAGGAGCCGGCTCCCGCCTCCTGTATATGAATAAATTAGAGATTTATCTTCATTGGTGGCACAGTGCTCCCCCCCCACCCAAGCCCCACAGTATTAATCATTGGTGGCAGTGGCCACAGGGTCCACTCCTCCTCCGATCGGAGCCCCAGCAGTGTAAGCCTGGGGCTCCGATCAGTTACCATGGCAGCCAGGACGCTATTGAAGCCCTGGCTGCCATAGTAAGCTCCATGCTGCTGTGTGCATAGAGCAGCAGGGACAGTGCGAGATCCTATTCACCCTGATAGAGCTCTATCAGGGTGAATAGAACAAGGGTTTTAGTCCCTAAGGGGGCTAATAGTTAGAAAAAAAATAATAAAGTATAAATGAAAGAAAAAAAAAAAAAAAAAAAATACACGTTAACAATAAACATTCATTTTCAGCAGATTTGTGTAGGAATTTTTATTTTTTTTCAAAAATTAAAATTCACAGAATATCGGCATAAATTACTGACTATCGGCCTGAAAGTTCACAAATTATCTGCCCAAAAAAAAAAAAAAAAAAAAAAAAAAAAAAAACACACACCACAAAATATAGGTCGATTCCTAGTCTTTAGACAGAATCTGCAACAGAGGCTCCAAACACAGATGTGAGCAAGTGTAGGCCGATATATATTATGTATTTGAATTACTACAAGTTAAGTACTCCTCAAAAATGGTCGGAGGAGTATTTCTACTCTTCTGGAAAAAAAATGTAGTGCTACCTCTGACAGTAACTATATGCTGGCACACTTTTGCACAGGGCTGTGGAGTCGGTAGATAAATGCTCCGACTCCGACTCCTCTGTATTTAATATGCGAATGTATTTTATACATTCCTTGAAGGAAAGAAAGAAGTTCTTCTAAGCTCTTCTAGCACAGAGAGGTAGTTGGGCAGAAGCTGCTGCCTTCTCCTTTGTGTGCTGATCTTCTGCTGAAGACAGGGCAGTGGGAGGATCCAAGAAGGGACATTTATTTTAAAACATGATTTCCCTAGAAGAATCCCATAGTCATGTTTAAAGTTTAAGATAACATTCTGAGTTTACACGTTTTATAGCCTTAGCTGAATGACAGCAGTTTTTCCAATGGTTAACAGCAGGGATGTCAAACTCGTGGCCCTCCAGCTGTTGCAAAACTACAACTCCCATCATGCCTGGGCATACTACAGCTATCAGGGAATGATGGGAGTTGTAGTTTTGCAACATCTGGAGGGCCATGAGTTTGACATCCATGGTTTACAGCTTCAGTCTTGAACTATTGACCCTCCATTCCCTTCACTTATACAAGTGTCTCTAGTCCTGCAAAGCACATATTTACTTAATCCCTTATCAGTGAGAGGCGAGGATAACCATGGACATTGTGTTCCCTGTAACATCAGAACACAACACAATGGAAAGTATATGTATTGCCACTCCTAATTGTGCATTGCGTGCCATATAGTGAAGCATATGAAAAGCATGCTTCTTCACATCACTGAACGCGTTTGTTTTGCGGTTACGTGAGGCACTGCATGCATTGGCCTTTATTCTTACAGTAGAGAAGTCATTAATTATAACTGTTTATGAATTCGGACATTTAAACTTGCTTTTTTATTTTTTTATTCCAATTTAAATTTAGTAGGAGTCGGAGTCGGTTCATTTTTTGCCGACTCCGACTCCAGGTACCCAAAATTGACTCCGACTCCTCCTCTGACTCCACAGCCCTGCTTTTACATGCAATCATATTGTGGTTGTGCTTAAAGAAACTAACCAGTGCATAATGACCTACAGTTCAAGCGATGATGGCATAGGACTTTGTGTCATTATAGAAGAGGATCGAACACACGTTTCAGAAAAGCAGCAGATTATTGCTGTTCCCCAAGCAAGTCTGTTAGCATGTGAAAATCTGCAGCACTTCTGCAACATGTTCACATCCCATGTGTCAGTGCAAATTGTGAGTAATGAGTGCAGTACTTACATGTGGGACTGGTAAGAGCATGACCATATGTGGCATAAATGGTATTCAATGGAAATTTAGCATGACAACTAGGTAAATTGTAATGAACTGCCTAAACTAACATTATGCGGGTTGTAGCACCTAACCTGGAGTAGGTGACGGATGACCAGGAAGAATAGAGTCTATAAAACAAGTCTCAAAGGGTCAGGCAGGAGCAGTGACTGAATACAGGCAAAGGTAGTCAGTCATCTAGTCAGGGCCAGTAGCATAGGTGCAGGTCGGGTCAGGAGCGGTATATCAGAACAGGGATTATAGGTCAAAGAACAGGAACACAAGCCGGGGTCAGATACACGGATACATAGAATTTCTCCCTCTTATTAGAACATGCACTTTCCTCATAAAACATCAGGAAGGGAGCACACGCCACACCACGTGCAGACTCTGTGCATGTGTGTCCCAGCATGGAGGAGCAGTGAACAGACAGCATGTATGGAAGTTAACAGGGATACTATGTCTGCTGGGAGAAGTAGTACACTTTCATTATATAAATATATCTGTCTTAGATAAATTAATTTTACAAATCCATTTTTAGGATACACATTCTGCTTAATTCGTTTGCATTGGACGCCTAGAAAATAGTACATTTAAAAAGGTGTTTTCCCGTTTACACAAGTGTGCGGCATACTATGGAGTCACTCTACCATAGGCTTCTTTGGGAGAGCAATCTATCCTATAGAAGTCTATTGAAGAGCGGCTGCAGTACACAGCCACACCACAGCATCGTAGATGGGGTCTAGTCTAAGAATACTACAAGGTTGACCACATTTCAACAGTATGTCCTGCAGAAGCTCGGGTTGGTTTTTAAATATTTGTTAGAAGAAACAAACGCTGAGTTCATAAAGTGTATCATAGATGGATCTATGTGCTGCAAATGTGTCAGAGGAATCCCGGCCTAACCTCCCATAAAACAATGAAACAGGAAAAGGACCTTCTGGAGTCCAGGATATAGTCACTTCTATGTAATCTGGCTGTATCCCATCACTCAGAGGGACCTCTCCTATATGTCACCTCAGTATGTAATAGATAGAAAAGGTCCCTCTGGGAAATAGGAAATAACTATAAAGACTTTATTATCCACCGTTCACCTGTCTTACTTTAGTCAATGCCACAAAGTGAACCAAATACAAATAATAATAATAATGTCACCAAAGCATACCAGAATGGTTCTTGTGGAAAGAATGGGATTTAGCTAATGTGACGCTAAATACTATGATAGATCAGGTCCAGGACAATAGGAGAATAAATGGTCCCTGAAGATTATAGGAAATAGACGGCTGCTATAGAGCTGGCCAATCTCCATTATTAGTGAGGACCAGGTCCTTCTGAGTCATGGGAAATAGCCAATTCACTGTGACATGGCTAAATACTGTATCTATGCAAGACCTCACCACTAGGGGGCAAAAATGGCCTTACTAGTTATGGGAAATAGGCAGCGAATGCAGAGCCGACTAAATACCATGATTGGGGAGGACCAGGTCCCTCCCAGTCATGGGATTTAGTCACAACCATTTCAAAATACTGCAGATCATGACCATGGAGGAGATTTTCAGCGAAGGGAAAAAAGACAAAGTGCAGCAGTTTCCCCTAGTAATCTATAGGAGCGCAGCTCTCCTAAGGAGACACTATCATGTCCACTAGAGTGTAGACACCCAAACGTAAAAACCGTCACATGTGAACTTACCCACAGTGTGCTGAAGTAATCCAGAGCCCCGCAGATCAGTCCACACACATGAGACACTAGCTCACGCACTCCGAGGTAGCTTCCGGCCAAGTATATAAGGTACAAGAGGGGTGCCCCAGCCAGGACTGGCACCATTACCCGCAGCCTGCGGGCAATAAATTCACCCAGAGCCTCCAGGCTGCGATTGACAAAGCTGACGGGCAGCAACAGAGTTGCGAGTACAATGGATGAGCCCTGACGCTGGAGCCGGCATAGCCAGCGGCGGCATACTCCAGTCAACGAGTGCTTAAACGGGTGAAGAAAGGTGCCGCATAGAGCGGCCCATAGCAGCGGCCGCAGGAAGGCCTCCAGGATAAAGTAGACGAGCACAGCCGCCCCACAACATCCGGCCGCAAACAACAGAGCTCCTGTGTTGTAGAAAGCCTGCTTGATGTTCCGATCAAAACGGAGCTGGAACCCGGGAGGAAGCTGGAGTAAAGCGGGCGGGCTTCGGGACCAGGTTTGCCCTACAGGCGTTTCGGGCAGAGGTGTAACGATTGGCGGGGTAGGGATGCCAGGCCTGGAGCCCAGTATAGGGCTAGAGGAGCGAGTGTTGCTGTGGAGCGGCTCCTCATTATCTTCCATGTCTGTAGTGTCCACTACCAGAACAGAACGGTAGTGTCTAAACTTCAGACACCAAACGGACCTTCTGACGTCACACTATCACGTGACATTTCTAGGTCACGTGGGTCGGCAGCCAGCGCGCGATTCAGAAGTTCTATTACAGCGCTACCATGTAATGGGTTGTGTCTAAACTCCATACACGGTGCGGACCTGGTCCTTTTGCAGTATGGGAAATAGCCAGCTCTCTAGGAGCTGTCTAAACTCCATACACGGTGCGGACCTGGTCCTTACTATGTATGGGGAATAGCCAACTCTATAGGAGCTGTCTAAACTCCATACACGGTACGGACCTCTCAGCCTCCTAGTGGTCAGGTACAGAACTATGATGGGATTTAGCTGATTCACAGTGAATTGGCTAAACTCCATACTCCGTAAGGACCTTCTTAACCCTTTGTGGTATGTGATCTATTACAATTAATTTTGCCAAATAAAGTTGAACAGATGAGTGGTAGAAAATCCGTTTTTTATTTTTAATTATAAGGCCTCCTGCAGAAGACTGGATGGTTTTGTGATCCGTTTTAAACGGATCAGTTTTTACATTTATTTTGTTTCAGTACTGTCTCAGTTTCCGTTCCGTTTCAGTTTTTTGAGGAACGGAAACAAGGAATATACAGTAATTACATTGTAAAATTCGGCTGGGCACAACATTTTCAATAGACGGTTCCGCAAAAAATGGAACAAATACGGAAAACATACGGATGCATTTTGTATCCGTTCATTTTACAGCACCATTGACTTGAATTGAGCCACGCGACATGATTTGCAGGCAATAATATGACCTGTCTTATCTTTGAAATAAAAGACGGAAACTGAATGCATACGGAGTACATTCCGTTTTTTTGCGGACCCATTGAAATTAATGGTTCCATATATGGAATTGAAAAATCTTTCTGCCAAACGGAAACAAAAAACATTTGTGTGCAGGAGGCCTTACTGTTTAATATCACCATAAAACATGAATCCATATCATGGACGCCCTTCACCCCGAGTCCTGTGAGAACAGGGTCTGAGCTCAGATGATGCTGCAGAGGAGCCTCTAATCACTGAGAAATGTCCGCCTTTCAGTGTACGAGAAAACTAAAGTATCGGCTCAAATTCTCTATTTATCAAGAGTTATCTGTGAAATGTTCCCATCAAAGTCTACATTCAGATTGCAATATTCTGGCGGTAACCTGTGATTTCACCATCATCATGGTCAAAGGAAAGCTCAGCATGTTTTCCCATCAGTTTTCTTTCAGGTGAGGTCCTCTTCAGACATGGAGTTTAGCCTGCTCACAGTGAACTGTCTATTTGCCATACACCAGACGGACCTTTTCTATGTGTTATATATAGAGAGATTCTCCTGCTGGTGAGGTCCTCTTCAGGCATGGCGTTTAGCCTGCTCACAGTGAACTGTCTATTTCCCATACACCAGACAGACCTTTTCTATGTGTTACCTACAGAGAGGTCCTCCTGCTGGTGAGGTCCTCTTCAGGTATGAAGTTTAGCCTGCTAACAGTGTAATGTCTATTTCCCATACACCAGACGGACTTTTTCTATGTGTTACCTACAGAGAGGTTCTCCTGCTGGTGAGGTCCTCTTCAGACATGGGGTTTAGCCTGCTCACAGTGAACTATTTCCCATACACCAGACGGACCTTTTCTATGTGTTATATAGAGAGGTTCTCCTGCTGGTGAGGTCCTCTTCAGACATGGAGTTTAGCCTGCTCACAGTAAACTTTCTATTTCCCATACACCAGACAGACCTTGTCTATATGTTATATACAGAGAGGTTCTCCTGCTGATGAGGTCCTCTTCAGGTATGGAGTTTAGCCTGCTCACAGAGAACTGTCTATTTTCCATACACCAGATGGACCTTTTCTATGTGTTATATATAGAGAGGTTCTCCTGCTGGTGAGGTCCTCTTCAGGCCTGGAGTTTAGCCTGCTCACAGTGAACTGTCTATTTACCATACACCAGACGGACCTTGTCTATGTGTTATATACAGAGAGGTTCTCCTGCTGGTGAGGTCCTCTTCAGACATGGAGTTTAGCCTGCTCACAGTGAACTGTCTATTTCCCATACACCAGATGGCAATACAGGTGCAGAAGATGTCTGGCTTTGCAGTTGTAGTAGCAGTTGGTTGCAGCAGTGACAGTGTGGAACATGATGGACAAGGTGCAGGAGATGATGTCTGGCTGTGGTGGGTTTGCAGTGGCGGCAGGAGCGGACATGTTACTAGTGGACGAACCTAGAAATGATTTTCTTTTGCCAAACATTTGCTAACCAAATCTACCTCTGTCTACCACACACCAACATTTTTCCCTTTCACAAGGGGGTAAAATGCACCCCACATGATGTATGGGCGCACAGCAGGCTTCAGAGTGGAAGGAGCACCGTATGGCGGTTAGGAGAGAGGATTTAGCTGGAATGGTAATTGGGAGCTATGTCGCATATGAAGACACCCAGATTTTGCCCTAGAGTGGAAACCCCCAAAAGTGACCCCATTCCAGAAACTACACCCCGTACGAACATTTTAAGTGGTGGAAAGGGTACTTTTTACCAAACAGGTGTCTCACAGAAGGAAGAAATACTAGAGAGAGGATTTCACAGCACATATTTGTAAAAATGAAAAATTACTAGCAGACCCCAATTTTTCACTTACACAAGGGGTTAAAGGAGAAAATGCACCCCAGTATATGTTCCCCATTTTGCGAACACCCCATATGTGCTCGTAGTCTGCTGTATTGGCGCACATCAGGCCTCTACAGGCAAAGTGCAAAATATGTTTTTTGCAGGCCTAAATTGGCAGACATGGATTTTAGCTGCCATTCAAATCGCTTCCGGTTTATGGTCTGACTGTAAATTGGAGTCTGGTAGAAAATGTCAGAATTCCAATATTGTCTAACGTTTGGCTTCTTTACTACGCCCATATGCAGCACGAGTCCCCAAAACTTCATCATCTCTGCTGCATCTACTAGGGTCCAACCTAGGGGTCTAGCGTATGGCGAACTAGGGTTCTGAGCAATGAATTGTTGGGCGTCTAAGTTGGTTTGGGTCACCATTAGATTTACAAAATCTTCAGAGAAGATTTTGAAAAAATCTAGCTCTGTGAAGTCCGCACAATCTATCAGAATTCCTGAGTAGCCCACGAACTCTGGAATTTGGGGCTGATAATGGTCAGGGGGTGGGGTCCATGTGGGCTCACTCTGGGGGGCTGCCTCCGCTGCTACCCTGGGGCACCTTCTAAAGCAGGCATGCTCAACCTGCGGCCCTCCAGCTGTTGCAAAACTACAACTCCCAGCATGCCCAAACAGCCTACGTCAGGGCATTGTGGGAGTTGTAGTTTTACAACAGCTGGAGGGCCGCAGGTTGAGCATGCCTGTTCTAAAGGGTCCCTCATCAGCGGATGATGATGAGGGGGTAGAGGAAAGTGGCATCCTCTTCTTCCTCACTGGCAGACTCTGTATCGGAGGCAAGCATGGCGTATGCCCCTTCAGCTGAATATAGTCGTTGGGATGAATGGGACATTTTTATTTTATTGAGGTGTGACATGTGAAACGTGTAAACCTTTATTTAGTGTAAGGAGTGTATGTAGTGTTTTCACACGTGAAGGGGCTTTGTAATGAAATTTAAATTTAGAAGAAAAGTTCTAAAAAAAAAAACATTTTCTGCAAAAAAAAATTAAAAATTACTTGCAGCGCAAACTGAGCAGATGCGATCAGTGATCGGTGCTCAGTGGTTGCAAAATGCACGTACACAGATGGTGCGTTCGTGCTGAAATCTAAACAGACACTAAGTGAAATTGAGAGAGATATCTATGTATGTATCTATCTAACTAACTAACTTAAACTAACTACCACTAACTGCAGTTATTTTTTCACACACAAATGTGAAAAAGAAAAAACCCTCAAATGTGCAAATGCTACTGAGCACACTACTGATTGTGCACGCTGCAGAGCACCAAAGATCGTATAAAACGTTACTACATTGGCTAAAAATTTTACTTATATCTATATAGAAATATATAACGCTATATATATTTATATAAAGCCCTAACTACCAGTTCTTTTTTAACCCCTAAAAATTTTATATGAAAAAAATTTGCCAAAAAATCAGCACAAATAGTCCGCAGGTGCTGATCAGGCAGGTACGCACTGAAAAGCACTTGCCGGTCACAAGTCGCACACAGAAAAAGTGATGCAGAGCTGGAAAATGGTTAAAATAAATAAATAAATGCACAGACCGAATGGTGTCCTTAAAAAAAGGATGGGGGGGACGGAGGGTGGGAAGGGACAGGGACGGAGGGATCTGGAACAGCTGCAAATGAAAAAAAAAATTGTGCAGCTATTCCAGATGTTGTTGTTCTTTCTTCTTTTCAGCAGCAAAGTCATTAAATTCGTAGTGGTGGTACAGCACAAGTCCCAGCAAGCCACAGCAGCACAGAACCTATCTGCAAGCAGTCACTAGCTAGAATGGCTGCATGCAGGGACATTCTGCCTCTTCCTGTGCAGCTATATCGCTGCCATTGGTGGAGCGTTGTTTCAGCCAATCGCAGCGCTGGCAGGGGACCCAAAACACTGGTGTTCCCTGCCTCACCTCGGAGGTGACCGGTGCTGACCAGTTCAGCACCGGCTACTGTCCCCTGACCTCCTCCCAACCCTCCCCGCAGCTGCTGACTGCTTCCTGTGCTGCGATGTGACGACACATTGATCATCCAATCACAGCGCTTGGAGCTGCAGGGGAGTGGATCGGCACCATGCTGCTCTTTCCCGGCATAGCTGCCTGCCAGAAGAGCAGCCATGGTGCAGCGATTCCACCCCGATCTTCCCCCAGACCTTATGAAGTACATGTACGTCATGGGTCCTTAAGGGGTTAAAACAGCACCCAGCAGCTATGGTGTTCGCGAGCGGCCGCCATATTTAAATACCCACCCACCGAGGTACAATCCTGATCAAAAGTTTAAGACTACTTGAAAAATGGTAAAAAATCATATTTTACGTTGTTGGATCTAAACAAGGTTCCAAGTAGAGCTTCAACATGCAACAAGAAGAAATGAGAGTGAGACAAAAGATTTTTTGAGCATTCAATTAATTAAAAATAACGATTAAACTGAAACGGGCTGTTTTTCAGCTGATCCAAATTTTAGGACCACATGCCTTCAGGCTTCTTTCACACGGGCGTTGCGGGAACATGCGTGATTTTTCCACGCGAGTGCAAAACATTGTAATGCATTTTGCACGCGCGTGAGAAAAATCAGCATGTTTGGTACCCAAACCCGAACTTCTTTACAGAAGTTCGGGTTTGGGATCGGTGTTCGGTAGATTGTATTATTTTCCCTTATAACATGGTTATAAGGGAAAATAATAGCATTCTTAATACAGAATGTATAGTACAATAGCGCTGGAGGGGTTAAAAAAATAAATAAAAAATGTAACTCACCTTAATCCACTTGATCGCGTAGCCCGGCTTCTCTTCCGTCTTCTTTTTTGCTGTGTGCAGGAAAAGGACCTGTGGTGACGTCACTGCGGTCATCACATGGTCCGTCACATGATCTTTTACCATGGTGATGGATCATGTGATGACCGGAGTGAAGTCACCACAGGTCCTTTTCCTGCACACAGCAAAGAAGAAGACAGAAGAGATGCCGGCTGCGCAATCAAGTGGATTAAGGTGAGTTAAATTTATTAATTTTTTAACCCCTCCAGCCCTATTGTACTATGCATTCTGTATTCAGAATACTATTATTTTCCCTTATAACCATGGTATAAGGGAAAATAATAATGATCGGGTCTCCATCCCGATCGTCTCCTAGCAACCGTGCGTGAAAATCGCACCGCATCCGCACTTGCTTGCGATTTTCACGCAGCCCCATTCACTTCTATGGGGAATGTGTTGCGTGGAAAACACACAATATAGAGCATGCTGCGATTTTCACGCAACACACAAGTGATGCGTGAAAATCACAGTTCGTGTGCACAGCCCCATAGAAATGAATGGGTCAGGATTCAGTGCGGGTGCAATACTTTCAGGGGAGCACCCAGGAATTTTGTCTAGGGGGGGGGGGTCCGAAAGGCAAAAAAATGTGGCATGTGTAGTGCGCTGTGCTAATTCAATTTTTCAAAGCCCCCTTTATATTTAAAACTGCATGGACGGGGGTGTAGCATGTTGCGCTGATTCTTTTACTTGGCGATTCTAAATCTCTGCAGGAAAACAACAATGTCCCGTCCATTATTAAAAGCCCCTCCTACATATAATAGGCCACTCCCAACAAACACTGTACAGCTGACATTCTATAGTTGCGGCCTGTCTCTACACATCATACGGAGAGAGGGGGAGGTCTGTCCTGGCTGCACTGCCTGCTTCACATCATACAATAGACAGCAGGCTGCAGCCAGGAAGCTCCTCCGCTCTCCTCCCTCCCAAGATCCTGCTCAAGGCCGGTGGTTCCCCCCACCATCTGCCTGCTGCCCCCTTTGGCTGTCCTCACCCAGCTCTGAATCCTCCTTCTGCAAATGGCAGGGGAGGAGCCGGAGCATCTCCTCTCCTACATAGCGCCCCATACCTCTTACATCCAGTGATGTCACCTTTGTTGTAGACGTTCTCTTTCCTCATCTTCTCCATTCAGACCAGACCGCCATGATGATTTTTCAGCCATCTCCCATCTCTGCAGAGATTGACAAACAGACATTATTTTCCCACATTTCCATCATCTTCACATCTTCTGAACACCCTTTCCTGCCACCCCAATACTGTGCCTGCTGTGCCCCCAATACTATACTGCAGAAACAGTCCCCCTGGAAATACTGCTACCACACAGATAGTGCCCCCTTCAACAATTATTGTCATACAGTGCTCTAAAAAAATAACTGCGCCCAGACACTACTAGTATGAAGATAATGTCCCCCAAAAATTATTTTTCCTTCAGTGGAACAATGGAGCTTCAGGAAGTGCAGGGGCATCAAATGCAGGGCTGTGGAGTCGGAGGCAATTTTGGGTACCTGGAGTCGGAGTTGGCAAAAAATGAACCGACTCCGATCCCTACTAGATTTAAATTGGAATACAAATTTGAAAAAGCAAGTTTAAATGTCCCAATTCACAAAAAGTTATAATTAATTACCATATTTTTCACCCTATAAGACACACCTAGGTTTTTGAGGAGGAAAATAAGAAAAAAATTTTTTTAACCAAAAGGTGTGCTTTTGGTGGGTTTTGAACTAATGGTGGTCTGTGGGTGGCACTGTTATGGGAGCATCTGTGGGTGGCACTGTTATGGGGGATCATTGTGGGGGCATCTGTGGATGACACATATATAGCATCTTATCTTATGTGTCATCCACAGATCCCCCCCCATAACAGTGTCCCTGTGTAGTGAATGGGGGCCGGCTTCTGTTTCTGTAATGGCAGCGGGGCCCGGTGCCTGCTTCATTCATAAAGTGGGCGGAGCAGGTGCGTGACATAGTGAGCTACGCTACAAGCGCCCGCCCGGCCACCTGACTGCCAAGAAGTTTTTAAGATGATTGGAATACTTTAACAATACCCACAAGTTAGATATGATTACTGTATACTACAGTGAGCGGGGCCCGGTGTAGTAGAATACAGTGACTGCACCAGGCCCTGCTGCCATTACAGAAACAGATGCTGGCCCCCAGCCCCTCCTCCCTCTCAGCCTATTCACCGGACGGTCGTAGCATTCGCCCCATAAGACCCACTGCTAATTTCCCCCCACTTTTGCGATAAATACGGTACATCTCTACTGTAAGAATAAAGGCCAATGCATGCAGTGCGTCACGTTTCCGCCAAACGAACACGTTAAGTGACCATGAAGAAGCATGCTTTTCATATGCTTCACTATATGGCACGCAACACACAGTTAAGGAGCGGCAATACTTATACTTTCCATTGTGTTGTGTTCCGCTGTTACATGGTTATCCTAGCCTCTCACTGATAACTGATTAAGTAAATATGTTTTTTGCAGGACTAGACACTTGTATAAGTGAAGGGAATGGATAGTCAATAGCTCAAGACTGAAGCTTGTAAACCATTTGAAAAACTGCTGTCATTCAGCTAAGGCTATAAAAACTTGTAAACGCGATTGTTAGCTTAAACTTTAAACATGACTATGGGATTCTACTGGGGAAATCATGTTTTACAATAAATGCCCCTTCCTGGATCCTCCCACTGCCCGATCTACAGCAGAAGATCAGCACACAAAGGAGAAGGCAGCGGCTTCCTAGCCAGTAGTTCTGTGGTAATGACATTCGCATATTAAATACAAAGGAGTTGGAGTCGGAAGTACCAAAAACTGAGGAGTCGGACCATTTATCTACCGACTCCACAGCCCTGGTCAAACGGCCGCTGGCTATGTCCAGATGTTGCAGAGAGCATTCCTCATGACTGAGGGCCCTCGTCTGTGTGGTGACGACTGGGTTTTTCAACAGGACAACGCTACAGCACACAATGCCCGCAGGACAAGGGACTTCTTCCAGGAGAATAACATCACTCTTTTGGCCCATCCTGCGTGTTCCCCGATCTAAATCCAATTGAGAACCTTTGGGGATGGATGGCAAGGGAAGTTTACAAAAATGGACAACAGTTCCAGACAGTAGATGGCCTTCGTGCAGCCGTCTTCACCACTTGGAGAAATGTTCCCACTCACCTCATGGAAACGCTTGCATCAAGCATGCCGAAACAATAACGGTGGAGCTACTCATTACTGAGTTCATGTTTGGAAGTTGGTTTTCTGTTTTTTTTTTTTTTTTGGGGTGGAGTGGTCCTGAACTTTTGATCAGCTGAAAAACAGCCGGTTTCAGATTATTCGTTGTTTTCATTAAATTGAATGCTCAAAAAATGTTTTGTCTCACTCTCATTTCTTCTTGTTGCATGTTGAAGCTCTACTTGGAACCTTGTTAACCACCTCCCGACCGCCTAACGCACGGATGCATCCGGAAGGTGGTTGATTCATTCCTCCTGGACGCATCCGTGTGTCATCTCGCGATAGCCGAGATTTCCTGTGAACGCGCGCACACAGGCGCGCGTGCTCACAGGAACGGAAGGTAAGCGAGTGGATCTCCAGCCTGCCAGCGGCGATCGCTCGCTGGCAGGCTGGAGATGTGATTTTTTTAACCCCTAACAGGTATAGTAGACGCTGTTTGGTTAACAGCGTCTAATATACCTACTACCTGGTCCTCCGGTGGTCCCTTTTGTTTGGATCGACCACCAGAGGACACAGGTAGCTGTGTAAAGTACCACCAAACACCACTACACTACACTACACCCCCCCCTGTCACTTATTAACCCCTTATGAACCCCTGATCACCCATGATCACCCCATATAGACTCCCCGATCACTTCCCTCTCATTGATCACCCCCCTGTAATTGATCACCCCCCTGTAAGGCTCCATTCAGACGACCGTATGATTTTTATGGATCCACGGATACATGGATCGGATCCGCAAAACACATACGGACGTCTGAATGGAGCCTTACAGGGGGGTGATCAATGACAAGGGGGTGATCACGCATATAGACTTCCTGATCACTTCCCTGTCATTGATCACCCCCCTGTCATTGATCACCCCCCTGTAAGGCTCCATTCAGACGTCCGTATGATTTTTATGGATCCACGGACACATGGATTGCATCCGCAAAACACATACGGACGTCTGAATGGAGCCTTACAGGGGGGTGATCAATGACAGGGGGGTGATCAATGACAGGGGGGTGATCACCTCATATACACTCCCTGATCACCCCCTGTCATTGATCACCCCCCTGTCATTGATCACCCCCCTGTAAGGCTCCATTTAGACGTCCGTATGTGTTTTGCGGATCCGATCCATGTATCCGTGGATCCGTAAAAATCATACGGACGTCTGAATGGAGCCTTAAAGGGGGGTGATCAATGATGGGGGTGATCAGGGAGTCTATATGGGTGATCACCCCTCTGTCATTGATCACCCCCCTGTAAGGCTCCATTCAGAAGTCCGTATGTGTTTTGCGGATCCGAACCATGTATCCATGGATCCGTAAAAATCATACGGACGTCTGAATGTGGAGCCTTACAGGGGGGTGATCAGGGAGTCTATATGGGTGATCACCCCCCTGTCATTGATCACCCCCCTCCCCCCCCCCGTAAGGCTCCATTCAGACATTTTTTTTGGCCCAAGTTAGCGGAAAATGTTTTTTCTTTTTTTTTTCTTACAAAGTCTCATATTCCACTAACTTGTGTCAAAAAATAAAATCTTACATGAACTCACCATACCCCTCACGGAATCCAAATGTGTAACATTTTTTAGACATTTATATTCCAGACTTCTTCTCACGCTTTAGGGCCCCTAAAATGCCAGGGCAGTATAACTACCCCACATGTGACCCCATTTCGGAAAGAAGACACCCCAAGGTATTCCATGAGGGGCATATTGAGTCCATGAAAGACTTAAATTTTTGTCCCAAGTTAGCGGAAAGGGAGACTTTGTGAGAAAAAACAAAAAAAATTTTTTTTCGCTAACTTGTGCCCCAAAAAAAAATTCTATGAACTCGCGATGCCCCTCATTAAATACCTTGGGGTGTCTTCTTTCCAAAATGGGGTCACATGTGGGGTATTTATACTGCCCTGGCTTTTTAGGGGCCCTAAAGCGTGAGAAGAAGTCTGGGATCCAAATGTGTAAAAATGCCCTCCTAAAAGGAATTTGGGCCCCTTTGCGCATCTAGGCTGCAAAAAAGTGTCACACATGTGGTATCGCCGTACTCAGAAGAAGTTGGGGAATGTGTTTTGGGGTGTCATTTTACATATACCCATGCTGGGTGAGAGTAATATCTTGGTCAAATGCCAACTTTGTATAAAAAAATTGGAAAAGTTGTCTTTTGCCAAGATATTTCTCTCACCCAGCATGGGTATATGTAAAATGACACCCCAAAACACATTCCCCAACTTCTCCTGAGTACGGCGATACCACATGTTTGACACTTTTTTGCCGCCTAGGTGGGCAAAGGGGCACACATTCCAAAGAGCACCTTTAGGATTTTACAGGTCATTTTTTACACATTTTGATTTCAAACTACTTACCAAACATTAGGGCCACTAGAATGCCAGGGCAGTATATCTACCCCACAAGTGACCCCATTTTGGAAAGAAGACACCCCAAGGTATTCCGTGAGGGGCATGGCGAGTTCCTAGAATTATTTTTTTTGTCACAAGTTAGTGGAAAATGATGATTTTTTTTTTCTAACAAAGTCTCAAAAAATGTGACAAAAAATAAAAAATTCTAGGAACTCGCCATGCCCCTCACGGAATACCTTGGGGTGTCTTCTTTCCAAAATGGGGTCACTTGTGGGGTAGTTATACTGCCCTGGCAATTTAGGGGCCCTAATGTGTGAGAAGTAGCAATTTAGGGGCCCTAATCTGTAAAAAATGGCCGGTGAAATCCTAAAGGTGCTCTTTGGAATGTGTGCCCCTTTGCCTACCTAGGCTGCAGAAAAGTGTCACACATCTGTTATCACCGTACTCAGGAGAAGTTGGGGAATGTGTTTTGGGGTGTCATTTTACATATACCCATGCTGGGTGAGATAAATATCTTGGTCAAATGCCAACTTTGTATAAAAAAATGGGATAAGTTGTCTTTTGCCAAGATATTTCTCTCACCCAGCATGGGTATATGTAAAATGACACCCCAAAACACATTCCCCAACTTCTCCTGAGTACGGCGATACCAGATGTGTGACACTTTTTTGCAGCCTAGGTGGGCAAAGGGGCACACATTCGCAGTATAACTACCCCACAAGTGACCCCATTTTGGAAAGAAGACACCCCAAGGTATTTTGTGATGGGCATAGTGAGTTCATGGAAGTTTTTTTTTTTTTTCACAAGTTAGTGGAATATGAGACTTTGTAAGAAAAAAATAATAATCATCATTTTCCGCTAACTTGTGACAAAAAATAAAAAGTTCTATGAACTCACTATGCCCATCAGTGAATACCTAAGGGTGTCTACTTTCCGAAATGGGTCATTTGTGGGGTGTTTGTACTGTCTGGCCATTGTAGAACCTCAGGAAACATGACAGGTGCTTAGAAAGTCAGAGCTGCTTCAAAAAGCGGAAATTCACATTTTTGTACCATAGTTTGCAAATGCTATAACTTTTACCCAAACCATTTTTTTTGGACCCAAACATTTTTTTTTTTATCAAAGACATGTAGAACAATAAATTTAGCGAAAAATGTATATATGGATGTCATTCTTTTAGCAAAATTTTACAACTGAAAGTGAAAAATGTCATTTTTTGGCAAAAAAATCGTTAAATTTTGATTAATAACAAAAAAAGGAAAAATGTCAGCAGCAATGAAATACCACCAAATGAAAGCTCTATTAGTGAGAAGAAAAGGAGGTAAAATTCATTTGGGTGGTAAGTTGCATGACCGAGCAATAAACGGTGAAAGTAGTGTAGTGCAGAAGTGTAAAAAGTGGACTGGTCATTAAGGGGGTTTCAGCTAGCGGGGTTGAAGTGGTTAAGAACCAACAATGTAAAATATGATTTTTTGCCATTTTTCAAGTAGTCTTAAATTTTGATCAGGATTGTACCTCGGTGGGTGGGTATTTAAATATGGCGGCCGCTCGCGAGCACCATAGCTGCTGGGTGCTGTTTTAACCCCTTAAGGACCCATGACGTACATGTACTTCATGAGGTCTGGTGGAAGATCGGGGTGGAATCGCTGCACCATGGCTGCTCTTACCGGCAGGCAGCTATGCTGGGAAAGAGCAGCATGGTGCCGATCCACTCCCCTGCAGCTCCAAGCGCTTTGATTGGATGATCAATGTGTCGTCACATCGCAGCACAGGAAGCAGTCAGCAGCTGCGGGGAGGGTTGGGAGGAGGTCAGGGGACAGTGGCCGGTGCTGAACTGGTCAGCGCCGGTCACCTCCGAGGTGAGGCAGGGAACACCAGTGTTTTGGGTCCCCTGCCAGCGCTGCGATTGGCTGAAACAACGCTCCAGCCAATGGCAGCGCTATAGCTGCACAGGAAGAGGCAGAACGTCCCTGCATGCAGCCATTCTAGCTAGTGACTGCTTGCAGATAGGTTCTGTGCTGCTGTGGCTTGCTGGGACTTGTGCTGTACCACCACTACGAATTTAACGCCTTTGCTGCTGAAAAGAAGAAAGAACAACAACATCTGGAATAGCTGCACAATTCTTTTTTTCATTTGCAGCTGTTCCAGATCCCTCCGTCCCTGTCCCTTCCCACCCTCCGTCCCCCCCATCCTTTTTTTAAGGACACCATTCGGTCTGTGCATTTATTTATTTATTTTAACCATTTTCCAGCTCTGCATCACTTTTTCTGTGTGCGACCTGTGACCGGCAAGTGCTTTTCAGTGCGTACCTGCCTGATCAGCACCTGCGGACTATTTGTGCTGATTTTTGGGCAAATTTTTTTCATCTAAAATTTTTGGGGGTTAAAAAAGAACTGGTAGTTAGGGCTTTATATAAATATATATAGCGTTATATATTTCTATATAGATATAAGTAAAAATTTTTGCCAATGTAGTAACGTTTTATACGATCTTTGGTGCTCTGCAGCGTGCACAATCAGTAGTATGCTCAGTAGCATTTGCACATTTGAGGGTTTTTTTCTTTTTCACATTTGTGTGTGAAAAAATAACTGCAGTTAGTGGTAGTTAGTTTAAGTTAGTTAGTTAGATAGATACATAGATATCTCTCTCAATTTCAGTTAGTGTCTGTTTAGATTTCAGCGCGAACGCACCATCTGTGTACGTGCATTTTGCAACCACTGAGCACCGATCAGTAGTGTCCATTACTGATCGCATCTGCTCAGTTTGCGCTGCAATAAATTTTTAAATTTTTTTTTTTTGCAGAAAATGTTTTTTTTTAGAACTTTTCTTCTAAATTTAAATTTCAAATTTATTACAAGCCCCTTCACGTGTGAAAACACTACAAACACTCCTTACACTAAATGAAGGTTTACACGTTTCACATGTCACACCTCAATAAAATAAAAATGTCCCATTCATCCCAACGACTATATTCAGCTGAAGGGGCATACGCCATGCTTGCCTCCGATACAGAGTCTGCCAGTGAGGAAGAAAAGGATGCCACTTTCCTCTACCCCCTCATCATCATCTGCTGATGAGGGACCCTTTAGAACAGGCATGCTCAACCTGCGGCCCTCCAGCTGTTGTAAAACTACAACTCCCACAATGCCCTGACGTAGGCTGTTTGGGCATGCTGGGAGTTGTAGTTTTGCAACAGCTGGAGGGCCGCAGGTTGAGCATGCCTGCTTTAGAAGGTGCCCCAGGGTAGCAGCGGAGGCAACCCCCCAGAGTGAGCCCACATGGACCCCACCCCCTGACCATTATCAGCCCCAATTTCCGGAGTTCGTGGGCTACTCAGAAATTCTGATAGATTGTGCGGACTTCACTGAGCTAGATTTTTTCAAAATCTTCTCTGAAGATTTTGTAAATCTAATGGTGACCCAAACCAACTTAGACGCCCAACAATTCATTGCTCAGAACCCTAGTTCGCCATACGCTAGACCCCTAGGTTGGACCCCAGTAGATGCAGCAGAGATGATGAAGTTTTAGGGACTCGTGCTGCATATGGGCATAGTAAAGAAGCCAAATGTTAGACAATATTGGAATTCTGACATTTTCTACCAGACTCCAATTTACAGTCAGACCATAAACCGGAAGCGATTTGAATGGCAGCTAAAATCCATGTCTGCCAATTCAGGCCTGCAAAAAACATATTTTGCACTTTGCCTGTAGAGGCCTGCTGTGTGCCAATACAGCAGACTACGAGCACATATGGGGTGTTCGCAAAATGGGGAACATATACTGGGGTGCATTTTCTCCTTTAACTACTTGTGTAAGTGAAAAATTGGGGTCTGCTAGTAATTTTTCATTTTTACAAATATGTGCTGTGAAATCCTCTCTCTAGTATTTCTTCCTTCTGTGAGACACCTGTTTGGTAAAAAGTACCCTTTCCACCACTTAAAATGTTCGTACGGGGTGTAGTTTCTGGAATGGGGTCAATTTTGGGGGTTTCCACTCTAGGGCCACCTCTGGGTGTCTTCATATGCGACATAGCTCCCAATTACCATTCCAGCTAAATTCTCTCTCCTAACCGCCATATGGTGCTCCTTCCACTCTGAAGCCTGCCGTGCGCCCATACATCATGTGGGGTGCCTTTTACCCCCTTGTGAAAGAGAAAAATGTGGGTGTAAAGCAACTGTTTCTGGAAAAAATGGTGTGTGGTAGACAGAGGTAGACTTGGTTAGCAAATGTTTAGCAAAAGAAAATCATTTCTAGGTTCGTCCACTAGTAACATGTCCGTTCCTGCCGCCACTGCAAACCCACCACAGCCAGACATCATCTCCTGCACCTTGTCCATCATGTTCCACACTGTCACTGCTGCAACCAACTGCTACTACAACTGCAAAGCCAGACATCTTCTGCATCTGTATTACCATCTGGTGAATGGGAAATAGACAGTTCACTGTGAGCAGGCTGTACTCCAGGCCTGAAGAGGACCTCACCAGCAGGAGAACCTCTCTATATATAACACATAGAAAAGGTCCGTCTGGTGTATGGAAAATAGACAGTTCTCTGTGAGCAGGCTAAACTCCATACCTGAAGAGGACCTCACCAGCAGGAGAACCTCTCTGTATATAACACATAGACAAGGTCTGTCTGGTGTATGGGAAATAGACAGTTCACTGTGAGCAGGCTAAACTCCATGTCTGAAGAGGACCTCACCAGCAGGAGAACCTCTCTGTATATAACACATAGAAAAGGTCCGTCTGGTGTATGGGAAATATTTCAGTGTGAGCAGGCTAAACCCCATGTCTGAAGAGGACCTCACCAGCAGGAGAAAATCTCTGTATATAACACATAGAAAAGGTCCGTCTGGTGTATGGGAAATAGTTCAGTGTGAGCAGGCTAAACCCCATGTCTGAAGAGGACCTCACCAGCAGGAGACACTCTCTATATATACAGACGCCTCGGAGGGCCCAGAGCGCTGGGATCTGCTATATAATGCTTCCTGATGTAGTTACAGCATTGTATACAAATCACAACAGATTCTAGACACTCTCTTGGGCCCAGATTGCTAAAATCTGCCCTACAGACATGGTTTTCCGATGTATTACACTGTGAACTACAGAACACCACCGATTATGGACCCTACAGGATGCCCAGAGCTTTGAAATCTGTGATATAGGCCCAGTTTTCTGTTGAACTATACAGTATTGGTAACAGGGCTCCACCGATCAGGCCCAGTTCATTGGAACCTGCCACACACAACACTGTTTTCTGACTTAGCACACTGCTGGCTACAGAATGCCACTGATTTCAGAGGATTCAGAGGGCCCAGAGCGCTGGGATCTGCGATACAATGCTTCCTGATGTAGTTACAGCATTGTATACAGAACACAACAGATTCTAGACACTCTCTTGGACCCAGATTGCTGGAATCTGCCCTACAGACATGGTTTTCCCATGTATTACATGGTAAACTACAGAACACTACCGATTATGGACCCTACAGGATGCCCAGAGCTTTGAAATCTGTGATATAGGCCCAGTTTTCTGTTGAAATATACAGTATTGGTAACAGGGCTCCACCGATCAGGCCCAGTTCATTGGAAACTGCCACACACCACACTGTTTTCTGACTTAGCACACTGCTGGCTACAGAATGCCATTAATTCCAGAGAATTCAGAGGGTCCAGAGCACTGGGATCTGCGATACAATGCTTCCTGATATAGTTTCAGCATTGTATACAGAACACAACAGATTCTAGAAACTCTCTTGGGCCCAGATTGCTGGAATCTGCCCTACAGACATGGTTTTCCCATGTATTACACTGTAAACTACAGAATACCACTGATTATGGACCCTACAGGATGCCCAGAGCTTTGGAATCTGTGATATAGGCCCAGTTTTCTGTTGAACTATACAAAATTGGTAACAGGGCTCCACTAATCAGGCCCAGTTCATTGGAAACTGCCACACACCACACTGTTTTCTGACTTAGCACACTGCTGGCTACAGAATGCCACTGATTCCAGAGGATTCAGAGGGCCCAGAGCACTGGGATCTGCGATACAATGCTTCCTGATGTAGTTTCAGCATTGTATACAGAACACAACAGATTCTAGACACTCTCTTGGGCCCAGATTGCTGGAATCTGCCCTACGGACATGGTTTTCCCATGTATTACACTGTAAACTACAGAATACCACCGATTATGGACCCTACAGGATGCCCAGAGCTTTGAAATCTGTGATATAGGCCCAGTTTTCTTTTGAAACATACAGTATTGGTAACAGGGCTCCACCGATCAGGCCCAGTTCATTGGAAACTGCCACACACCACACTGTTTTCTGACTTAGCGCACTGCTCTCTACAGAATGCCACTGATTCCAGAGAATTCAGAGGGTCCAGAGCACTGGGATCTGCGATACAATGCTTTCTGATGTAGTTTAAGCATTGTATACAGAACAGAACAGATTCTAGACACTCTCTTGGGCCCAGATTGCTGGAATCTGCCCTACAGACATGGTGTTCCCATGTATTACACTGTAAACTACATAATACCACCGATAATGGACCCTACAGGATGCCCAGAGCTTTTAAATCTGTGATATAGGCCCAGTTTTCTGTTGAACTATACAGTATTGGTAACAGGGCTCCACCGATCAGGCCCAGTTCATTGGAACCTGCCACACACAACACTGTTTTCTGACTTAGCACACTGCTGGCTACAGAATGCCACTGATTCCAGAGGATTCAGAGGGCCCAGAGCGCTGGGATCTGCGATACAATGCTTCCTGATGTAGTTACAGCATTGTATACAGAACACAACAGATTCTAGACACTCTCTTGGGCCCAGATTGCTGGAATCTGCCCTACAGACATGGTTTTCCCATGTATTACACTGTAAACTACAGAATACCACCGATTATGGACCCTACAGGATGCCCAGAGCTTTGAAATCTGTGATATAGGCCCAGTTTTCTGTTGAACTATACAGAATTGGTAACAGGGCTCCACTGATCAGGCCCAGTTCATTGGAAACTGCCACACACCACACTGTTTTCTGACTTAGCACACTGCTGGCTACAGAATGCCACTGAATCCAGAGGATTCAGAGGGCCCAGAGCGCTGGGATCTGCGATACAATGCTTCCTGATGTAGTTACAGCATTGTATACAGAACACAACAGATTCTAGACACTCTCTTGGGCCCAGATTGCTGGAATATGCCCTACAGACATGGTTTTCCCATATATTACATGTTAAACTACAGAACACTACCGATTATGGACCCTACAGGATGCCCAGAGCTTTGAAATCTGTGATATAGGCCCAGTTTTCTGTTGAAATATACAGTATTGGTAACAGGGCTCCACCGATCAGGCCCAGTTCATTGGAAACTGCCACACACCACACTGTTTTCTGACTTAGCACACTTCTGGCTACAGAATGCCACCTATTCCAAAGGATTCAGAGGGCCCAGAGCGCTGGGATCTGCGATACAATGCTTCCTGATGTAGTTTTAGCATTGTATACAGAAAACAACAGATTCTAGACACTCTCTTGGGCCCAGATTGCTGGAATCTGCCCTACAGACATGGTTTTCCCATGTATTACACTGTAAACTACAGAATACCACCGATTATGGACCCTACAGGATGCCCAGAGCTTTGAAATCTGTGATATAGGCCCAGTTTTCTGTTGAAACATACAGTATTGGTAACAGGCCTCCACCGATCAGGCCCAGTTCATTGGAAACTGCCACAAACCACACTGTTTTCTGACTTAGCACACTGCTGGCTACAGAATGCCACTGATTCCAGAGGATTCAGAGGGCCCAGAGCGCTGGGATCTGCGATACAATGCTTCCTGATGTAGTTACAGCATTGTATACAGAACACAACAGATTCTAGACACTCTCTTGGGCCCAGATTGCTGGAATCTGCCCTACGGACATGGTTTTCCCATGTATTACACTTTAAACTACAGAATACCACCGATTATGGACCCTACAGGATGCCCAGAGCTTTGAAATCTGTGATATAGTCCCAGTTTTCTGTTGAAACATACAGTACTGGTAACAGGGCTCCACCGATCAGGCCCAGTTCATTGGAAACTGCCACACACCACACTGTTTTCTGACTTAGCACACTGCTGGCTACAGAATGCCACTGATTCCAGAGAATTCAGAGGGTCCAGAGCACTGGGATCTGCGATACAATGCTTCCTGATGTAGTTTCAGCATTGTATACAGAACACAACAGATTCTAGACACTCTCTTGGGCCCAGATTGCTGGAATCTGCCCTACAGACATGGTTTTCCCATGTATTACACTGTAAACTACAGAACACTACCGATTATGGACCCTACAGGATGCCCAGAGCTTTGAAATCTGTGATATAGGCCCAGTTTTCTGTTGAACTATACAGTATTGGTAACAGGGCTCCACCGATCAGGCCCAGTTCATTGGAAACTGCCACACACCACACTGTTTTCTGACTTAGCACACTGCTGGCTACAGAATGCCACTGATTCCAGAGAATTCAGAGGGTCCAGAGCACTGGGATCTGCGATACAATGCTTCCTGATGGAGTTACAGCATTGTATACAGAACACAACAGATTCTAGACACTCTCTTGGGCCCAGATTGCTGGAATCTGCCCTACAGACATGGTTTTCCCATGTATTACATGGTAAACTACAGAACACTACCGATTATGGACCCTACAGGATGCCCAGAGCTTTGAAATCTGTGATATAGGCCCAGTTTTCTGTTGAAACATACAGTATTGGTAACAGGGCTCCACCGATCAGGCCCAGTTCATTGGAAACTGCCACACACCACACTGTTTTCTGACTTAGCACACTGCTGGCTACAGAATGCCACTGATTCCAGAGAATTCAGAGGGTCCAGAGCGCTGGGATCTGCGATACAATGCTTCCTGATGTAGTTACAGCATTGTATACAGAACACAACAGATTCTAGACACTCTCTTGGGCCCAGATTGCTGGAATCTGCCCTACAGACATGGTTTTCTTATATATTACATGGTAAACTACAGAACACTACCGATTATGGACCCTACAGGATGCCCAGAGCTTTGAAATCTGTGATATAGGCCCAGTTTTCTGTTGAAATATACAGAATTGGTAACAGGGCTCCACCGATCAGGCCCAGTTCATTGGAAACTGCCACACACCACACTGTTTTCTGACTTAGCACACTGCTGGCTACAGAATGCCACTGATTCCAGAGGATTCAGAGGGCCCAGAGCGCTGGGATCTGCGATACAATGCTTCCTGATGTAGTTACAGCATTGTATACAGAACACAACAGATTCTAGACACTCTCTTGGGCCCAGATTGCTGGAATCTGCCCTACAGACATGGTTTTCCCATGTATTACACTGTAAACTACAGAATACAACCGATTATGGACCCTACAGGATGCCCAGAGCTTTGAAATCTGTGATATAGGCCCAGTTTTCTGTTGAAATATACAGTATTGGTAACAGGGCTCCACCGATCAGGCCCAGTTCATTGGAACCTGCCACACACCACACTGTTTTGTGACTTAGCACACTGCTGGCTACAGAATACCACTGATTCCAGATGATTCAGAAGGCCCAGAGCGCTGGGATCTGCGATACAATGCTTCCTGATGTAGTTACAGCATTGTATACAGAACACAACAGATTCTAGACACTCTCTTGGGCCCAGATTGCTGGAATCTGCCCTACAGACATGGTTTTCCCATGTATTACATGGTAAACTACAGATCACTACCGATTATGGACCCTACAGGATGCCCAGAGCTTTGAAATCTGTGATATAGGCCCAGTTTTCTGTTGAAATATACAGTATTGGTAACAGGGCTCCACCGATCAGGCCCAGTTCATTGGAAACTGCCACACACCACACTGTTTTCTGACTTAGCACACTTCTGGCTACAGAATGCCACTGATTCCAGAGGATTCAGAGGGCCCAGAGCGCTGGGATCTGCGATACAATGCTTCCTGATGTAGTTTCAGCATTGTATACAGAACACAACAGATTCTAGACACTCTCTTGGGCCCAGATTGCTGGAATCTGCCCTACAGACATGGTTTTCCCATGTATTACACTGTAAACTACAGAATACCACCGATTATGGACCCTACAGGATGCCCAGAGCTTTGAAATCTGTGATATAGGCCCAGTTTTCTGTTGAAACATACAGTATTGGTAACAGGGCTCCACCGATCAGGCCCAGTTCATTGGAAACTGCCACACACCACACTGTTTTCTGACTTAGCACACTGCTGGCTACAGAATGCCACTGATTCCAGAGAATTCAGAGGGTCCAGAGCGCTGGGATCTGCGATACAATGCTTACTGATGTAGTTTCAGCATTGTATACAGAACACAACAGATTCTAGACACTCTCTTGGGCCCAGATTGCTGGAATCTGCCCTACAGACATGGTTTTCCCATGTATTACATGGTAAACTACAGAACACTACCGATTATGGACCCTACAGGATGCCCAGAGCTTTGAAATCTGTGATATAGGCCCAGTTTTCTGTTGAAATATACAGTATTGGTAACAGGGCTCCACCGATCAGGCCCAGTTCATTGGAAACTGCCACACACCACACTGTTTTCTGACTTAGCACACTGCTGGCTACAGAATGCCACTGATTCCAGAGAATTCAGAGGGTCCAGAGCGCTGGGATCTGCGATACAATGCTTCCTGATGTAGTTTCAGCATTGTATACAGAACACAACAGATTCTAGACACTCTCTTGGGCCCAGATTGCTGGAATCTGCCCTACAGACATGGTTTTCCCATGTATTACACTGTAAACTACAGAATACCACCGATTATGGACCCTACAGGATGCCCAGAGCTTTGAAATCTGTGATATAGGCCCAGTTTTCTGTTGAAATATACAGTATTGGTAACAGGGCTCCACCGATCAGGCCCAGTTCATTGGAACCTGCCACACACCACACTGTTTTCTGACTTAGCACACTGCTGGCTACAGAATGCCACTGATTCCAGAGGATTCAGAGGGCCCAGAGCGCTGGGATCTGCGATACAATGCTTCCTGATGTAGTTACAGCATTGTATACAGAACACAACAGATTCTAGACACTCTCTTGGGCCCAGATTGCTGGAATCTGCCCTACAGACATGGTTTTCCCATGTATTACATGGTAAACTACAGAACACTACCGATTATGGACCCTACAGGATGCCCAGAGCTTTGAAATCTGTGATATAGGCCCAGTTTTCTGTTGAAATATACAGTATTGGTAACAGGGCTCCACCGATCAGGCCCAGTTCATTGGAAACTGCCACACACCACACTGTTTTCTGACTTAGCACACTGCTGGCTACAGAATGCCACTGATTCCAGAGAATTCAGAGGGTCCAGAGCGCTGGGATCTGCGATACAATGCTTCCTGATGTAGTTACAGCATTGTATACAGAACACAACAGATTCTAGACACTCTCTTGGGCCCAGATTGCTGGAATCTGCCCTACAGACATGGTTTTCCCATGTATTACACTGTAAACTACAGAACACTACCGATTATGGACCCTACAGGATGCCCAGAGCTTTGAAATCTGTGATATAGGCCCAGTTTTCTGTTGAAACATACAGTATTGGTAACAGGGCTCCACCGATCAGGCCCAGTTCATTGGAAACTGCCACACACCACACTGTTTTCTGACTTAGCACACTGCTGGCTACAGAATGCCACTGATTCCAGAGGATTCAGAGGGCCCAGAGCGCTGGGATCTGCGATACAATGCTTCCTGATGTAGTTTCAGCATTGTATACAGAACACAACAGATTCTAGACACTCTCTTGGGCCCAGATTGCTGGAATCTGCCCTACAGACATGGTTTTCCCATGTATTACACTGTAAACTACAGAATACCACCGATTATGGACCCTACAGGATGCCCAGAGCTTTGAAATCTGTGATATAGGCCCAGTTTTCTGTTGAACTATACAGTATTGGTAACAGGGCTCCACCGATCAGGCCCAGTTCATTGGAAACTGCCACACACCACACTGTTTTCTGACTTAGCACACTGCTGGCTACAGAATGCCACTGATTCCAGAGAATTCAGAGGGTCCAGAGCGCTGGGATCTGCGATACAATGCTTCCTGATGTAGTTTCAGCATTGTATACAGAACACAACAGATTCTAGACACTCTCTTGGGCCCAGATTGCTGGAATCTGCCCTACAGACATGGTTTTCCCATGTATTACACTGTAAACTACAGAATACCACCGATTATGGACCCTACAGGATGCCCAGAGCTTTGAAATCTGTGATATAGGCCCAGTTTTCTGTTGAAATATACAGTATTGGTAACAGGGCTCCACCGATCAGGCCCAGTTCATTGGAACCTGCCACACACCACACTGTTTTCTGACTTAGCACACTGCTGGCTACAGAATGCCACTGATTCCAGAGGATTCAGAGGGCCCAGAGCGCTGGGATCTGCGATACAATGCTTCCTGATGTAGTTACAGCATTGTATACAGAACACAACAGATTCTAGACACTCTCTTGGGCCCAGATTGCTGGAATCTGCCCTACAGACATGGTTTTCCCATGTATTACACTGTAAACTACAGAATACCACCGATTATGGACCCTACAGGATGCCCAGAGCTTTGAAATCTGTGATATAGGCCCAGTTTTCTGTTGAACTATACAGTATTGGTAACAGGGCTCCACCGATCAGGCCCAGTTCATTGGAAACTGCCACACACCACACTGTTTTCTGACTTAGCACACTGCTGGCTACAGAATGACACTGATTCCAGAGAATTCAGAGGGTCCAGAGCGCTGGGATCTGCGATACAATGCTTACTGATGTAGTTTATAGCATTGTATACAGAACACAACAGATTCTAGACACTCTCTTGGGCCCAGATTGCTGGAATCTGCCCTACAGACATGGTTTTCCCATGTATTACACTGGTAAACTACAGAATACCACCGATTATGGACCCTACAGGATGCCCAGAGCTTTGAAATCTGTGATATAGGCCCAGTTTTCTGTTGAACTATACAGTATTGGTAACAGGGCTCCACCGATCAGGCCCAGTTCATTGGAAACTGCCACACACCACACTGTTTTCTGACTTAGCACACTGCTGGCTACAGAATGCCACTGATTCCAGAGGATTCAGAGGGCCCAGAGCGCTGGGATCTGCGATACAATGCTTACTGATGTAGTTTCAGCATTGTATACAGAACACAACAGATTCTAGACACTCTCTTGGGCCCAGATTGCTGGAATCTGCCCTACAGACATGGTTTTCCCATGTATTACACTGTAAACTACAGAATACCACCGATTATGGACCCTACAGGATGCCCAGAGCTTTGAAATCTGTGATATAGGCCCAGTTTTCTGTTGAAACATACAGTATTGGTAACAGGGCTCCACCGATCAGGCCCAGTTCATTGGAAACTGCCACACACCACACTGTTTTCTGACTTAGCACACTGCTGGCTACAGAATGCCACTGATTCCAGAGAATTCAGAGGGTCCAGAGCGCTGGGATCTGCGATACAATGCTTACTGATGTAGTTTCAGCATTGTATACAGAACACAACAGATTCTAGACACTCTCTTGGGCCCAGATTGCTGGAATCTGCCCTACAGACATGGTTTTCCCATGTATTACACTGTAAACTACAGAATACCACCGATTATGGACCCTACAGGATGCCCAGAGCTTTGAAATCTGTGATATAGGCCCAGTTTTCTGTTGAAACTATACAGTATTGGTAACAGGGCTCCACCGATCAGGCCCAGTTCATTGGAACCTGCCACACACCACACTGTTTTCTGACTTAGCACACTGCTGGCTACAGAATGCCACTGATTCCAGAGAATTCAGAGGGTCCAGAGCGCTGGGATCTGCGATACAATGCTTACTGATGTAGTTTCAGCATTGTATACAGAACACAACAGATTCTAGACACTCTCTTGGGCCCAGATTGCTGGAATCTGCCCTACAGACATGGTTTTCCCATGTATTACACTGTAAACTACAGAATACCACCGATTATGGACCCTACAGGATGCCCAGAGCTTTGAAATCTGTGATATAGGCCCAGTTTTCTGTTGAAACTATACAGTATTGGTAACAGGGCTCCACCGATCAGGCCCAGTTCATTGGAAACTGCCACACACCACACTGTTTTCTGACTTAGCACACTGCTGGCTACAGAATGACACTGATTCCAGAGGATTCAGAGGGTCCAGAGCGCTGGGATCTGCGATACAATGCTTACTGATGTAGTTTACAGCATTGTATACAGAACACAACAGATTCTAGACACTCTCTTGGGCCCAGATTGCTGGAATCTGCCCTACAGACATGGTTTTCCCATGTATTACACTGTAAACTACAGAATACCACCGATTATGGACCCTACAGGATGCCCAGAGCTTTGAAATCTGTGATATAGGCCCAGTTTTCTGTTGAAACTATACAGTATTGGTAACAGGGCTCCACCGATCAGGCCCAGTTCATTGGAAACTGCCACACACCACACTGTTTTCTGACTTAGCACACTGCTGGCTACAGAATGCCACTGATTCCAGAGAATTCAGAGGGTCCAGAGCGCTGGGATCTGCGATACAATGCTTCCTGATGTAGTTACAGCATTGTATACAGAACACAACAGATTCTAGACACTCTCTTGGGCCCAGATTGCTGGAATCTGCCCTACAGACATGGTTTTCCCATGTATTACACTGTAAACTACAGAATACCACCGATTATGGACCCTACAGGATGCCCAGAGCTTTGAAATCTGTGATATAGGCCCAGTTTTCTGTTGAACTATACAGTATTGGTAACAGGGCTCCACCGATCAGGCCCAGTTCATTGGAAACTGCCACACACCACACTGTTTTCTGACTTAGCACACTGCTGGCTACAGAATGCCACTGATTCCAGAGGATTCAGAGGGTCCAGAGCGCTGGGATCTGCGATACAATGCTTACTGATGTAGTTTCAGCATTGTATACAGAACACAACAGATTCTAGACACTCTCTTGGGCCCAGATTGCTGGAATCTGCCCTACAGACATGGTTTTCCCATGTATTACACTGTAAACTACAGAATACCACCGATTATGGACCCTACAGGATGCCCAGAGCTTTGAAATCTGTGATATAGGCCCAGTTTTCTGTTGAACTATACAGTATTGGTAACAGGGCTCCACCGATCAGGCCCAGTTCATTGGAAACTGCCACACACCACACTGTTTTCTGACTTAGCACACTGCTGGCTACAGAATGCCACTGATTCCAGAGAATTCAGAGGGTCCAGAGCGCTGGGATCTGCGATACAATGCTTCCTGATGTAGTTTCAGCATTGTATACAGAACACAACAGATTCTAGACACTCTCTTGGGCCCAGATTGCTGGAATCTGCCCTACAGACATGGTTTTCCCATGTATTACACTGTAAACTACAGAATACCACCGATTATGGACCCTACAGGATGCCCAGAGCTTTGAAATCTGTGATATAGGCCCAGTTTTCTGTTAAAATCTATACAGTATTGGTAACAGGGCTCCACCGATCAGGACCAGTTCATTGGAACCTGCCACACACCACACTGTTTTCTGACTTAGCACACTGCTGGCTACAGAATGCCACTTATTCCAGAGGATTCAGAGGGCCAGAGCGCTGGGATCTGCGATACAATGCTTCCTGATGTAGTTACAGCATTGTATACAGAACACAACAGATTCTAGACACTCTCTTGGGCCCAGATTGCTGGAATCTGCCCTACAGACATGGTTTTCCCATGTATTACACTGTAAACTACAGAATACCACCGATTATGGACCCTACAGGATGCCCAGAGCTTTGAAATCTGTGATATAGGCCCAGTTTTCTGTTGAAACTATACAGTATTGGTAACAGGGCTCCACCGATCAGGCCCAGTTCATTGGAAACTGCCACACACCACACTGTTTTCTGACTTAGCACACTGCTGGCTACAGAATGCCACTGATTCCAGAGGAATTCAGAGGGTCCAGAGCGCTGGGATCTGCGATACAATGCTTCCTGATGTAGTTACAGCATTGTATACAGAACACAACAGATTCTAGACACTCTCTTGGGCCCAGATTGCTGGAATCTGCCCTACAGACATGGTTTTCCCATGTATTACACTGTAAACTACAGAATACCACCGATTATGGACCCTACAGGATGCCCAGAGCTTTGAAATCTGTGATATAGGCCCAGTTTTCTGTTGAAACTATACAGTATTGGTAACAGGGCTCCACCGATCAGGCCCAGTTCATTGGAAACTGCCACACACCACACTGTTTTCTGACTTAGCACACTGCTGGCTACAGAATGCCACTGATTCCAGAGAAATTTAGAGGGTCCAGAGCGCTGGGATCTGCGATACAATGCTTCCTGATGTAGTTTCAGCATTGTATACAGAACACAACAGATTCTAGACACTCTCTTGGGCCCAGATTGCTGGAATCTGCCCTACAGACATGGTTTTCCCATGTATTACACTGTAAACTACAGAATACCACCGATTATGGACCCTACAGGATGCCCAGAGCTTTGAAATCTGTGATATAGGCCCAGTTTTCTGTTGAAACTATACAGTATTGGTAACAGGGCTCCACCGATCAGGCCCAGTTCATTGGAAACTGCCACACACCACACTGTTTTCTGACTTAGCACACTGCTGGCTACAGAATGCCACTGATTCCAGAGAA